>NW_026652290.1:64104663-64266275 GCF_009828535.3 Hylobates moloch | reverse complement strand
GGTGGTGGAGCTTGCAGTGAGCTGAGATTGCACCACTGCACTCCAGCCTGGGCAACAAGAGGGAAACTCGGTCTCAAAAAAGAAAAGAAAAGAAAAAGAAAAAAAAGAATTTGGTAGGACCTCTAAGCAAGGTGCAAAAGAATGTATACAGTATGGTAGCATTTGTGTAAGAGACAAAAATGGTATGTATGTAGTGCCTCTGTAATGCGTCAACTTGACTAGCCTGAACTACATTTCCCAGAATTCCTTTCCCAATTTGTTTCCAGTTAAGGTGGGCCTCAAGAGACACTTCTGCATGAGGTTTCAGAGGCAGAAGTGAAACAAAGCCATTTTAATTTTTATGCGGAAAAGGTGGAAGCAGGCACTTTTGTAGTTCACACACAATGTTGTGTATCTGTTGGCTCATCTCTTTGGCATGGAGAGCATCAGCTGGCCTGCAACCACTTCACCTTCCCCTGGATTCTTCTTCAGCAAGCGTCTCCAACTCTGGGCTCAGATGTGTGCTTTGTTTTTTGTTTTGTTTTGTTTTTTGTTTTTGAGACGGAGTCTCGCTCTGTCACCCAGGCTGGAGTGCAGTGGCACAATCTCGGCTCACTACAACCTCCACCTCCCAGGTTCAAGCGATTCTCCTGCCTCAGCCTCCTGAGTAGCTGGGATTACAGGCGCGCACAACCACGCCCAGCTAATTTTTGTATTTTTAGTAGAGACAGGGTTTCACCATGTTGGCCAGGCTGGTCTTGAACTTCTGACCTCAAGTGATCCGCCCACCTCAGCCTCCCAAAGTGATGAGATTACAGAAGTGAGCCACCGCACCCAGCCAGATAGAGGTTTTATATGAGGGATTGGCTCACTTGAGTATGGAGCAGTCCCATGATGCACAGTCTGCAAGCTGGAGGCCCAGGAAAGTTGGTGGTGTAGTTTCAGTCCAAGCTCTAAAGCCTGAGAACCAGGGGCCAATGGTGTAAGCCCCAGTCTGAGTTTGAAGACCTGAGAACCAAGATGATATAGATATAGATATAGATATAGATATAGATATAGATATAGATATAGATATAGATATAGATATAGATATAGATATAGATATAGATATAGATAGATGATAGATAGATAGATGATAGATAGATGATGATAGATAGATAGATAGATGATAGATAGATAGATAGATCTTGTTGGTTCTGTTTTTCTGAAGAACCCTAACTAATACTTAGGGTTTCTCTGTCTAGAATCAGCCTAGGCAAATATAAAAGAGAACAAAGCTGGTACGTTGGTTCTCATGTGTACTTTGTCCTTTGCTCTTTCTACCACTCTCTGTCAAAGGACCTCTTTTGTTGGGACACTTAAGATGTATAGTACTAAGCCGGGCGCGGTGGCTCAAGCCTGTAATCCCAGCACTTTGGGAGGCTGAGGCGGGCGGATCACGAGGTCAGGAGATCGAGACCATCCTGGCTAACACGGTGAAACCCCGTCTCTACTAAAAACACAAAAAATTAGCCGGGCGTGTTGGCGGGCGCCTGTATTCCCAGCTACTCAGGAGGCTGAGGCAGGAGAATGGCGTGAACCCAGGAGGTGGAGGTTGCAGTGAGCCGAGATCGGGCCACTGCACTCCAGCCTGGGGGACAGAGAAAGACTCCGTCTCAAAAAAAAAAAAAAAAAAAAAAAAGATGTATAGTACTAAAAGGCACTGGGATGCCCTAAGAGAACTAGTCCCTCTTAAGGCCTTTATGTAATCAGCCTACATAATCAGCTGTGTAATCCGCATCAAGTAGACTCTATCAAAGGTAGCTCATCTCTCAGTGGTTTGTTCAGTCCAACTGAGATCAATCATCCTGCATATAATCAGAGTTCCTCGCGCGTTCAGGACTTTGGAAATAATACAATCAGTTTCAAGAACCAAAATAAGACTTGTGGTAAAGATGATTATCATTAATAACTGTATAACTCTTAACAATTTTTAAAGTACTTCTATATACATTGGTCATTTATGATTTATATATTAATAGCAAATATTAATTACTGTATATCCACCTTGTACAAAAATTTCAGCATACTCTAGTCACTCCTGAAGGACCATCGTTAATTCCACTTTACAAATGAAGATATTGAGGTTTAAAGACATTGAGACTCACCCAAAATATTCAAGTAAGTATCACAATTAAGACTTGAGCCCAGCTGGGCACGGTGGCTCACACCTGTAATCCCAGCACTTTGGGAGGCCAAGGCAGGAGATCACTTGAGGTCAGGAGTTTGAGACCAGCCTGACCAACATGGTGAAACCCCGTCTCTACTAAAAATACAAAAAAAACAAAAATTAGCCAGGCATGGTGGCACCTGCCTGTAATCCCAGCTACTTGGGAGGCTGAGACAGGAGAATCACTTGAACACAGGAGGTTGCAGTGAGCCAAAATCACGCCATTGCACTCCAGCCTGGGCAACAAGAGTGAAACTCCATCTCAAAAAAAAAAAAAAAAAAAGACTTGAGCCCAGACCCACCTGACTCCAGAGCCCATGCTCTTCACTACTTCACAGTGCTCTTTCTCACTATAGTCCCGCGAAGGTGGTAGGGTTGATTTTTTTATTATACTCATTTTACAAAAAGTAAGGCCCCAGAAAGAATATGACTTGCCAAGGCCATGTAGCTATGACAAAGTAGAAATCGATAAGAATGTCTGACTGTATATCTCACACTCTGGTCTACTTAACCCCAGCTGATTATGATAAGTATATATAAATGCATTCTTGTTTGATATGTATTACTTGCAGAGGATTGATAAATTTTTCCATGAGTAGCTGGAAGCAAAATCTATAAGCTGTTTTGATCTTCAGTAGCTCGTGTGTGTGTGTGTGTGTGTGTGTGTGTGTGTGTGTGTGTGTGTATGTGTGTGTGTGTGTCAAGTTCTCACTATGTTGTCCAGGCTGGTTTCAAACTCCTGAGCTCAAAGGATCCTCCCGCCTCAGCTTCCCAAAGTGCTAAGGTTATAGGCGTGAGCCACCATGCCCAGCCTTTTTTTTTTTCTTGTTTTGTCCTGGACATATGTAGTTTATTTCCTAGGCATCTTGATGGGCCTTGAGGTTGGCAGAGAAGTTCTCAGACTCCTCTTGCAATATCCCTGGGTCTAATTATTGTGTAGTTCCCTGCTCACACTGATGCTCCCTTAGACCAAGCTCTCACAGCAGCATCTTCTCTCCTTCTTACCTCTCGATCGTATCACCTTTGGCAAGGATTGCTTTCTTTTCAGTGCTCCTCTCTGTGCTACTTCTGCATTCATGTTAGCTTCTAAGATACGTTTCAAGCTTCTGAATTTTAGGCAGTAAGTCTCAGATTTGTTCACAGGCAGAACACTTGAAAACATTGCTATTAAGGAAGTAAATTAGGGAATCAAAGTGGCAAGCCAGGAATTCAAGAGTAAGGAGC
Source organism: Hylobates moloch (assembly GCF_009828535.3). Classification (NCBI taxonomy): domain Eukaryota; kingdom Metazoa; phylum Chordata; class Mammalia; order Primates; family Hylobatidae; genus Hylobates; species Hylobates moloch. Next base: position 64,262,863 of record NW_026652290.1, on the reverse strand, counting down.
AATCTCTAAACAATGAAATGGGAGTGGAGTCGTACATAAATACCTGAGGCAAGACCTGTCAGTTTGCTTTTTAAAACATTTTTTTAAATATTTGATACGAATATTAAAGCACATAGAACAACATACTGAACACCTAAGTACCTACCCCTTCCCACAATTTTTCTAAAACTAATGAAAGCATCAATTTCAAGATTCAAGAACCACTACAGACTGTGCACAGTGGTTCACGCCTATAACCCCAACACTTTGGGAGGCCAAGGAGGAAGGATCACTTGAGCCTAGGGGTTCAACACCAGCCTGGGCAACATAGCAAGACTTGTCACTATAAAATTTAAAAATTAAATTAATAATAAAACTGAACCCCTTCAAGGGCCAAATAAAATAAATATTAATGGCCAGGTACAGTGGCTCACACCTGTAATCCCAGCACTTTGGGAGGCCGAGGTGGGCGGATCACCTGAGGTTAGGTGTTCGAGACTAGCCTGACCAACATGGAGAAACTCTGTCTCTACTATAAATACAAAATTAGTTGGGCGTGGTGGCACATGCCTGTAATCCCTGCTACTCAGAAGGCTGAGGCAGGAGAATTGCTTGAACCCAGAAGACGGAGATTGCGGTGAGCTGAGATCACACCATTGCACTCCAGCCTGGGCAACAAGAGCGAAACTCTGTCTCAAAAAACTAAATAAATAAACAAATATTAATATTAAAACAGACATATCGGAGCAGAATTTCTTAAAACTAAACAAGAAAGAGGATTATTTCTAACCCAAAGCACCCAGAGAGAAAAGTAATATTACTATCGATGTCACAACAATAATACTTGCAGTTGACTTCTCAACAAAGACAAGGAAAGCCAGATGATGATAGAAAGATAGATATATATATATATATGCCGGGTGTGGTGGCTCATGCCTATAATCCCAGCACTTTGGGAGGTCGAGGCAGGTGGATCACCTGATATCGGGAGTTCGAGACCAGTAGGCTGAGGCAGAAGAATGGCTTGAACCCAGGAGGCAAAGGTTGTGGTGAGCTGAGATCCTGCCACTGCACTCCAGCCTGGACAATAAGAGCAAAACAAGAAAAAACAAACAAACAAAAAAAACAAGTAAAAAAAGAGAAAGATATATATAGATATATATATATATACACAAACATGAGTAAATCTATCTATATGCTGTTTCTCCTTGCGCAGTTTATAATAATGCAGTATAACCTGTAGCTAAAATAATGGGGCTTTTTTTTTTTTTTTTTTTTTGAGACAGACTCTTGCTCTGTCATCCAGGCTGGAGTGCAGTGGCCCCATCTCGGCTCTCTGCAACCTCCGCCTCCCAGGTTCAAGCAATTCTCCTTCCTCAGCCTCCTGAGTAGCTGGGATTACAGGCACGCACAACTATGCCTGGCTAATTTTTGTATTTTTAGTAGAAACAGGGTTTCATCATGTTGGCCAGGCTGGTCTTGAACTCCTGAACTCAAGTGATCCGCCTGCCTCAGCCTCCCAAAGTGCCGGAATTACAGGCATGAGCCACCGTGCCCAGCCTTAATACTATATTTTTAAGCAGTTTTTGGTTCACAGCAAAATTAAGAGAAAGGTCCAGATTACAAGCGTGAGTCACTGCACCTGGCCCAGGTTATGTTTTTCTTGAGTATTATTACCTTCCTTTAGTTTAAACCTTCCTATGTCATTCTGTTATAGATGTACCTATTGTAAGAAGCATAATCAAATCTGGTAGCTACTTGTCTTTCAATGTATGAATTTAATTTACTTATATTTGTTTTTTCAGTGATCTATATAGACTTATTTCTATCATTATTTTTTTTCTTTACTATTTGCAATTCTTTTTGTCAGTTTTTTCTCTTTTCTTCCCTGTCTTCTGTTGGATTGATAAATTTTTACAACTTTACTTCACTTTCAAAATCCGTATTTTGTTTGTTTTTGTTTTTGAAACAGAGTCTCACTCTGTTGCCTAGGCTGGAGTGCAGTGCAATCTCCACCTCCAGGGGCTCAAGCAATCTGCCTACCTCAGCCTCCCAAGTACCAGTGACCACAGGCACTCACCACTACACCTGGCTAATTTTTGTATCTTTTTATAGAGATGGAATTCTGCCATTTTGCCCATGCTGGTCTTGAACTCCTGGGCTCAAGTGATCCTCCTGCCTTGGCCTCCCACAGTGCTGGGATTACAGGTGTGAGCCACATTGCGTGGTCAAATATTTAGCCTATATTCTTCACCATAAGTTTTCAATAACATCTGAAATCACTTCCTATTTGTATCCTCTTACTGATTATAAAAAGCACATAAAGGCTGGGCACAGTGGTTCACACTTGTAATTCCAGCACTTTAGGAGGCTGAGGCAGGTGAATCACCTGAGGTCAGGAGTTCAAGACCAGCCTGGCCAACACGATGAAACCCCACCTTTACTAAAAATACAAAATTTGCGGAGCATGCTGGGAGGTGCCTGTAGTCTCAGCTAGTTGGGAGGCTGAGGCAGGAGAATCGCTTGAACCTAGGAGGCAGAGTTTACAGTGAACCGAAATGACGCCACTGCACTCCAGCCTGGATGACAAGAGCGAAACTCTGGCTCAAAAAAAAAAAAAAAAGTTGGCAAAATGTTAACTATTGCTAAAGCGGGGTAATGACTACAGTATTTTAAAGGACTTAGAATAAACTATCCACTGAACACACACACAATCTTTTGTTTTGTTTTTGAGACGGAGTCTCCCTCTGTCGCCCAAGCTGGAGTGCAGTGGCACGATCTTGACTCACTGCAACCTCCGCCTCCCGAGTTCAAGCGATTCTACCTCCACCTCCTGAGTTCAAGCAATTCTCCTGCCTCAGCCTCCTGAGTAGCTGGGACTACAGGCACGCGCCACCATGCCCAGCTAATTTTTGTATTTTTAGTAGAGACGAGGTTTCACCATGTTGTTCAGGCTGGTCTCAAACTCCTGACCTCGTGATCCGCCCGCCCTGGCCTCCCAAAGTGCTGGGATTACAGGCGTGAGCCACCACGCCTGGCCCTTTTTTGTTGTTTTTTAAGAGACTGGGTCTCACTCTGTCGACAAGGCTGGAGCGCACCAACACAATCATAGCTCACTGTAACCTGGAATTCCTGGCCTCAAGCAATCCTCCCACCTCAGCCTCCTAGAGTATTAGGATTACAGGCATGAGTCACCGCACTCAGCCATGATGTTTTTATTGAGGGGAGTTATTATTTTTATTGTTTTATAAAAACATACAAAAATGTGTTTTATGGGGGACCGTTCAGCCACATAAATACATATCCTGATATATTTCATCTGCCCCTGTGCTTAGTCTTTCGGTCAGTCGGTTGCTTATGTTTGTATGCCATGCTTTCCCTCTGGGTGCACTTTTCTTCTTGAGGAGATTCTTAACCATTTCTTCAATGAGAGCCTGTGACAAGTTTTACTTTTATTTTTGAGTGATAGTTTAACGGGTCATACAATTCTAGGTTGATGGTTGCTTTTTTTTTTTCTCAACAAACACTTTCATAATTTTACGTCTTTGTCTTCTGGCATCTATCAATGTTGATGACAAGCCAGCTGTCAATGATGAGAAGCCAGTTGTCATTCCTTTGTAGATAATTGGTCTTCTTCCTCCTTCTGGTCACTTCTAAGATTTTCCTTTTTCTTTTTCTTTTTTCTGAGACGGAGTTTCACTCTTGTTGCCCAGGCTAGACTGCAATGGAGTGATCTTGGCTCACTGCAACCTCTGCCTCCCGGGTTCGAGAGATTCTCCTGCCTCAGCCTCCCAAGTAGCTGGGATTACAGGCACGTGCCACCACATCTGGCTAATTTTTTTTTTGTATTTTTAATAGAGATGGGGTTTTGCCATGTTAGCCAGGCTGGTCTCAAACTCCTGACCTCAGGTGATCTGCCCTCCTTGGCCTCCCAAAGTGCTGGGATTATAGGCGTGAGCCACCGCGTCTGGCCAACTTCTAAGATTTTTCTATTTATCTCTGATGTAGTGTCACAATGTGGCCAGTGTGCGGGCTTATTTTCATATATTCTGCTTGGTATTTGGGATGCACTTTCATTTCAGGATGCATATTATTTAATTCTAGATTTTTTTCAATGCTAGAATTTTAAAATGTTTAAATTTCCTCAGTTCTCCTTCCCAATCTACTAATATTCTAATCCTTTCTGATCTGAGTTTGTCCCAGCTATTGACTTCTCTTTCAAGAGCTGTATTTTTATTTCCATTTGTTTTCTTTATATGGATAGTATCCTTTAATTTTTCCTTTTGAGAATGTGACATTGAAGTTGAGAAAGTAGAAGCCTTGGGAACCGGCAGGTCTGGAGTATTCTTGGCAGAGAGGATAACTTTAGGACTGTCTGCTCCTTTACCAGCATTTACTTTCAACTTGACCTATAGGCACAGCTTGATTAGCCAGCATGTTGACCAAATCTAGAGGCTTCTGGTGCTCTATCCATGCACTTATTACCTAGGTTCAGGGTTGTGAGTAATGTGATCCACAGACCTTCTGAGTAGCTGACTGGGTCTTGGTCTCATTAAGTGAGCATATACTAACCGACAGAATCTCTACCTCTATTAGGCCAGTTTAGCCATATTTTATCCCAGAGACAAACACAGCATGAGCTGACTGAGCAAGACTGCATGGTTTTAGTCGGAATGAACAACAAAAGGCAAATTTTTATATTTACTTATTGTTCCTTTTTTTATTGACCTATAAATGTCCACGTGTTCCAGCACCATTTGTTTTGTTGTTGTTGTTTTGTTTTGTTTTGTTTTGCTTTGCTTTTAACAGATAGGGTCCCATGATGTTGCCCAGGCTGGTCTGGAACTCTTGGGCTCAAATGACCCTCCCACCTCAGCCTACCAAGTAGCTGGGACTATAGCGACACACCACCACACCTGGCTTAAATTTTATTTTTAGTGTCAAATATGCACTTTACGGAAACCAATAAAATAATTCTATACATATAAACAAAACAGTTAAATATCACTGAGCATGATCTTGATTGTATATAAAAGTGCAAACCTGGGCATTAAAATCACATGGCAGGCCGGGTGCGGTGGCTCACGCTTGTAATCCCAGCACCTTGGGAGGCCGAGGCGGGCGGATCACAAGGTCAGGAGATCAAGACCACGGTGAAACCCCGTCTCTACTAAAAAATACAAAAAAAAAAAAATTAGCCGGGCATGGTGGCGGGCGCCTGTGGTCCCAGCTACTCGGAGAGGCTGAGGCAGGAGAATGGCGTGAACCCGGGAGGCGGAGTTTGCAGTGAGCCGAGATCGCACCACTGTACTCCAGCCTGGGCGACAGAGCGAGACTCCGTCTCAAAAAAAAAATAAATAAATAAAAAATAAAATAAAATCACATGGCAGTGCTCACAAAGGTATTGTATGGATGATTTGGATGCTCCAGACTGTACTAATGTTGGTTTTTTGGGGTTTGTTTTGTTTTGTTTTGAGGCAGGGTCTTGCTCTATCACCCAGGTTGGAGTGCAGTGGCATTATCATAGCTCAACTGCAGCCTTGAACTCTTGGTCTCAAACAATCCTCTCACCTCAGTCACCCGAGTAGCTGGGACTGCAGATACATGCCACCACAACAAGCTAAATAGTTTCTTTTTTAGAACATTTAATTTGCAACCAAAAAAAGTTTAATCTTGGCTAGAATTTGAAGATACCCAGTTGTAGAATTATTGCTCCCACTCCCTATAGATGACTGAGTAGCTGGTTGAGTCTTGGCCTCGTTAAGTGCATGTATACTGACAGACAGAATCTTTACCTCCAGTTGGGTGGCAGTGGCAGTAGGCAATTCTAATGTTCTTTTCCTCATGCCACGTCACCTTCAATACCAGAGTCAATCCCACTGATGCCTCTTCTCTCCCTCTTCCCTTCCTCCTTCTCAACAATTACCATTCTTACAATTGCCCATTTTGTGCCACAAAACAGTACTATACTTTCTGACTGAGAAATTAACATATCCACATTTCTCGCATTATCTAATAAAGTGAGCTTTACTATCAGTCTGTCAGACCACTCGGGTGCTGACACACAGCACAGGTAGGTAAGGCGATCTCCTTGGCACGACCGCAGAGTTTGCCTACACATAGCACAATGGGCCCACTGGCTGTATGCGTGCCATCCACCAACCTTGAAGTCATGCTGAATGTTTCTCTTTTATAAACTTAATAGTGTTGGCTTTGTCTAGCATTCATCATCCTCATTTTTCACAGTGCTTCTAAATTAAGAAATATTTAGATCAAAAGAGGCTGACTAATCTACATCGAGCTTTAAATTTTTAACTCACTTCTGAAATTCCCTGACAAAGTAAAACAATGTTAAGTTTTTCACATCGCAGAAAAATTCTCATACTTTGGGGCTTGGCTAATTCTAGTAAGTCTCTTTTTGGATGAAGTAGTTCAAGCACAGAAGCTGTCTTCATGAAAAGAGAAAACTCTCTCCAGTTCCTCCTTAGAAAGAGGTCAGTGCCTTGATGATGTTCTCTTCAACAGAACAATGTCCTATGTTTTCCAACAAAGAATCTGCTGTTTCCAATTCAATAACCTGTCTAAATTCACTACCAAATGCTGGTACAGAAAGAATGTTTAGTACAAAAGAAATCTATGGTCTTAGAAACCAACAGATCAAATCGGTTAATATGAAATCAAATTCAAGTTTTTAAAAAATATTTATTCCATTTAGAAGCAAAGTATGGGTACAGATAATTTCAACAAAATTAATCTTTAAATGAATACAGGCTGGGCGCGGTGGCTCATGCCTGTAATCCCAGCACTTCGGCAAGCCGAGGCAGGTGGATTATTTGAGGCCAGGAGTTCAAGACCAGCCACTGCCAACATGGCGAAACCCCATCACTACTAAAAATACAAAAATCAGCCAGGTGTGGTGGTGTGCACCAGTAGTCCCAGCTACTCGGGAGACTGAGGCAGGAGAATCAATCACTTGAGCCTGGAGGCAGAAGTTGCAGTGAGCAGAGATCGTGCCACTGAACGCCAGCCTGAGTGACAGAGCGAGACTCCATCTCAAATAAATAAATAAATAGGCCGGGCGCGGTGGCTCAAGCCTGTAATCCCAGCACTTTGGGAGGCCCAGGCGGGCGGATCACGAGGTCAGGAGATCGAGACCATCCTGGCTAACATGGTGAAACCCCGTCTCTACTAAAAATACAAAAAAATTAGCCAGGCGTGTTGGTGGGCGCCTGTAGTCCCAGCTACTCGGGAGGCTGAGGCAGGAGAATGGCGTGAACCCGGGAGGCGGAGCTTGCAGTGAGCTGAGATGCGCCACTGCACTCCAGCCTGGGGGACAGAGCAAGACTCCGTCTCAAAAAAATAAATAAATAAATAAATAAACACAGTCTGTTAAGATGGGATGAGAGTTATCATAACTGAATTTCCCCTGGCTTTTGAGGTTTCCTATGGTCTTCAAGAACTGGTATGATCTGGCCCTTGGGTGTCCTCCAGCCACAACCCAGGCCTTATGCCATTTGCTAATTTCGTTTTCCAGGTATGTCAGCCTTCCATCAGCTCCTAGATGAGCTGTTCCTACCACTCCTTTGCATCTATTGCTTTCCCTGCCTGGGATATTCTTCTGCCTCTTCTCATTTAAATGTCACCTCTTTAAAGAAACCTTCCCTGAGTGCCCTATGCAAGTAGGTCAGCCTCCTTAGTCCCTGTCACCAAACTCTGCCTATTTCCTGCCATAACATTAATCAGAGTCTTACTTTCTTATTAACTGGTTATTGATTATCTGTTCCCCACACAAGAATGTAAACACCATGAAGACAGGAATCTGATTTGTTTTGCTGTCCTAGACTTTATGTGCCTGGTGCAGAAGTCTACCAGCCAGCAACATCTTCCTGATACAGCTGCCTCTGATTTAGAAAAAATCATTAATGTGATTCAAACAGTAAAAGCCAAGACACTTCGATGGATTTCATGCAGAATTATCCACATAGCAGAATTTAGGATATTCCCTAAAAGCCACAAACCCTAGCTAGTCTTGAGGTTTGAAATTTTGAGTCAGTTCTGAAATGTTTGTATTATGGTTAATTCTGCACAATGGCCACTAGAGGGGGTCATAGCCAAATACTATACTCTGAAATTTCAGATTTTTCATAGTTAGAATTTTTTGAAGTTCTGCAGCCCAACCCTACTTTCAGCTTCCCTGACAGATGTCCATCCCACTTCTTTAAAAACAAACAATATATGATGAAGTCACCACCTCGTGGGACAGACTATTCTTCGGCAGGGCAGCACCGTTACTTAGAAAGTCCTCTTTCTCCTTGACCTATCTGTAACTGCCCCTCCTTGCCTAAAACCATTAAGAGACCAACACTAGGCCAGGAGCGGTGGCTCATGCCTGTAGTCCGAGCACTTTGGGAAGCCGAAATGGGCGGATCACTCGAGGCCAGGATTTGGAGCCCAGCCTGGCCAACATGGCGAAACCCTGTCTCTACTGAAAATACAAAAAAATTAGCCAGGCGTGTTGGCCAGAGTCTGTGGCCACAGCTGCTTGGGAGGCTGAAGCACAAGAATCGCTTCAGCCTGGGAGATGGAGATTACAGTGAACCGAGATCTTGTCACTGCACTCCAGCCTGTGGGACAGAGGGAGACTGTCTCAAAAACAAAAATAAATCAACACTTAGAAGCAGATCTTAAGATGAAGGGGAAAAAGCCAGGTACGGTGGCTCACACCTGTAATCCCAACACTTTGGAAGACTGAGGAAGGCAGATGGGTGAAAGCCCATCTATACTAAAAACACACAAATTACCCAGGTGCCTGTAATCCCAGCTACACAGGAGGCTGAGGCAGGAAAATCGCTTGAACCTGGGAGGCGGTGGTTGTAGTGAGCCGAGATTATACCACCGCACTCCAGCCTGGGGGATAGAATGAGACTTCATAGCAAAAAAAAAAAAAAAAAAAGAAGAGAAAAAAGAAAAGAAACCAACGCTAATTTGGGCTCTAAGCTGAGCCATATTGTCTAGAATATCATTTAGAGTCTTGGCCAGTCTATGCCAGCATGCTTCCCACCCTTCCCATCCTCAGCCACTGCTCCAGATGGAAGGTCCCTGTGTTTTCTCTCCATTGACCCACTGGCCCACTGCTCGCACAGTAAACCTACCTCCAACATCATCAGCTCCACTCGGAAACTGCTTCATTTCTTGCCATGACTGAAAGCTGGCTGTCCTGAAGAAGGTCTGGCTCCCCTGCCTTTGTCTCCGGGAAAGGTGGCAGGTTCTCCCAAGGCCCCAATATCCTAAGCAGGATTGGCATTTGCCCAGCTGCCAGCACCGCTCTCAAGGCATCACTTCTGCTGGGAGATTTGTGTCATTCTGGTGCTCCACTGCCCCTTATTTATCTACTGGTCAAGCCAGCATAGAAGACTTTGGGTTCTCATGTCGATCCAGTACCACCCTGTTCTGTGCAGATAACTTGTCCACTCCACTCACCCCTTCATTGCGCCCACACCTGGGATCTCGCATGGGACCTCACATGGGCCCTAGTAATTGTCTCTCCAGTTTACTCAGTCCCCGTTCCCCATACTATCTCCTGCCTCTCACTAAGCTTCCACTGCATTTGCTCCTCACAGCTCAGCCTTCCACTTCTTTTCCTATCCAACCTACACTCCCACTATTATTTTTCTGACCTCCTTAATATCCTTACCCACTTATCTTTCTTCCCTGTTGCCCAGTCAAAACCCCAACTGTATAAATCCAACCGTTGTCCCTTTTTGTTGCTCCTACACTAAACACTGCTAGTGAAGAACAATAGCAAATATTTATTGATAACTACTTTACAAGATAGCACTATTATTATCAGTAGATGATGAATAAGAAAAACAAGGTCCTGAGGGAATTAGTAAATTCCCTAGGTTACACAAGGAGTAAGCCACACTGGCTTAATTAAATGTATTGAAAGCATGTAAATGTATGGTGGCTCACGCCTGTAATTCCAGCACTTTGGGAGGCCAAAATGGGCAGATCACTTGAGGCCAGGAGTTCAAGACCAGCCTGGCCAACATGGCAAAACCCCATCACTACTAAAAATACAAAAATTAGCCGGGCATGGTGGCATGCACCTGTAATCCAAGCTACTCGGGAGGCTGAGGCAGGAGAGTCACTTGAACCCGGGAGGTGAAGGTTGCAGTGAGCTGGGACAACAGCGCGAGACTCCGTCTAAAAAAAAAAAAAAGATACAGATGATGAGAACACACTTAGCAAGCTTGATCTAGTGGACAAATATAGAACACCATCTCCAATAAGTAGATAAGCACACATGCATTTACAAAGATTGACAATGAGCTAGGTAAGTAGTACTGAAAATTTTTGGTCTCTGAACCCCTTAACGTACTTAAATATTATATGTATAAGTTATATTTACACACTTAAAATTACTGAGGACTCAATGAGCTTGTATTTATTCGGGTTATATTTACCAATATTTACTATATTAGAAATTAAAACTGCAAGATGTTTTATCTATGAACATATTAAATAAATTTAAAAATAATAACAGGCCAGGTGGCTCATGTCTATAATCCCAACACTTTGGGAGGCCAAGGTAGGAGGATCATTTGAGGCCAGAAGTTCAAGACCAGCATGGGAACATAGTAAGACCCTGCCTCTACAAAAAATAGAAAATATAAAATAAAATAACAATCATTAAAAACCCATTACATGTTCTCATAAATAAAATTTTTGTGGAAAAAAATGCCATTAAAAAAAGGGATGGGGGAGAAAATGGCATTGTTTTACATTTTGACAAATCTTTTTAACATCTGGCTGAATAGAAAAGAGCTGGATTCTCATAGCTTCTGCATTCAGTCTGTTGGGATGTGTTGTTTTGGTTGAAGTCCGTAAAGAACACCCAGCCTCACGTATGAGAGAAAGAAAAGCAGCCCCCGATGCCCAGCCAGGCCTTGGTTCTTCCAGGAGCTGGCCTGGCACACAGCTGGCCCTCATAGTCTCCTGCTGAACATAATGTCACAGAACATCCACATCAGACAAGGCCACCCGGTGACTGTGATGAACCAAAACAAAAACAGAACCAGGAACTTGTCCAAAATGACCAAACATCCTCCTTTTCCAGTCAATCTGAGTCACTGCTCACAGCTACAGTGTGGCTCCACTGAGCCCTTCTCTTCTCCTTTCCTGCAGCTGCTATGGTGGAGTACCACAGACCTGATGGCTTCAGACAGAATATAGCCTCTCTCAGTCCTGGAGTCTAGAAGTCCGAAGTGAAGGGATAGGTAGGGCCGTGCTCCCTCTGAAGGCTCCGGGGAGAATCCTTCCCTGCTGCTTCCAGCTTCTGGTGGCTCCAGGCGTTCCTTGGTTGGACAACTTCAGTCTCTGCCTCCACCTTCCCATGGCCTTCTTCTCTGTACCTGTCTCAGATCTGCCTCTGCTTTTCTCTTCCCCTAGGTAATCCAGGTAATACAGGATGATCTCATCTTGAGATCCTTAATTACATCTACAAAGATCCTTTTCCAAACAAGCTCACATTTACAGGTTCTGGGGGCTGGGATGTAGACATACCTTTTGGGGGGGCCACCATTCAATCCACTATACCTTCCTATAAATAAGATTTATTAAACCTTTGCAGCCATCACCAAAGGTGGAGCAGCCAAAATGAAGTACAATCCCTTTGTGACTTCTGACCAAAGCAAGAACTGCAAAAGGCATTTCAACGCACCTTCCCATACTTACAGAAAGATCATGTCTTCCCCTCTTTCCAAAGAGCTGAGACAAAAGTACAATGTTCGATCCAAGACCATCCAAAAGGATGACGAAGTTCAGGTTGTGCGAGGACACTGTAAGGGTCAGCAAACTGGCCAAATAATCCAGGTTTACAGGAAGAAATAGGTCATCTACATTGAACGGGTGCAGTGGGAAAAGGCTAACGGCATAGCTGTCCCTGTGGGCATTCACCCAGCAAGGTGGTTATCACTAAGCTAAAACTTGACAAAGGCCACAAAAGGATCCTTGAACAGAAAGCCAAATCTCGCCAGGTAGGAAAGGAAAATGGCAAATACAAGAAAGAAACAATAGGGAAGATGCAGGAAGAAAATAATCTTTTTTTTTTTTTTTTTTTTTTTTTTTTGAGACGGAGTCTCACTCTGTCACCCAGGCTGGAGTGCAGTGGTGGGGATCTTGGCTCACTGCAAGCTCCGCCTCCTGGGTTCACGCCATTCTCCTGCCTCAGCCTCCCAAGTAGCTGGGACTACAGGCGCCCGCCACCACACCCGGCTAATTTTTTGTGTTTTTTAGTAGAGACAGGGTTTCACCATGTTAGCCAGGATGGTCTCGATCTCCTGACTTCGTGATCCGCCTGCCTCAGCCTCCCAAAGGGCTGGGATTACAGGCGTGAGCCACTGCGCCCAGCCAAAATAATCTTATATAAGCTTTCATTAAAACTTGAAGTGCGGCCAGGCACGGTGGCTCACACCTGTAATCTCAGCACTTTGGGAAGCTGAGGCGGGCGGATCACAAGGTCAGGAGTTCGAGACTAGCCTGGCCAACATGGTGAAACCCCGTCTCTACTAAAAATACAAAAAAAATTAGCCAGGCATGATGGCGCACGTCTGTAATCCTAGCTACTCAGGAGGCTGAGGCAGGAGAATTGCTTGAACCTGGGAGGCAGAGATTGCAGTGAACTGAGATCGTGCCACTGCACTCCAGCCTGGGTGACAGAGCAAGACTCTGTCTCAGAAGAAAAAAAAAACAACTTGAAGTGAAAAAACGATTACAATACCCAATTATAGAATTATCCCCATTTCCTAACAATTCAATCCAAAGCAAAACCCCATTTTCTTAAACTGTCCCCAAAATCACCTAACACAAGCCCAAATCTACAAGTGTTTTCTAAAACTATCTTACTAAGGTGCCCAACAGTTCCCTATCATGTATGTTCTCCCTCACTGCAGTGATTAACAAATCCAACTTTTCCAATTACAGCTGTGTTCCTGGTGGTCTTTGTCTGGAAGGCATTGACACATGGAAGGAGGAAAGAGTGGTCAGGCGCGGTGGCTCATGCCTGTAATCCCAGCACTTTGGGAGGCCGAGGTGGATGGATTTCCTGAGGTCACGAGTTCGAGACCAGCCTGGCCAACATGGCGAAACCCTGTCTCTATTAAAAAAGTACAAAAAATTAGCTGGGTGTGGTGGCGCATGCCTGGCACAGTTAGAAAAGGAAGGAGTGGGCCAGATGCAGTGGCTCACGTCTGTAATCCCAGTCCTTTCGAGGCTGAGGCGGGTGGATCACCTGAGGTCAGGAGTTTGAGACCATGGCCAACATGGTGAAACCCTGCCTCTATTAAAAATACAAAAATTAGCCAGGCGTGGTGGTGCACGCCCGTACTCTCAGCTACTTGAGAGGCTGAGGTGAGAGAATCACTTGAACCCAGGAAGTGGAGGTTGTAGTGAGTCGAGATCGTGCCACTGCACTCCAGCCTGGGCAATAGAGTGAGACTCCATCTCAAAAAAAAAACAACAACAACAACAACAAAAAGAAAAGGAAAGAGTGGTCTGGTGCAGTGGCTCATGGCTGTAATCTCAGCACTTTGGGAGGCCGAGGTGGGCAGATCATCTGAGGTCAGGAGTTCGAGACCAGCCTGGCCAACATGGCGAAACCCTGTCTTTACTAAAAAGTACAAAAAATTAGCCAGGTGTGGTGGCACGTGCCTGTAATTTCAGCTTCTCAGGAGGCTGAGGCAGAAGAATTGCTTGAACCTGGGAGGTGGAGGTTGCAGTGAACTGAGATCCCATCATTGTACTGCAGCCTGGGCAACAAGAGTGAAACTTCATCTTAAAAAAAACAAACAACAACTACAAAAAAAGGTTATTGTGGACATTTTTATCTGATACTATGCCAAAATTCAACAAGTGATGATTTCTTTTTCTTTTTTTTTTTTTTTTTTTGAGACGGGGTCTTGCTCTGTTGGCCAGGCTATAGTGTAGTGTTGCAACCTCGGCTCACTGCAACCTCTATCTCCTGGGTTTAAGCAATTCTCCTGCCTCAGCTTCCTGAGTAGCTGGAATTACAGGCATCTGCCACCACGCCTGGCTAACTTTTTAGTTTTAGTAGAGGTGGGATTTCACCATGTTGGCCAGGCTGGTCTTGAACTCCTGACCTCAGGTGATCCACACCTGCCTCAGTCTACCAAAGTGCTGGGATTACAGGTGTGAGCCATCACACCCAGTCAACAAGAAATGATTTCTCTTTTTTTTTTTCCAGATGGAGTCTCGCTCTGTCACCCAGGCTGGAGTGCAATGGCACGATCTCGGCTCACTGCAGCCTCTGCCTCCCGGGTTCAAGTGATTCTCCTGCCCCAGCCTCCCAAGTAGCTGGGACTACAGGCATGCACCACCACGCCCAGCTAATTTTTGTATTTTTAGTGGAGACGGGGTTTCACCATGCTGGCCAGGGTGGTCTCTATCTCCTGACCTCGTGATCTGGCCACCTTGGCCTTCCAAAGTGCTGGGATTACAGGCATGAGCCACCACGCCCGGCCAACAAGGGATGATTTCTTAAAGGTTATTGGCAATATGGAATCTGAAACCCCATCAATAACCATTCCATACTCTATTACATTAAAATCTGTAAGTCTAGGTCAGGCGCGGTGGCTCACGCCTATAATCCCAGCACTCTGGGAGGCCAAGACATGTGGATCACTTGAGGTCAGGAGTTTGAGACCAGCCTAGCCAACATGGTGAAATGCCATCTCTACTAAAAATACCAAAAAAAAAAAAAAAAACAGTCTATTTTGCACTTTGAATCATTTGTCCAGGCATAATTTTGAACATCATTCATTGGCCATTTGGGAAATATTGGTTCATTGAATTATGCAGACCTTTTGAATGTTCACACATTTCATTATACATTTTTTAACCACACTTTTTAATATCCCCACCAATCTCATCAGAAAAGTCATTTGCTTTAGAAGGACGTCAAACTTGCAGACATAAGATTTGTTTTTTTGTTTTGTTTTTTGTTCTTTTTTTTTTTTTTTTTGAGACGGAGTCTTCCTCTGTCACCCAGGCTGGAGTGCAGTGGCGTGATCTCAGCTCACTGCCAGCTCCGCCTCCCGGGTTCACGCCATTCTCCTGCCTCAGCCTCCCTAGTAGCTGGGACCACAGGCACCCGCCACCACGCCTGGCTAATTTTTTGTATTTTTAGTAGAGATGGGGTTTCACCATGTTAGCCAGGATGACCGCAATCTCCTGAACTCGTGATCAGCCCACCTCGACCTCCCAAAGTGCTGCGTGATCAGCCCACCTCGGCCTCCCAAAGTGCTGGGATTACAGGCGTGAAAGATTTGTTTTTATTGCTATTATTATTTTACCTTTTTTTTTGAGACAGAGTTTCACTCCTGTTGCTCAGGCTGGAGTGCAATGGCTCGATTTTGGCTCACTGCAAACTCCGCTTCCCAGGTTCAAGTGATTCTCCTGCCTCAGCCTCCTGAGTAGCTGGGATTACAGGCATGAGCCACCATGCCCAGCTAATTTTGTATTTTTAGTAGAGATGGGGTTTCTCCATGTTGGTCAGGCTGGTCTTGAACTCCCGACCTCAGGTGATCCACCCGCCTTGGCCTCCCAAAGTGCTGGGATTATAGGAGTGAGCCACCGTGCCTGGCCTTTTTTTTTTTTTAACCTTTGCCTAGATGTCAGAGGATGTATGAGAATGCCTGGGCGCTTAGGCAGAAGTTTGCTGCAGGGGCAGGGCCCTCATGGAGAACCTCTGCTATGGTAGTGCAGAAGAGAAATGTGGGATCAGAGCCCCCACACAGAGTCCCTACTGGGGGCACCACCTAGTGGAGCTATGAGAAGAGGGCCACCATCCTTCAGACCCCAGAATGATAGATGCACTAACAGCTTGCACCGTGCACCTGGAAAAGCCGCAGACACTCAATGCCAGCCCATGAAAGCAGCCAGGAGAGGGGCTATGCCTGCAAAGCCACAGGGGTGGAGCTGCCCAAGGCTATGGGAGCCCACCTCTTGCGTCAGCGTGACCTGGATAGGAGACATGGAGTCAAAGGAGATCATCTTGGAATTTTAAGATTTGACTGCCCTGCTGGATTTCAGACTTGCATGGGGCCTGTAGTCCCTCTGTTTTGACTAATTTATTCCATTCAAAATGGCTATATTTACCCAATTCGTGTACTCCCATGTATCTAGGAAATAACTAACTTGCTTTTGATTTTACAGCCTCATAGGTGGAAGGGACTTGCCTTGTCTCAGATGAGATTTTGGACTGTGGACTTTTGAGTTAATGCTGAAATGAGTTAAGACTTCAGCGACGGCCGGGCGCAGTGGCTCAAGCCTGTAATTCCAGCACTTTAGGAGGCTGAGACGGGCAGATCACGAGGTCAGGAGATCGAGACCAACCCAGCTAACACAGTGAAACCCCGTCTCTACTAAAAATACAAAAAATTAGCCAGATGTGCTGGTGGGCGCCTGTAGTCCCGGCTACTCAGGAGGCTGAGGCAGGAGAATGGCATGAACCCAGAAGGCAGAGATTGCAGTGAGCTGAGATGCGCCACTGCACTCCAGCCTGGGTGACAGAGCAAGACTCCATCTCAAAAAAAAAAAAAAAAAAAAAAAAAGACTTTAGGGGACTGTTGGGAAGGCATGATTGGTTTTGAAATATGAAGGCATGAGATTTGAGAGGGGCCAGGGGCAGAATAATATGCTTTGGCTCTCTCTCACACCCATAGCTCCCATAATTCCCACATATTGTGACAGGGACCTGGTGGGAAATAAGTGAATCATGGGGGTGGGTCTTTCTTATGCTGTTCTCATGATAGTGAATAAGTCTCACGAGATCTGATGGTTTTAAAAATGAGAGTTTCCCTGCACAAGCTCTCTCTCTCTTTGCCTGCTGCCATCCAAGTAAGATGTGACTTGCTCCTCCTTGCCTTCTGCCATGATTGTGAGGCCTCCCCAGCCATGTGTAACTATAAGTCCATTAAACCTCTTTCTTTTGTAAATTGCCCAGTCTTGGGTATGTCTTTATCAGCAGCATGAAAATGGACTAATACAGATCAGGAGTTCAAGACCATTCTGGCCAGCATGGTGAATCCCTTTCTCTCCTAAAAAACACAAAAGTTAGCCAGGCATGGTGGTGCAGGCCTGTAATCCCAGCTACTCGGGAGGTTGAGGCATGAGAATCACTTGAAACTAGGAGGCAGAGGTTGCAGTGAGCCAAGATTGTATCACTGCGCTCCAACCTGGGTGACAGAGCAAGGCTCTGCTCAAAAAATAATAATAATAATAATAAATGATTAACAAATAGTCCCCTTGCCTCTTACAAGTTAGACAGTACTGCCCAGAATGCCCTGCTGAAGAGTTGTAACAGATAACCCTGTTCCTCCTTAACCTCTCTGTGCTTCATTTGCTCACCTGTAAAATAGTGATCATAGTAGTACCTATCTTGGGGCAATGTAGAGAGGATTAAATAAACTAATTAGGAGGGCCAGGCACAGTGGCTCATGCCTATAATCCCAGCACTTTGAGAGGGTGAGGTAGGCAGATCACTTGAAGTCAGGAGTTCGAAACCAGCTTGGCCAACATGGTAAAACCCTGTCTCTACTAAAAAAAAAAAAAATTTGCCAGGCATTGTGGCAGGTGCCTGTAATCCCAGCTACTCGGTTGGCTGAAGCAGGAGAATCACTTGCACCCAGGAGGCAGAGGTTGTAGTGGACTGAGATCACACCACTGCACTCCAGCCTGGGTGACAAAGCAAGACTCTGTCTCAGAAAAAAAAAAAGAAGCCAATTAAGGTGGAAGCACTTAGAACAGTGTTTGCACATGGTAGGCCTTCAGAAGTGCCCTAGCCTGTGGCTTGCAGTTATTAGGGAGATCAGCCTTTCAGCAGGGCATGGAAGAGAAGGCTTTCTACCAATCCCACCCGCAAACCAGAAACAATTTGCCAATATGGTGGTTGCTCCTCACTATTAAAGACTGATGAAAGGGGGTGTATTAGTCTGTTCTCATGCTACTAATAAAGACATACCTGAGACTGGGTAATGTATAAAGGGAAGAGGCTTAACTGACTAACAGTTCAGGCGGCACGGAGGCTTATGCCTGTAATCCCAACACTTTGGGAAGCCCAGGCAGGTGGACTCCTGAGGTCAGGAGTTCAAGACTAGCCAGAATAATATGGTGAAACCCTGTCTCTACTAAAAATACAAAAATTAGCTGGGGGTGGTAACGGGTACCTGTAGTCCTGGCTACTCAGGAGGCTGAGACAGGAAAATTGCTTGAACCCGGGAGGTGGAGGTTGCAGTAAGCAGAGGTCACACCACTGCACTCCAGCCTGGGTGACAGAGCAAGACTCCATCTCAAAAATAATAATAATAGGCTGGGCATGATGGCTCACACCTGTAATCCCAGCACTTTGGGAGGCCGAAGTGGGTGGATCACAAGGTCAGGAGTTCGAGACCAGCCTGGCCAACATGGTGAAACCCTGTGTCTACAAAAAAAAAAAATACAAAAATTAGCCGGGTGTGGTGGCGCATGCCTGTAATCCCAGCTACTCGGGAGGCTGAGGCAGGAGAATTGCTTGAACCCGGGAGGCTGAGCCACTGCACTCCAGCCTGTGCGACAGAGCAAGACTCTGTTTCAAAAAGAAATATAATAATAATAATAATTGACTCACAGTTCAGCATGACTGGCAAGGCCTCAGGAAATTTACAGTCATGGTGGAAGGGGAAGCAAATATGTCTTTCTTCACATGGCAGCAGGAGAGAAAACAAATGCCCAGCAAAGGGGGAAGCCCCTTATAAAAACATCAGATCTCGTGAGAACTAACTCACTATGGCAAGAACAGGATGGGAGAAACCACCCCCATGATTCAATTACCTCCCAATGGGTCCCTCCCATGACTCGTGGAGATTATGGGAACTACAATTCAAAATGAGATTTGGGTGGGGACACGGCGAAACCATATCAAGGGGTATCAGAAAGAAAGTGAGCCAGAGATCACCCACTGGCCTGCAACTGCATCCATCCATGTTTTATTTGCTCTGATTTCCATCGCCTGCCTGGCCCCCGAGGCATTTGAGTTTGTGACATATGATATTTTGCTAATCATCTTAATTATGGAATTCACCACTTCAGCCAGACAGTAATGCTTTAATGGCTGAGAGAGAGCAATCCTCTCAGACGTAAAGGAATAAAAAAAAGAGTTTAGCATTTTCCATCACTGTATGATGTCACTTATTTCAAGGTTTCATATGTGGAACCTCAAGGCTAAGTGCACAGGGGGCTAGGAGTGGATTTTAGCGTTTTTCATAGGTACTTTTGTTAGAGTAGACACCAAGTCAGACATAAGCAGGGTAAGACAGGCCCCCCACACACACACACACACACCAGGAATGTCAGGCAACCATCAGGTGATGGTCAGGTGGTTGTTAAACAGTCTCTAAAATTGTTCACAGCCAGTACCAGGGAAAGGCAGTCTTCCAATAGATAAAAACACCTGAAACTGGTGATCAGCAGCTTCCCGATAAGATCTTAGGAGTTGGGCAAGTGGGCTCAAGCATGAGCACTAAGAGGCAAAATGATGGAGTTTAACAGACATGGCCACCTTCTAGGGACATTCGACTGGTAAGGAAAGAACACCTCAAGTGAGCATGCGCACAACTCCAGTAAACACACCATGCATGCTCACCTCCCAAGTGCTGGCAGGCTGCCGCACAGAAGCACAGCCCACCCCAAGGGAAGAATCGGGGAGAAGGGATGCAAGCCCCCAGAAATATGCCAGCATATAAAACCCCAAGTCAAAAGGTCAAACCACACACTTGCCTTTCAAGTTGCCTGCTTGATCCTCTTCCCAGTGTACTTTCCTTTCTTTCATTCCTGCTCTAAAGCTTTTTAATAAACTTTCACTCCTGCTCTAAAATTTGCCTCGGTCTCTCCTTCTGCCTTACACCCTTCAGTTAAATTCTTTCTTCTAAGGAGACAAGAATTGAGGTTGCTGCAGACTGGTACGGATTCGCCACTGGTAACACATTTTGGTGCTGTGTGACTCGGATACTTTCCACCACTAACATACTTCCCTTACCAGTCTAACATTCCTAGAGGAAGGTCATATAGAAGGTAATATACCAGTTAAACTCCACCACTTTGTCTCTTTTTAAAATTATTTTATTTATTTATTTATTATTTTTTTGAGACAGTGTCTTGCTCTGTTGCCCAGGCTGGAGTGCAGTGGCACAATCTCGGCTCACTGCAACCTCTACCTCCTGGGTTCAAGCAATTCCCCTGCCTCAGCCTCCTGAGTAGCTGGGATTACAGGCATGCGCCACCACACTCAGCTAATTTTTTTTTGTATTTTTAGTAGAGACGGGGTTTCACCATATTGGCCAGGCTGGTCTCGAATTCCTGACCTTGTGTTCCGCCCACCTCAGCCTCTGAAAGTGCTGGGATTACAGGTGTGAGCCACCACGTCCGGCCCATTTCGTCTCTTAATGAGCATGCTTGAGCCCAGTTGCCCAACTCCTGAGATCTTACTGGGAAGCTGCTGATCACTAGTTTCAGGTGTTTTTATCTATTGAGAGACTGCCTTTCCCTGGCTATGGCTGTGACCAATTATTATTTTAGAGAAACCATTTAATAACCACCTGACCATCACCTGATGGCTGCCTGACATTCCTAGTGGTGGTTTGAGGAAGGGAGCTCTCCTACCCTGCTCATGTCTGACTCGACACCTACAGTGACTCTTAGGGTTATCTGTTGTGCTGGATGTCTTTGGTGTGTCCACTTGATGCTCTCTCCACCTTACCCACCATGCCCTGTGCCTGGGACTACATCAGCAGCAGGCTGACTTGCTCTCTGCCTTCGAGTTGGGTTCAGTTAAAGGTGGGGGCCGCTGGTAGGAGATGGAAGAACAAAGTCAGGGTGCTTGTTTCCCATCAGGGTCACTTCAAATGTGTATACTCTGTCAGGTGACCTTGCCCACACAGCTTTCTCTGACTCTGCATTCCTGTAACCAGTTCCTCTTACGGCCTCTGTAGGCCTAGGAATGGAAACAGAACCTGCTATGACAAGTCTTGAGTGTTGCCTAATCCATTGTGGAGGTAAACCTCACAGCGATAGCTTTATAGAGTCCCCTTTTAAACTCTCCTTAAATATCTTCGTTTGGCAATGCCATCTATTTCCTAGCACTCTACCTGATGAATATATATGTGCTTTTCACGTAACTCCCTTTTGAACCTAACACCTGGGTAAAGTACAACTGTACCAAGAGCCAAGGTCAGTAAGAATAGTAGTTTCAAACTTCAGTCTGAAAACTCTCAAGTGTGCAAAAAATACAACTTCTACTTTTCTTACTTTTCTTTTTTTTTTTTTTTTTTTTTTGGAGACGGAGTCTCACTCTGTTGCCCAGGCTGGAATGCAGTGGCGCATTCTTGGCATCTTGGCTCACTGCAACCTCTGCCTCCTAGGTTCAAACAATTCTCCTGCCTCAGCCTCCCAAGTAACTGGGACTATAGGTGCACGCCACCATGCCTGGCTAATCTTTTTGTATTTTAGTAGAAACGGGGTTTCATCGTGTTGCCCAGGATGATCTCGAACTTCTGAGCTAAGGCAAACTGCCCGCTTCGGCCTCCCAAAGTGCTGGAATTACAGGCCTGAGCCACCGCGCACGGACCAACTTTTTCTACTTTTCTATAACCCAACTTAATTTCTCTTTCAGCCCCAATGCTCCAGGGTGGTAGAAACATAAGTTAAATCAGCCCAGGTTGCCCCCTGACAATTAAAATACAATGAATAGCTGGGCGCAGTGGCTCACACCTGTAAACCCAGCACTTTGGGAGGCCAAGGCAGGTGGATCACCTGAGGTCAGGAGTTCAAGACCAGCCTGACCCACATGGAGAAACCCTGTCTCTACTAAAAATACAAAATAAGCCGGGCATGGTGGCACATGCCTGTAATCCCAGCTACTTGGGAGGCTGAGGCAGAATCACTTGAACCCAGGAGGCAGAGGTTGCGGTGAGCCGAGATCGCACCATTGCACTCCAGGCTGGGCAACAAGAGCGAAACTCTGTCTCAAAATAAATAAATAAATAAAATTTAAAAAAATTAAAATAAAAAATGCAATTAATAGGCATAAGAATAGAATGGGCCAGGCACAGTGGCTCACACCTGTAATCCCAGCACTTTGAGAGACCAAGGCGGGTAGATCATGAGGTCAGGAGATCGAGACCGTCCTGGCTAACATGGTGAAATCCCATCTCTACTAAAAATACAAAAAATTAGCAGGGCGTGGTGGTGGGCGCCTGTAATCCCAGCTACTCAGAAGGCTGAGGCAGGAGAATGGCGTGAATCTGGGAGGCGGAGCTTGCAGTAAGCCGAGATTGCACAGAGTTAAGACTCCATCTCAAAAACAATAAAAAGTAAGAATAGAATGACACACTGAGAACTTAGAAGCCAAGAGGAGGGACACCTAACCCAACCTCAAGGGAGAAGAAAAAGAAATGTCAGGGAACTTCCTGGAAAGTGTGATGTGTTTGAAGATGAGACAAAACAATGAATCAAGTTAGCCAGACGAAGAAAGGAAATGGCATGCTAGCACAGGGAACAGCCTGAACAAAGGCACAGAGGCAAGAAATAGCACAACGTGTAGGAGACTTTAGCAGCACATATACTAAAATTGGAACAATACAGAGAAAATTAGCGTGGCCCCTACACAAAGATGACATGTAAATTCATGAAGCATTCCAAAGCGAACAAATAATAAAAATATTTTTTAAAAAATAAATTCAGGCCGGGTGCGGAGGCTCACACCTATAATCCCAACACTTTGGGAGGCTGAGGCGGATGGATCACCTGAAGTCGGGAGTTTAAGACCAGCCTGACCAACATGGAGAAACCTTGTCTCTACTAAAAATACAAAATTAGCGGGGAGTGGTGGCACATGCCTGTAATCCCAGCTACTTGGGAGGCTGAGGCAGGAGAATGGCTTGAACCTGGGAGGAAGAGGTTGCAGGGAGCTGAGATCGTGCCACTGCACTCCAGCCTGGGCAACAAGAGCGAAACTCCATCTCAAAAATAAATAAATAAATAATAAAATAAAATAAATTCAGGGCCAGGCACAGTGGATCACACCTGTATTTCCAGCACTTTGGGAGGCCAAGGCAGGTGGATCACTTGAGGCCAGGAGTTCGAGGGCAGCCTGGCCAACATGGTGAAACCCCACCTCTACTAAAAAATACAAAAATTAGCCAGGCGTGGTGGCGCATACCTGTAATCCCAGCTACTTAGGAGGATGAGGCAGGGAGAACTGCTTGAACCCAGGAGGCAGAGGTTGCAGTGAGTCAAGATCGTGCCACTGAACTCCAGCCTAGGCAACAGAGTGAGACATTTCTCAAAAAATAAAAATAATAAATAAATAAATAAATAAATTCAGGCTTGGCACGGCGGTTCACGCCTGTAATCCCAGCATTTGGGGAGACCGAGGTGGGAGGATCACTTGAGGTCAGGAGTTCGAGACCAGCCTGGCCAACATGGCAACACCCCATCTCCACTAAAATACAAAAATTAGCTGGGTGTGGTGGCAGGCGCCTATAATCCCAACTCCTTGGGAGGCTGAGACACAAGAATCTCTTGAACCTGGGAGGCAGAGGTTGCAGTGAGCCGAGATCATGCCACTGAACTCCAGCCTGGGCAACAGAGTGAGACTCCAACTCAAAAAAAAAAAAATTCAATGTTGTGGGAGTATAAGGTTCAAGCAGGGAGAGGTGAGAAGCAAGAACTCTGTTTATAACAGGGGAAGGACTTTGAACTCTGTCTTATAAGTCAGTGGTCTACAAGGAGGGGTACATACAACCCATGTACAGAAGAAAGTTCACTGGAATACAGGAAGAAAATGTTACAACTTCTATCTTGTGCTTTAACTTAAAAAAAATTTATGTACGTTTTGTAAGGTATTTGTCCCCTCCAAAACTTGTGTTAGGATTTGATCCCTGCTGGAGATGGCAGCTCATTCCTATTATCCCAGCATCTTGGGAAGCCAAGGCAGGAGGACTGCTTGAGCCTAGGAGTTTAAGAATAGCCTGGGCAAGGCTGGTCTCAAACTCCCAGGGTCAAGCAGTCCTCTCCCCTTGACCTCCCAAAGTGCTGGGATTGCAGGCATGAGCCACCATGCCCAGCCTCATCCATTTTTTAAAAAGTTAAACACTACTTATTATATGACCTAGCAAACATGCTCAATAAAAATAAAAAGCTTACATCTAGACCAATGTGTGAATTAATGTTCATAACAGCCTTATTAGAACTGAAAACTAGAATCAACCCAAACGTCCACCCACGGGCGAATGGATAAGCAAATTTTGATGTATCCATACAATTGAATACTACTCAGCAATATAAATGAAATATTGGGCTGGGCATGGTGGCTCATGCCTGTAATCCCAGCACTTTGGGAGGCCCAGGTGGGCGGATCATGAGGTCAAGAGATCGAGACCATCCTGGCCAACATGGTAAAATCCTGCCTCTGCTAAAAATACAAAAATTAGCTGGGCGTGGTGGCGCATGCCTGTGGTCCCAGCTATTCAGGAGGCTGAGGCGGGAGAATTGCTTGGGCCCGGGAGGCGGAGGTTGTACTGAGCCGGGATCTCGCCACTGCACTCCAGCCTGGTGACAGAGGGAGACTCTGTCTCAAAAAAAAAAAAAAGAAATGAAGTATCGATAAACACCACATGTACTGAATCTCAAAGCAATTATGCTGACCAAAACAAGCCAGAAAAAAGAATACGTACTATGTGATTCCAATTGTTTAAACCTCTAGAAAATTCAAACTAAAGTCTATAGTGAAAGAAAGCAGATTAGTGGTTGCCGGGGGAGGGTAACTGGAGGAAGAGATTATCCAAAGGGATAACAAGGAAATTCTTGGGGTGCTGGATTTGTTTATTATGTTGATTGTGGCAATGGCTTCACAGATGCATACCTATGTCAAAACTTAAGAAATTGTGTACTCTAAATATGTCTAGTTTATTGTATGTCAATTGCGCCTCAGTAATGCTGTTAAATAAGTAAACACATTAAAAGAGAGAAAGAAAAAGAAAAAAAAAAGAATAGCCTGGGCAACATAGTGAGACCCCATCTTAGAAAAAAATAAAAATAAAAAGAAGAAATTTAATCCCCAATGCGGCAATATTAAGAGATGGGCCTTTAAAAGATGATGACTTACTGGGCTCAATGGCTCATGCCTGTAATCCTAGCGCTTTGTGAGTCAGAGGCGGGTGGATCACCTGAGGTCAGGAGTTCAAGACCAGCCTGGCCAACATGGCGAAACCTCGTCTCTACTAAAAATACAAAAATTAGCCAGGCATTGTGGTGCACGCCTGTAATCCCAGCTACTTGGAAGGCTGTGGTGGGAGGATCACTTGAGCCTGTGAGGTGGAGGTTGCAGTGAACCGAGATTGGCCACTGTACTCCAGTCTGGGTGACAGAGTGAGACCCTGTCTCAAAAAGAAAAAAAAAATCCTTTTCTTTGTAAATTACCCACCTTCAAGTATTCTGTTATAAGCAACATAAAACAGATTAAGGTAATATAGTAATAATACCCTATTGCAGATACATAATATATTACTGCAGTAGGGTATTACCGCAGTATATTATTTTATATTATATAATAAACAAATGCATTAGGCATATACTAAAATGAATTAAGCCAGAATCAGCCAATTGACTTTGGTTTTGACCAAGAGCTTGCTATAAACATCATTTCTGATGTCCCTGAACCTGAGTAATTCTATGAAAGAGTAGCTTACTGTCTTTTTTTTTTTTTTTTTTTTTTGAGACGGATTGTCACTCTGTTGCCCAGGCTAGAGAATGCAGTGGCACAATCTCAGCTCACTGCAGCCTCCATCTCCTGGGTTCAGCCAATTCTCCTGCCTCAGCCTCCCGAGCAACTGGAATTACAGGCGTGAGCCACCACACTGGCTAATTTTTTGTATTTTTAGTGGAGAAGGGGTTTCTCCATGTTGGCCAGGCTGGTCTCGAACTCCTGACCTAAAGTGATCCACCTGCCTCAGCCTCCCAAAAGTGCTGGGATTACAGGCATGAGACACCTCACCCAGCCGTGGCTTACTATCTAATCATGTAACAGGAACAATTATATAAAGTAGGCATGTGATTTGGTCTCATTATTAGTATTAGAATATTTGTTTTCCAAAATGGTGAATATTCTTAAATGTAATTTGGAGTAAATGTTCTTTCTGTGTTTTTTATTCGTGTGTTTGAGATGGGGTCTTGCTCCATAGCCCAGGCTGGAATGCAGCGGTGCGATCTCAGCTCACTGCAACCTCCCATTCCAGGATTCAAGCAATTCTCCTGCCTCAGCCTCCCAAGTAGCTACGACTACAGGCACCCGACACCACTCCCAGCTGATATTTGTAGTTGTACTAGAGACGGGGTTGCACCACGTTGGCCAGGCTGGTCAGGAACCCCTGACCTCAAATGGTCCGCTCACTTCAGCCTCCCAAAGTGCTGGGATTACAGGCTTGAGCCAAAGTACCAAGAAGGCAAAAGAAAAAAAATTAAAGACCAATATATTACAACAGATCACTTAGGCACAAAAAGCGTTGACAAAATGTTAGCAAATCTAATCAAACAATGTATGAAAATGGTAATGGTTTGTTTATGGTATAATATACCATAACCAAGTGAGATTTATTCTACATATGCAAGGCTGGTTCAATATTTCAAAAAATAATCAGTGTAATCCACCATATCCATAAGCTAAAGAAAAATCATATAATCATATCAGTTGAAGAAAAAAGATTTAGCAAAATGTTCCAGCTGCTACAGAGGCTAAGGCAGGAGGACTGCTTGAGCCCAGGAAATTGAAGCTTCAGTGAGCTATGATCACACCACTGCACTCCAGCCTGGGTGACAGAGTAAGACCCTGTCTCAAAATAAAATAAGATAAAATAAAATTTAAAAGTCTCAGCACACCAGGAATGAAAGGAATTCCCCAACTTGATAAAGAGCATTGTTCCATGGCCAGCAGATCTATGTAAATCTGCCCCAAAGTCTGAGGAAGCTGAGAGGCTGAAGAAATAGGTGGACAAATCCAGCTTCTTAGAAAAAACATTAACAGAGACTTACTAACAGAAGTTATGTCTGTGTCTCGGGTCGCAGCGATGACAAGATGTTGGATGCCATACTCTTACTCCCGAGACTCAGTGCATTTTTTTTTTTTTTTTTCTGAGACGGAGTCTTGCTCTGTCACCCAGGCTTGAGTACTGTGGCACGATCTCAGCTCACTGCAACCTCTGCCTCCTGGGTTCAAGCAATTCTCCTGCCTCAGCCTCCTGAGTAGCTAGGATCGTAGGCGTGTGCCACCACACCTGGCTAATTTTCTTTTTTCTTTTTCTTTTTTTTTTTTTTTGGAGACGGAGTTTTGCTCTTGTTGCCCAGGCTGAAGTGCAATGGGGTGATCTCGGCTCACCACAACCTCTGCCTCCTGGGTTCAAGCGATTCTCCTGCCTCAGCCTCCTGAGTAGTTGGGATTACAGGCATGCACCACCATGCCCAGCTAATTTTTTGTATTTTTAGTAGAGATAGGGTTTCTCCATGTTGGTCAAGCTGGTCTCAAACTCCCGACCTCAGGTGATCCACCCACCTCAGCCTCCCAAAGTGCTGGGACTACAGACGTGAACCACCGCGTCTGACAATTTTTGTATTTTTGGTAGAAACAGAGTTTCACTATGTTGGCCGGGCTGGTCTCAAACCCCTGACCTCAGGTGATCTGCCAGCCTCAGCCTCCCAAAGTGCTAGGATTACAAGCATGAGCCACCATGCCTGGCCGACTCAGGGCTTTTATAACATATGGGAGGGGTGGTTCAGAAGGGATGTGAAGGACAATTGAAGCACCATAACATCAAGGTTGTTTGATCTAAGGGCAGAATTTATGGTAAATACCTGCTCTTACAAAAGGAACAATAGATAAACTGGAAATCATAGAGGACTTCCCAGAACATGGATTAATCAAAAGCCAACATGGTAGATTTGTTTCCAAAATGAATGTAGGATTACAAAAAAAACTTACAGCTAACATCATACTTATAATGGTGAAAGACTGAATGTTTTCCCGCTAAAATAGGATATCCTCTCACAACTCTCATTCAACATAGTACTGAAAGTGCAATAAGAACAAATAGAAAAGAAAGAGAGAGAGATAGGGAGAAAGAAAGAAAAAGAAAGAAAGAAAGAAAGAAAGAAAGAAAGAAAGAAAGAAAGAAAGAAAGAAAGAAAGAAAGAAAGGAACCATACTTTTAATGGTGAAAGACTGAATGTTTTCCTGCTAAAACAGGATGTCCTCTCACGACTCTCATTCAACATAGTACTGAAAGTGCAATAAGAAAAAAAAGAAAAGAAAGAGAGATAGAAAGAAAGAAAGAAAAGAAAGAAAGAAGGCAGGAAAAAGAGAGAGAGAAGGGAAGGAGGAAGGAAGGAAGGAAGGAAGGAAGGAAGGAAGGAAGGAAGGAAGGAAGGAAAGATAAAACTGTCCCAATTTGCAGATGATATGATTGTCTATCTAGAAAATTCCAAGGAATCTGCCAAAGAAATTCCTAGAACCAATAAATGGGTACAGCAAGGTCACAGACACAAAACCAACACAGAAAAATCAATTGCATTTCTATATGTTAATAATAAACATGTGGAAACTGAAATTAAAAACACAATACTATATATAATCACTCCAAAGAAAATTAAATGCTTAGGTATAAACTTATAAAACATGTACAGGGCTGGGCTCAGTGGCTCACGCCTATAATCTCAGCTCTTTTGGGGGCCAAGACCTGTGGATCACTTGAGATCATGAGTTCAAGACTGGCCTGGCTATAGTAAAACTCCATCTCTACTAAAAATAAGCCAGGATTGGTGGCACATGCCTGTATTCCCAGCTACTTGGGTGGCTGAGGCAGAAGAATCACTTGAACCTAGGAAGCAGAGTAGCTGCAGCGAGGCAAGATCGTGCCACTGAACTCCAGCCTGGGCAACAGAGTGAGACTCTGTCCCAAAAAAGTATATAAATAGATAAAATAAAACAGTACAAGATCTGTATCCTACAAATTACAAAATGCTGATGAAAGAAATTCTGAAAGATGTACATAAATAGAGAGACATACCATGTTCATGGATTGGAAGACTCAAAATAACAAAGATGTTAGTTCCTTCCAAAATTTATCCACAGGTTTTATGCAATTCCTATAAGAATCCTAAAAAGGCAGCCATAAAAAAGGATGAATTCATGTTCTTTGTAGGGACATGGATGAAGCTGGAAACCATCATTCTCAGCAAACTATCACAAGGACAAAAAACCAAACACCGCATGTTCTCACTCATAGGTGGGAATTGAACAATGAGAACACACGGACACAGGAAGGGGAATATTACACACCAGGGACTGTTGTGGGGTCTGGGGAGAGGGGAGCGATAGCATTAGGAGATATACCTAATGCTAAATGACGAGTTAATGGGTGCAGCACACCAACATGGCACATGTATACATATGTAAGAAGGCTGCATGTTGTGCACATGTACCCTAAAACTTAAAATATAATAATAATTAAAAAAAAGAAAAAGAAAGAAAAAAAGAAAAAGAAGAAACAAAAAAGAATCACTCTACCAAATATTAAGTCTTACTATTTAGCTACAGTAATCAAATGAGTGATATTGGTGAAGGAACAGAGAACCCAGAAATAGACCCACACAAATGTGGCAAATTGATTTTTGACAACGGTATGAAAGCAATTCAATGGAGGAAAGATAGCCTGTTTAACAAATGATGCTGGAGCATTGAACATGCATAGGCAAAAAAAAATGAACCTCAACCTAAACGTCACAACTTCTATCAAATTTAACAAAAATAAATCATAGATTTAAATGTAAAATGCAAAACTATAAAACTTTTAGAAAAAAATAAGTGAAAGTCTTTGGGATCTCAGGCTAGACAAAGGATTCTTACACTTAACACCAAAAGCATGATGGAAAAATTGACAACTTGGCCCTCATCAAAATTA
The DNA here is from genome assembly GCF_009828535.3 of Hylobates moloch. NCBI lineage: Eukaryota > Metazoa > Chordata > Mammalia > Primates > Hylobatidae > Hylobates > Hylobates moloch. The sequence goes on along the minus strand of NW_026652290.1, from coordinate 64,232,822 downwards.
AAATATTTTTTGCTTTATAAAAGACTCTATTAAGACAATATATAAGTAAAAGCTACAGACTGTAGGGGGGAAATATTGACAAAGTTTACATCAGACAAAGGACTAATATCTAAAATATATTTTTAAAAACCCTCAAAATTCAACAGTAAAAATACAAACCAATTACGTAGGCACAAGATATAAACAGACATTTCATCAAAGAAACTATTCAGAAGGCAAAAAGGCACTTGAATAGATATCCAACACCACTGGCCATTAAACATATGCAAATTAAAACCACAGTGGAATATCACTTCACATCTATCAGAATGGCCAAAATTAAATATAGTGACATCGCCAAATGCTGGTGAGGATTTTGAGAAACTAGATCATTCATACACTGCTGGTAGGTATGTAAAATAATACAACCACTCTGGAAAACAGTCTGAAAAAGAATTTTTTTAAATTAGAGTTGGGGGTCTCACTATATTGACCATACTGGTCTTCAATTCCTGACCTCAAGCAATCCTCCCATCTTGGCCTCCCAAAATGCCAGGACTTGGCTGGGTGCAGTGACTCATGCCTGTAATCCCAGCACTTTGGGAGTCCAAGGCGGTTTGATCACAAGGTCAGAAGATCAAGACCAGCCTGGCCAACATGGTGAAACCCCGTCTCTACTAAAAATACAATAAATTAGCTGGGTGTGGTGGCACGCGCCTGTAGTCCCAGCTACTCAGGAGACTGAGGCAGGAGAATTGCTTGAACCCAGGAGGCAGAGGTGGCAGTGAGCCAAGATCATGCCACTCACACTCCAGCCTGGGTGACAGAGCAAGACTCTGTCTTAAACAAACAAACAAACAAAAAAGCCTGGATTACAGGCATGAGCCACCACACCAGACAAGCTTTTTTTTTTTTTTCTCGAGATTAAGTCTCCCCTCTGTTGCCCAGGCTGGAGTGAAGTGGAGTGACCTCGGCTCACTGCAACCTCTGCCTCACTGGGTCAAGCAATTCTCCTGCCTCAGCCTCCCAAGTAGCTGGAACAACCTGCATGTGCCACTATGCAATTTCTTGTCGGCTTGCAACAAACAATTTTTTCTATAACGACATGCAAACTACTATTTGGTCCAGCAACTAACTGCCCTCCCCTCCTGGAATTTTTTTTTTTTTTTTTTTTTTTTTTTTTGAGATGGAGGCTGGAGCGGCTTCCTAGGCCCAAGTCCAGTGGCACGATCTCAGCTCAATGCAACCTCCGCCTCCAGGGTTCAAGCGATTCTAGTGCCTCAGCCTCTCAAGTAGCTGGGATTATAGACGTGCACCACCACACCCAGCTAATTTTTGTATTTTCAGTAGAGACAGGGTTTCACCATGTTGGTCAGACTGGTCTTGAACTCCTGACCTCAAATGATCGACTCTGCCTCCCAAAGTGCTGGGATTATAGGTGTGAGCCACCACGCCAGCCCCTCCTGAACTTTTATTCCAGAGAAAAGAAAACAAATGTTCTGACGAGGTGGCTCACGCCTATAATCCTAGCACTTTGGGAGGCTGAGGCAGCAGGATTGAGCCCAGGAATTTAAGATCACCCTGGACAATATGGTAACATCTTGTCTCTACAAAAAACACAAACAACTAGCCCGGCATGGTGGTGTGTGCCTGGCTGAGGCAGGAAGGAATACTTGAGCCCAGGAGGTTGAGGCTGCAGTAAATTGTGATCATCCCATTGCACTCCAGCCTGGCTAACACAGCCAGACCCTGTCTCAAAAAAACAAAAAGGCAGCACTTTGGGAGGCTGAGGCAGCCAGATCACTTGAGGTCAGGAGTTTGAGACCACCCTGGCCAATATGGCGAAATCCTGCCTCTACCAAAAATAAAAAAGTAGCTGGGCATGGTGGTGGGCGCCTATAATCCTAGCTACTCGGGAGGCTGATGCAACAGGATGACTTGAGCCCAGGAGTTCGAGACCGGCCTGGGCATCATGGCAAAACCCCGTCTCTACAAAACATACAAAAATTTGCTGGGGGTCATGGCCTGTGCCTGTAGTCTCAGCTACGCGGGAGCCTGAGGTGGGAGAATCGCTTTGAGCCCCGCAGGTTGAGTCTACAGTGAGCTATAATTGCACCACTGCACTCCAGCCTGGGCAATAAGAGTGAGACCCTGTGAAAGAAAGAGAGAAAGAGAGGAAGAGAGAAAGAGAGAAAGAGAGGAAGAGAGAAAGAGAGAGAGGGAGGGAGGGAGGCAGGGAGGGAGAAAGGAAGGAAGGAAGGAAGGAAGGAAGGAAGGAAGGAAGGAAGGAAGGAAGGAAGGAAGGAAGGAAGGAAGGGAGGGAGGGAGGGAGGGAGGGAGGGAGGGAGGGAAGGAAGGAAAAGAAAAAATTAGGCCCGGCGCGGTGGCTCATGCCTGTAATCTGAGCACTTTGGGAGGCCGAGGTGGGTGGATTACTTGAGGCCAGGAGTTTGAGACCAACCAGGCCAATATGGTGAAACTCTGTCGCTACTAGAAATACGAAAAATTATCTAGGCATGGTAGTACGCGCCTGTAATCCCAGCTACTCGGGAGGCTGAGACAGGACAATCACTTGAATCCAGGAGGTGGAGGTTGCAGTGAGCTGAGATCCTGCCACTGTACTCCAGCCTGGGCGACACAGCAAGCCTCTGTCTCAAAAAAAAATTAAAATTAAAATTAATGATTTGAAGAAAAACTATTCTTTTCACTATTCTTGCAACTTTTCTTATAAGCTTGAAATTATTTCCAAAAAAAGGAAAAGCAAAAAAGTAAGAGCAGAGCTTAAAAGTTTGAACTTGAGACAGGCAGTGTCAGGGGCATTTGAACCAGAGCGACTCCATCTTGAATTGTGGCTGGGTAAAATAAGGCTGAGTCGGCCAGGCACGGTGGCTCACGCCTGTAATCCCAGCACTTTGGGAGGCCAAGGCAGGCGGATCACCTGAGGCCAGGAGTTCGAGACTAGCCTGACCAAAATGGCAAAACCCCGTCTCTACTAAAAATACAAACATTAGCCAGGCGTGGTGGTGGGCACCTGTAATCCCAACTACTCAGGAGGCTGAGGCAGGAGAATCCCTTGAACCCAGGAGGCAGAGGTTGCAGTGAGCCGAGATTGCGCCATTGAACTCCAGCCTGGGCGACAGAGTGAGACTTTGTCTTGAAAAAAAATAAATAAAGAAGGTTGAGACCTGCTGGACTGCATTCCCAGGTGGTTCACAGTCACAGGATGAGATAGGAGGTCAGCACAAGATACAGGTCACAAAGACCTTGCTGATAAAAGGATGCAATAAAGAAGCCGGCCAAATCCCACCAAAACCAAGATGGTGATGAAAGTGACCTCTGGTGGTCCTCACTGCTCATTATATTTATTTATAATTATAATGCATTAGCATGCTAAAAGACTCCCACCAGCCCCATCCCAGTTTACAAATGCCTTGGCAACATCAGGAAGTTAGTCTATACGGTCTAAAAGGGGAGGAACCTTCAGTTCCAGGAATTGCTCACCCCCTCCCTGAACACTCATGAATAATCCACCCCTTGTTTAGCATATGATCAAGAAATAAACATAAAAATCGTCAACAAGCAGGCCTCAGGGCTGCTCTGCCTATGGAGTAGCCATTCTTTTGTTTATTTACTTCTCTAATAAACTTGCTTCCATTTTGCCCTGTGGACTCACCCCAATTCTTTCTTGTCCAAGATTCAAGAACCCTCTCTTGAAATCTGGGGTCTGGATCGGAACCCCTTTCTGGTAACAGAAGGAGTCAAGAATGACTCCCAAGTTCATGTCCGATGGCTCACGCCTATAATCCCAATACTTTGGGAGGTCCAAGCAGGAGGATCACTTGAGCCCAGGAGTTCAAGACCAGCCTAGGCAACATGGCAAAACCCTGTCTCTCCAAAAAGTCAGGTGTGGTGGTGTGCACCTGTATTCCCAGCTATTCAGGAGGCTGAGGTGGGAGAATCTCTTTAGCTTGGGAGGTCAAGGCCTCAGTGAGCTGAGATCAAGCCACTGCACTCTAGCCTGGGCAATAAGAGACAGACTTGTTTCGAAGAAAAAGAATGACTCTCCTAAGTGACTAGGGATCCCAGCTGAAAGTGAGAATATAAAATTCCATATCTTAAGGTATACATTAAATATGATTTCTTTTTTTTCTTTTTCTTTGTTTTTTTTTTTGAGACAGAGTCTCAGTGTGTTGCCCAGGCTGGAACAGATCTTGGCTCACTGCAACCTCCACCTCCCAGGTTCAAGCGATTCTCCTGCCTCAGCCTCCCGAGTAGCTGGAACTAAAGGCACACACCACCACGCCTGGCTAATTTTTGTACTTTTAGTAGTGACAGGGATTCACCATGTTGGCCAGGCTGGTCTCAAACTCCTGACCTCAAGTGATCTGCCCACCTTGGCCTCCCAAAGTGCTGGGATTACAGGTGTGAGCCACCAGGCCTGGCATTAAATATGATTTCATAAATTTAATGTGAAAGAGGATTGCATATTAATATTGCATAAATTTATTAAGGTTATCTTGACAATTTCCTTTATTCTTGGCTAAATTCTAAAAGTTGCCTATCTATGGTCAGATGATTTGGTACAAGAACAAGAACCAGAAATACAGAGTTCTCATTCCTGGCTTTAATTTCACAGAGAACCACAAAACGCTTAATTTCTTCAATGCTTGCTTTTTCATTTACAAAGTATTACTGATAATTACAATCTGCAAAGTACTTTCCTCAGGAGAGAGTCATGATTTGAGTGCAATTAACTGCTTCTAATTTTTCAAACATAAAATTCTATTTGGTTGTCACCTAACAGTAGAAATACAGTGTCCAAACTAATTGTTTCCTAAAAGTGATTATTTTCTTAGAGTCAGCAATTCATTTTGCGGTGACTTCATGAAATGGTGATTAAATTGAAACTAATTCAGATAAATATAACATCATTTAACATTAATCATCACAACAGCTCAACATTCTCTTAATAGAAAGGTTGTACATCATGGAGGTGGGGAGAAATATAAACAACAAAAAGAAATGTCAATTCTTACATAAAACTCTAGTTTCAATAATTATTGGTACAGGTGGCTCATGCCTGTAATCCTAGCACTTTGGGAGTCCGAGGTGGGTGGATCACCTGAGGTTAGGGGTTTGAGACCAGCCAGGTATGTGGCACACGCCTGTAATCCCAGCTACTCAGGAAGCTGAGGCAGGAGAATTGCTTGTACCCAGGAGGCAGAGGTTGCAGTGAGCCGAGATCACACCACTGCACTCCAGCCTGGGCAACAGATTGAGACTCCATCTAAAAAAAAAAAAAAAATTATTGCTATCCATTCCTCCTGTAAGTTTTCTCAGAAAACAGCCAAGATAATTATATAATTATATATAGCCTCACTCCTCTACTATGCTCTGTAAAATAAAAAAACCAAAACAAACAAAAAAAGAATTTTACATAGTCCCAGCATCAAACTAATGAATTCATGACAATGAATACCACTGGAAATAACAAGATTCTGCCTTGGGATGTTAGTGTCAGACTTTAACGTTGAAGACAAGACTTGGAGCTATACATTTATTTATTTATTTATTTATTTATTTATTTATTTATTTATTTAGAGATGGAGTCTCACTCTGTTGCCCAGGCTGGAGTACAGTGGCGCCAGCTCGGCTCACTGCAACCTCCACCCTCCCAGGTTCAAGTGATTCTCCTGCCTCAGCCACCCAAGTAGCTGGGACTACAGTTGCACACCACCATGCCCAAGTAATTTTTGTATGTTTAGTAGAGACGGGGTTTCACCACGTTGGCCAGGCTGATCTTGAACTCTTGACCTCAGGTGATCCACCCGCCTCCCCCAAAGTGTTGGGATTACAGGCATGAGCCACTGTGCCCGGCCAGAGACATATTTTAATCTAAATGGGACCAACTGGGGGTGTCCAGGTAGACACTGTGTCCAAACAAGATGCTCTTGCGTGCTCATTGGTAAGCCCCTTTCCCCACCTCTTCAGAATGTCTCTCAGATCTCAGATTGTTCTTTAGTAGCTGGAAGCTGAGAGAGAAAAAACAATTCATATATTCATCATCTCTCCTCACAGAGAAACAATGACTTTTACAATACAGTAATTTTTTAAATGTTATCCCCCTTCCTGTCTTAATATGAGTCTTTAGTTTAAATAGGCAAACTCATAAAATGATAATAGTCATAAAATCGTGAAATATGCCTGTAGTAGCAGAAATGAAAGAAGCTAATGCTTAGAACATACCTGGATAAAATTCTACAGTCACTGTGCTGAGTTGAGGAGCAATAGCTAATAAAATCTTTAGATTTTTTGAGAAAAATTTTATTGAAGTGTAACATATATACAGAAAAGTATACAAATCCTAAATATAAAGATCAATAAATAATAAAAAGGTGACTACATCTATGGAAACAACAGTCAGGTCAAGAAATAGTAGAAATAGTAATCAGGCCAAAGCAGGATGATTACTTGAGCCCAGGATTTCAAGACCAGCCTGGGCAACGTAGGGAGACCCCATATCTACAAAAAATTATTTTTAAAAAAATCAGGCATGGTGGTTTATGCCTGTAATCTCAACACTGGGAGGCTGAGGTGGGAGGATTGCTTGAGCTCAGGAGTTTGAGACCACCCAGGGCAACAGAGTGAGACCCCATCTCCATAAAAAATAAATTTAAAACAATTAGCTGGTCATGGTGGCATGTGCCTATAGTCTCAGCTACCTGGGAGGCTGTGGCAGGAGGCTCAGTTGAACTGAGGAACTAAAGGCTGCAGTAAGCTGTGTTCATGCCATTGCACTCCAGCCTGGGCAATAGAGCGAGATCTTGTTTCTAAATAAATACTAAAAATTCATAAAGACAAAAAGTGAAACTGATTGCTAGAGGTTAGCGGGAACAGGCAATGGTAATTATTATTTAATGGGTGACAGAGTAAGACTCTGTCTTTAAAAAAATGAAGGAAAAAAAGCAATGGTAGTCTATGAAAAAAACTAATTCAAGGTACAAATAGATCAGAATAGCAGTTGAAGTTTGGAGTTATCATCTGGGAGGGGGACGCAGCTCCTGGGGGATGAAATATTCCATATCTGGATCTAGGTAATTAATAGTCATTATGAATGTTTTCCATATGTTAAAATGCTATACATTTGAGATTTGTACATTTTCTCTGGTTATATTTCAATTAAAAAGTAAAATTTTTTTAAGAATTAGTTTTGCCTGCTTTTGAAGTATGTGTAAACGGACTCATATTCATGTGTTCTTTTGTGTCTTGCTCAACATTACGTTTGAGAAATTCATCCACGTGGTTGTATATAGTTGCAGTTCATTCATTTTTATTGCCAGTAGTGTTCAGTTGTATAAACATGCCACATTTTACTTATCCATTCTATTTTTGGGTTGTATCCAGTTTGGGGCTGATGTGAATTATACTCCTGTATATGTCTTTTGGTGCATCTGTGTGCATATTTCCGCAGGACATATATTTAGTAGTAAAATTGCTGGGTCTTAGGGTACGTGTGTGTTCAATTGAGTATACGAACAGCTTTCCATAGTGATCATATCAATTTATTTATTTATTTGTTTTTACAGATGGGGTCTTGCTCTGTCACCCAGGCTGGAGTGCAGTAGCATGATCATAGCTTACTGCAACTTTGACCTCCTGGGTTCAAGCAGTCTGTGCACCTCCGCTGGGATCTCAGCTCACTGCAACCTTGGCCTTTCGGGTTCAAATGATTCTTGTGCTTCAACCTCCCAAGTAGCTGGGATTACAGGCGTGCACCACCACACCCAACTAATTTTTGTATTTTCAGTACAGATGAGGTTTCACCATGTTGGTCAGGCTAGTCTTGTACTTCTGACCTCAAGTGTCCAGCTGCCTTGGCCTCCCAATGTGCTAGGATTACAGGCGTGTGCCACCCCACCTGGCTCCTCTGTTTATACATTTGAGTAAATTGCAGACATGATGCTACTTTACCTCTAAATAACTTTGTAAAAACAATGATATTCCCTTACATAATCACAATACAGTTATGAAAATCATGAAATTAACACTGATACAGTACTATAAAATCTGTGTACCTTATTTAAATTTCATTAGTTATCTCACTAATGTCCCCTGTAGCAAAATAAAAAAAGTTTTTTAAAACCTTAGTCCAGAATTCAATCCAGCATCACGTATTGCACTTAGTTGTCATGCGTAAAAGGAAAAACCAAGCCGGGTACAGTGATGTGAGGTGGGAGGATTGCTTGAGGCCAGGAATTCAAGACCAGCCTGGGTGACAGGTGGAGATCCCATTTCTACAAAAAAGAAAAACCGTTTTTTTTGGCCTTTAATCTCACAATCAACAGAGAAGACTTCTGAGACCCTTGGCCACCAAAATGTGTGGGGATTTTATGCCACTAAGCAATCCCTCAGTGGATTCTCCAACCGGGTGTCCCATAATTCAGTTCAATTCTGAGCCATACATTGCATGCCTGTACCAAAATATCTCATGTACTCCAGAAATACATACACCTACTATGTACCCACAAGAATGATAAGTAAATGAATGAATGAGTGAATGAAAATTCTGACACTATCCTTAGGCCACTGGTACTTCTGACTGGGTAGAAACCAGGGTTTCTGCAACCTCCTCCTTGGGTTTGACTAATTTGCTAGGACAGTTCACAGAACTCAGGGAAACACATTGCCAGTTTACTATAAAAGATATCATAGGCCGGGTGTGGTGGCTCATGCCTGTAGTCCTGTTACCGGTTGAGGGTGTCCAGGTTCTTGGCATCTTGAACAAAGAATTGGACAAAATGCACAAACAAAGCAAGGAAAGAATGAAGCAACACAAGCAGAGATTTCTCGAAAACGAAAGTACACTCCAGAGGGTGAAAGCAGGCCTGAGCGTAGGAGGTCAAGAGCCTTGTTACAGAATTTTCTGGGGTTTAAATACCCTCTAGAGGTTTCCATTGGTTACTTGACGTACACCCTATGTAAATGAAGAGGATGGAGTAAAGTTACAAAATCATTTACTCACTGTACAGCCTATGTAAATGAAAAGGATATTTCCTGTCATAGCTGAGATGTTTCCATTTGATTTAGTTCTCGGAAGTCCTTAGGTTCCCTGCCTCCAGGTCCTATTCTCCTGCCTAATCCTAGCAGTTTGGGAGGCCAAGGCAGGTGGATTACTTGAGGCCAGGAGTTGGAGACCAGCCTGGCCAACGAGGTGAAATACCTTCTCTACTAAAAATACGAAAGTTTTTTGTACGTCCGCCATGAGACGGGTGTGGTGGCTCACACCTGTAATCCCAGCTACTTGGGAGGCTGAGGTGGGAGAATCGCTTGAACCTGGGATGTGGGGGTTGCAGTAAGCCAAGATCACGCCACTTTACTCCAGCCTAGGCAACAGAGCAAGATTGTCTTTTTTTTTTTTTTTTTTTGTGAGACGGAGTTTCGCTCTTGTTGCACAGGCTGGAGTGCAATGGTGCGATCTCAGCTCACCGCAACCTCTGCCTTCCAGGTTCAAGGCTTCCAAAGTGCTGGGATTACAGGTGTGAGCCACCGCACTCAGCTTTTTTTTTTTTTTTTTTTTTGAGACAGAGTCCTGCCCTGTCGCCCAGTCTGGGGTGCAATGGCGTGATGCAACCTCTGCCTCCTGGGTTCAAGCGATTCTCCTGCTTCTGCCTCCTGAGTAGCTGGGATTACAGGTACGTGTCACGATGCCCAGATAATTTTTGTATTTTTAGTAGAGACGGGTTTCACCATGTTGGCCAGGCTGGTCTCAAACTTCCAGGCTCAAGTGATACGCCCGCCTTGGCCTCCCAAAGTGCTGGAATTATAGGCATAAGCCACCATGCTCTGCCTTTTTTTTTTTTTAAGACAGGGTCTTGGCTGGGCGTGGTGGCTCACGCCTATAATCCCAGCACTTTGGGAGGCCAAGGCAGGCAAATCATGAGGTCAGGAGTTTGAGACCAGCGTGGCCAACATGGTGAAATTCCGTCTCTACTAAAAATACAAAAATTAGCTGGGTGTGGAGGCAGGCACCTGTAATCCCAGCTACTCACGAGGCTGAGGCAGAAGAATTGCTTGAACCCGTGAGGCAGAGGCTGCAATGAGCTGAGATTGCGCCACTGCACTCCAGCCAGGGCAACAGAGTGAGACTCCGTCTCAAAAAAAAAAAGACAGGGTCTTCGCCGGGCATGGTGGCTCAGGCCTGTAATCCCAGCACTTTGGGAGGCCAAGGTGGGTGGATTACATGAGGTCAGGAGTTCAAGGCCAGCCTAGCCACCATGGTGAAACCCTGTCTGTACTAAAAAATACAAAAATTAGCCGGGCATGGTGGTACATAGCTGTAATCCCAGCTACTTGGGAGGCAGAGGTTGCAGTGAGCCATGATCGTGCCTCTGCAAACCACCCTGGGCGACAGAGGGAGATTCTGTCTCAAGAGATACAGATGAATAACCAGATGAAGAGATGGATATGGCAAAGTACGGGGGGAGGGGTGTGGTGCTGCCATGACCTCTGGGTGTGCCACCCTCCCAGCACCTCCGGGTGTTCAGCAGAAAGGAAACTTATCAAATCTTAGTGATTAAATTTTTAAAAAAATATTTTTCAAATACACTTTTATTTTCTTTTTTTCCTTCCTCACATACAGAACTTCTCCACATACCACATTTCTTGCAGCTATAAAGTCACTTGATGTTGGCCGGGTACCATTTTATGCCTAAAACTCTGTTGACATCAAAATATGACAGTGTTATAGCCATAAAATATTTACATAGCACAGCATATTAAGCTGTAGACACTTGGCAATTAAACCACATAAAAAGAGGACAAGACCCCCATCCTACATGTTTGGAATCAGGTGTTCACCGGTCCCTATCTGGCAACTGTACACTGGTTCAAAGGGCAGCAGAGGCAACAGGCAGTTACTTCAGAGGACATTGAACACTATGATCTGGAAGCACGTTATGATGTAACCTAGTGTCATGTACCACACACCTTTCTCCAAGGTGGTCTTATAATTCTAGAATGGGAGGTCCAGCTGATACAAAATGAAGACAGACGACACAACATTTACTCTGTGGAGATATCCTACTCATACTATGCACATGCTGTGGTTTTGAACATAACTCGTCCCAAAAACTTGTCATGATCATCCTGACTATTTAGGTTGGCTGATCCATCAATCTTGCACTTAACTGTTACTTCTTTCCCAGTATTGTTAGGAGCAAAGCTGACCTGAAGAGCAACCAATGGCTGTAGATATCCTACATGCAGTTTTTTTCCCCTAATACGGGAAATATTTTAAGTCTATAAGTCCATTATGAGGACAAACTGCTACATTTGGTATATCTTCACTCTTCGAAACACAATCTATCCTTGGCACTCCTTCAGGCTTTAATCGAATTATTCTGTTCATTTTCACAAGAATACAAGGGTTTGCTTGAGAATAGCCAAAAACAGGATCATTCATACCACTGCATGCTTGAAGTAACGAAATAGGAAACCGACATGCAACATAAACTGGACCCTTCTGTTCAAGAAGTGCTCCATCAGGACAGGCTGTGAGGTTCTTCTGTTCTTCTAAAGTATATGGTTTTAGAAACTTCTTAAGGTCTTCAGTGTACCCTGCATACGAAGTTGGATCAGATCTACTGAAGGCATATGCCAATGCAGTCACTGGTTTTGGAAAAACCATAAGTCCTGGGCTAGGAATCTAGTCACGGTATTTGGGAACCTCATCGTTGAGAGTCTGAAGCATAACCCACATCGTGAATGAGAAGAGTGCAGCCAGGAACCCATAAAAAACTAGGTGGAAGAGCAAGATCAAACCCCAGCTCTTGGCGGTGCACCCCAGGAACTCTCCCGTGGTCGAGTTGTAGATGAAGAGCTTCCACTCGGCCAGGCTCTGGTTGGGGGACTTCTCGTTCTTCGTCATGGTGTGCGCGCGGACGGCGAGCGGAGCGGCGGCCGCGGGGATGGAGGCGGCGAGGGCAGCGGGGATGGAGGCGGCGAGGGCGCGGGGATGGAGGCGGCGAGGGCAGCGGGGATGGAGGCGGCGAGGGCAGCGGAGGCGCGTTCCGGCTCCGGCGGCGCAGCCCGGCGACGGCAGGGTAGGGTGGGACCGCCGAGAACACCTCGTTTTACTGGGAGTACTCGAGCCGACTGCAGTGTTTAAATTTTTAATAGAGCTAAATTTCTTGCACTCTCAGCCCTTCCAGATGTTGGTGGGCGGGGCTTAAGTTCCAACCCTTTAATCCTCTAATCACCTGGACTTTCTGGTGACTAGCCCCATCCTGAAGCTATCTACGGGCTCCGCCCTAAGCAGGTTCATTAGCATAAACTCAGGACTTATCAAAGGAGCTAATTATGAATAACAAAAGATCCTCCTAGCACTCAGGAAATTTGTAGGATTTTAGGAGTTCTGGGGCAGAAAGAAACCAAATACATTTTATACCATATCATGTCTCTTTAGTCTTCTTTACTCTAGAATAGTTTATCAGTCTTTTTCTTTCTTTTTAATTTATTTAAAAAGAATTTTTTTTTTTGAGACGGAGTTTCACTCTTGTTGCCCAGGCTGGAGTGCAATGGCTCAATTTCAGCTCACTACAACCTCCACCTCCCTGGTTCAAGCGGTTCTCCTGCCTCAGCCTCCCAAGTAGCTGGAATTACAGGCATACACTACCAAGCCTGGCTAATTTTGTATTTTTAGTAGAGATGGGGTTTCTCTATGTTGGTTGGTCTGGTCTCGAACCCCCAACCTCAGGTGATCCGCCCGCCTCAGCCTCCCAAAGTGCTGAGATTACAGGCGTGAGCCACCGCACCCGGCCTTTAATGTTTTAATTCTTTTAAAATCATTTTTATTCTAATAATTTTTCTGTAGATTATTTTGAATTCTCTTGGCATGCAAGTATGTCAATTCCATATAATGACAGTTTTTTCCTTCTGTTTTGAGCCTTATACATTTTTTTCTTGCCTTCTGTATTTGCTAGGACAATGTAGAGATAGTGGATATCATTGTCTTGCTCCCAACTTCAAGAGGAAAAACTTTTATATTTTACTACTATTTTACTATTTAGTATGATATTTGCTATAGTTTTTCATTGAGTCACTTATCAGATTAGGGAAGATCTTTTCTATCCATTGACATTAGACTTTTTTTTTTTGGAGAGAAAGTCTTGCTCCATCTCCCAGGCTGGAGTGCAGTGGCACAGCCTCGGCTCACTGCAACCTCTGCCTCCCAGGTTCAAGTGATTCTCCTTCCTCAGCCTCCTGAGTAGCTAGGATTACAGACATGCACCACCACACTCAGCTAATTTTGTATTTTTAGTAGAGACAGGGTTTCCGCATGTTGGTCAGGCTGGTCTCGAAATCCTGACTTCAAGTGATCCACCCGTCTCGGCCTCCCAAAGTGCTGGGATTACAGGCATGAGCCACCATGCCTGGACTTTTCTCTTTTTTTCTTTTCTTTTTTTTTTTTTTTTTTTTTGAGAGACAGGGTCTTACTCTGTCCCTCAAGCTGAAGTGCAGTAGTGTGATCATGGTTCACTGCAGCCTCAAACTCCTGGGTTCAAATGATCCTCCTGCATCAGCCAGTTTTCTTGTTTGTTGTTTTGTTTTGTTTGAGATTGAGTATTGCTCTGTTGCCCAGGCTGCAGTGCAGTGGAGCAATCTCAGCTCACTACAGCCTCCACCCGTCAGGTTCAAGGGATTCTTGTGCCTCAGCCACCTGAGTAGCTAGGATTACAGGCATGTGCCACCACACCTGGCTAATTTTTATATTTTTTGTAGAGATGGAGTTTCACCATGTTGGCCAGGCTGGTCTCAAACTCCTGGCCTCAAGTGATCCACCCTCCTCAGCCTCCCAAAGTGCTGGGATTACAGGTGTGTGCCACCACATCTGGCTTGTTTTTGTATTTTTTACTAGAGAGGGGGTTTTGCCCTGGTCTCAAACTCCCTGCCTCAAGTGATTTGCCTGCCTCAGCCTCCCAAAATGCCAGGATTACAGGCATGAGCCACAGCAGTCAGCCTAGGTTCTTTCTTTTTTTTTTTTCTTTTTTTTTTGAGATGGAGTCTGGCCCTGTTGCCCAGGCTGGAGTGCAGTGGCTCATTCTCGGCTCACTGTAACCTCTGCCTCCCAGGTTCAAGCGATCCTCTTGCTTCAGCCCCCTGAGTAGCTGGGATTACAGGTGCCTGCTGCCTGGCTAATTTTTGTATTTTAGTAGAAATGGGGTTTCGCCACCCGGCTGGTCTCAAACCCCTGACCTCAGGCAATCCAATCTCCTTGGCCTCCCGAAGTGCTGGGATTATAGGCATGAGCCATCGCGCCCGGCACCTAGGTTCTTATTTTTAAGAGTAAATTGCGGCCGGGCGCAGTGGCTCCTGCCTGGAATCCCAGCACTTTAGGAGGCCGAGGAGGGTGGATCACCTGAGGTAAGAAATTCGAGACTAGCCTGGGCAACGTGGCGAAACCCAATCTCTACTAAAATACAAAAATTAGCTGGCCGTGGTGGTGCACACCTGTAATTCCAGCTACTTGGGAGGCTGAGGGAGGAGAATCGCTTGAACCAGGAGGCAGAGGTTGCAGTGAGCCAAGATGGCGCCATTGCACTCCAGCCTGGACAAACAACAGTGAAACTCTGTCTCAAAAAAAAAAAAAAAAAACACTAAATTGCAATTACCCCAAATGTTTTTTTTAAATCCTAACTACAATTTGGCCCAGGTTATGGTCAATTTTGGTAAATGTGTTTAGTTCCTTTTCCCAAACACTATGACTATATAACAAATCACCCATAAAATTAATTGTTTTGAACAATAATAATCATTTTTACCTCTCATGGTTTCTATGTGTCAAGAATTCTAGAGCAACTCAAGGGCAGTTCTGCTCAAGGTCTCTCATGAGATTGCAGCCTGACTGGTTGGGGTTAGCTTATTTCAAAGATTTCTTCACTTACCTGCCTGGTAGCCTATGCTGAGGAGACTCCAACAGCTAGGTACTGAAACACCTGCGGTTCCTCAGACATCCCCTTCTAACTCTGTGTGGTGTCTCCAGCAAGAGAGCTTGAAGGTAGTTAGATTTACATAACAGCTCAGGGTTTCCCAAGGCAGGTACCCTAACAGAGAGGCAGGGAGAAGCTGTTTTATGACCTAATCTTAGAAGTCACATGGCATCATTCCACCAGATTTTTTTTGGTTGAGGTAGACACAAAAGGTTACTCAGGTTTAAGGGTAGGGAACATAGACCCAACTCTCAATGGAGGAATATCCAGTCACATTGTAAGGGGAACACGTGGAATCAGACACATACTGTCATGGCAATCTTAGAAAAATGCAGCTTGCCGTAGCAGCGTCCCACAAGTCCCACAAGCAGCCTGATAGTCATCTTTGCCATTAGACCCAGCTCTAGCTTTTGTGTTAGGTCACACATGTCCCTTTTTTTCTCTGCCCCCAGCAGCATAGTGCCCACTTCATTGTCTTTCATGCACAGCCACACTCTGGAGTCCCACAATCCTTGCTCTTAAAGGCAAGGTCTTTTTCTGTTTGTTTCTTGTTTCTTTGGCTGGAGGGCAGCAGTGCAAACATGGCTCACTGCAGCCTCAACCTCTTGGGTTCAAGCGATCCTCCCACCTCAGCTCTGCCACGTAGCTGGGAGCACAGGCACGCGCCACCACCCCCAGCTGATTTTTGTATTTTTTGTAGAGATGGGGTTTCGCCATGTTGCCTGTTGCAGGTGAGTGGCAACTATCTGAGACTGCTATCATGCAGCTGGTAAAGGAATTTACCAAGACAGTTGTTGGTAAAGAAAGGCAGATTTATTAGAGAAAGTATGAAAATACATTGCAACGGTGCAAGGGGCAGGTCAGCGAGAGAGGGGCAGACTGCAAGGAGACAAAGGCTTGCTGAGGATTTTATAGGATGGTACTGTGTGCTGACAAGGGCTTAGAGCAGTGCTGATAACACCAAGGTTGCAATGAGCTAATTAATCTACAGGTGTCTTGTGATAAATTGGATGTAGGAGGGCTACATATCCTGGACCATGCAGACCCACAGGTTATCTGCTTTCTCTTTCTGCTTTCTCTTGGTCTTGCCAGCCTGACTCCTTTTCCCTAGATAGGACTCCACATTGCCCAGGCTGGTCTCCAATTCCTGAGCTCAAGCAATCCTCCCCACTCAGCCTCCCAAATGCTGGTATTACAGGCAACAGCCCCCGTACCCGGCTTTTTTTTTTTTTTTTTTTTTAAGACAGGGTCTCACTCTGTCGCCCAGGCTGGAATGCAGTGGTGCAATCACTGCTCGCTGTAACTTTGACCTCCCCCAGCTCAGGCTGTCCTCCTGCCTCAGCCTCCTGAGTAGCTGGGACCACAGGCACGCACCACCACATCTGGCTAATAGTTTATTTTTAGTAGAGACAAGGACTCACTATGTTGTCCAGGCTGGTCTCAAATTCCTGGGCTCAAGCGATCCTCCTGCCTCAGCCGCCCAAAGTACTGAGGTTATAAGCCTGAGCCACCGCAGCTGGCCTAAGAGAAGTTCTTAAGCTTCTCTCAGATACCCTTCCTGGGATTTTGAAGGGTAAGGGAGAGCCCCTGTGGGCTTAAGAAATGAGTGTCGCACATCACCCAGGCTTGAGGTCCTGAGAAATGTCATTACACCCCTGGGACCCCCGAATGCATCTTCATGCCAAGGCATCAGGATGAAGTTCTTTCCTCAATGCCTTAAACATTTCTTCAGTAAGGGCCTCCTGTCCCCAGGACTGTTTTAGGAGCTGGCAGCACAATGAGAAAGAAAGAAGCCACTGTTCCAGAAGGAACTCACAGTGGAGAGAGGCATCTATAAACTTGTGGGAGTATCATCCAGAGGCCATAGGGAACATTTAAAAACATGAAGGCAAGAAGTATTATGATCAGGTTTGCACTTCAGAAGTCCTCACTACGTGAAAGCAAAGCTATCCTTGTCCCTTACTGCCAGGAACAAGGCATAGTCAGTTGCAATTTGTGTACAAAATCTCCACTACAATGTATAAGACCTGAGGGGGATTTCTCTGATATGAGACCTCTTTGAGAGAGATCATCCAGGCTAGGTTTGTTTCTGTATACACCAGGAAGCATACACTGAAGAAAACCTGCAACAGAATGGAGTTTGTTTTCCTCAGTTAGGAAAACAGGATGAGGAGTTGGAGTAGCAACAAACTCATCTTCTAATGAATTTACTTCAAATTCTTTTTTTTTTTTTTTTTTTTTGAGACAGAGTTTCACTCTTGTTGCCCAGGCTGGAGTGCAATGGCGCAATCTCGGCTCACTGCAACCTCTGCCTCCTGGGTTCAAGTGATTCTCCTGCCTCAGTCTCCCGAGTAGCTGGGATTACAGGCATGTGCCACCAAGCCTGGCTAATTTTTTTGTATTTTTAGTAGAGATGGGGTTTCTCCATGTTGGTCAGGCTGGTCTCGAACTCCTGACCTCAGGTGATCCACCGGCCTCGGCCTCCCAAAGTGCTGGGATTACAGGCATGAGCCACCACGCCCAGCCTACTTCAAATTCTTAATTAACTTTCACCATTCCAACAGACAGGCTAATTTGATTCTCTAACTATGAGAAATGGCCATAGCAACATCCTTTGTAAAATGTTTAGAAAATGTCAGATTTCTTAAAAATGCAAGGGATAATCCAGTCCAGGTGGCACTTGCCTGTAATCCCACCTATCCTGGAGGCTGAAAAAGGAGGATCATTTGTGCAAGACTCTTGTATCGGTTCGAACCCTGAGAGGGCACCAATAAACACAAGGTGGTGTGGAGCAACACGCTGTTTTAATGAGCGCCTGGGTGCAGGTGGGCTGAGGCCTAATATGGCGTCAGCACCAAAGGAGGACGGGGCAGGGGTTTTATAGTCTCCTGTAATCAGGAAGTGTCTCAGTCTGATGTAACTGCTAGCAGTACCCACACAGCCTCTCTCTCTGTCTTCGGGGGTACGTGTCTTTCAGCCAGCTCTCTTCCTGCTTCTGCTGTCTTGCTGACACACGCTGCTGGCGCAAGTGGCCTTGCGCCTTGGGACTGGGCCTGAAGAGGGAGGAGTTATTCATTCCCTTAAGCTTTCAGGCCCCGGAGAGAATCTTTCGATTTGAGGCCAGGTATTCGAGGCTGCAGTGAGCTATGATTATGCCTGTGAATAGCTACTGTACTCCCACCTGGGTAATATAGTAAGACCCTGTCTCCAAATAATAATAAATATAGGCCCGGCTCATGGCTCAAATCTGTAACTCCAGCACTTTGGGAGGCCAAAGTGGGTGGATCACTTGAGGTCAGGAGTTTGAGACCAGCCTGGTCAACATGGTGAAACCCTGTCTCTACTAAAAATACAAAAATTAGCTGGGTGTGGTGGTGCACACCTGTAATCCCAGCTACTCAGGAGGCTGAGGCAGGAGAATCGCTTGAACCTGGGAGGTGGAGGTTGCAGTGAGTGTCGATCACACCACTGCACTCCAGCCTGGGCAACAGAGCGAGACTTTGTCTCAAAAGAAAAAAGAAAAGTCCTACAACAGTGCTTAAGTATTTTCACAATAGGCCTTCCTGGAATCCAGAGCAACAGCAGTAATTCCTGGTAGGACTGCCTTTTCCTGCACCATAACCTACATTGGACATAGAAACTGTACACCTGATTGATTCAGGAAATCAAAGTAATAGAACTGCCAGTGACAATGCAGCCAAGTGATTAGAAGAAAGCTGGTTGAAAATTTAAACACCCTTTTTACTCATTAATCTCCAACCGCTGAAGACAAACAAAAAGCAAAATTAACATGATTGTAAACTAAGCACTTGTGTCCCGTGGCTAGTGTTTTGGCCTGCTGAGAGAGAATGAGTTGATCAAAGCAAGTGAGTCCGCTAAGAACTGTGGGACCAGTGCTGCTTCGGGGAGTGCACAGCTAGGAACCATTAACCGGCATGTTTCAGGAACAGGTGAATACTATAATTAATCTTGGCTTCAATTTGGAGTGAAGCAGAAAACCTACCTCCCTGTCCACTGAGTTTATACATTAATCCCCTGAGTTCTGGGGGAAAGTTTTAACATTGGAATAAAGACTTTTTCTGCCCTTCCTAATGTGTGGAGAACAAACGTTTGGGAAGGATGGCTGAGTTCCTTAACTTCAGCAGTTAAGATGCCTCCTAGGAAAGCTGTGGATCGCTACCTTGTTTGGTTTGACGCATCTAAGCTCACAGAGCAAAGGCTCTTCCAGTGAAGTTAGTGGGTTTTTTAATGCAAGAAGACAGGGAGCCTCACCTTACAAACATAAATCATGAAAATCCAGAGACTTGGAAGTTTTTCTGAGGGCAAACTCATCTAATCCATGGGCTCTTAAATTGCTTAAAGCATGTCCAGGACTTTACTGTTCCAGGTACAGGAAAATGAATAGATACCTGACTTTGGGCCAAACTTTAAGAAAAAAAAAAAGCTACAAGTTGTACAAATATCTGCACCAGCCACGGAAATTTCATATTAGAAACATAGGAAGCTGGGCGCGGTGGGTCACACGCCTGTAATCCCAGCACTCTGGGAGACCAAGGCAGGCGGATCACGAGGTCAGGAGATCGAGACCAACCAGGCCAACATAGTGAAACCCTGTCTCTACTAAAAATACAAAAATTAGCTGGGCATGGTGATGCACGCCTGTAGTCCCAGCTACTCAGGAGGCTGAGGTAGGAGAATTGCTTGAACCTAGGAGGAAGAGGTTGCAGTGAGCCGAGGTTGCGCCACTGCACTCCAGCCTGGGGACAGAGTGAGACTCCGACTCAAAAAAAAAAAAAAAAAAAAAAACCCACAAAAAAACCCCAGGAATTTATGCTAAATTAAATGCTGAATGAACTGGGTAGCAAAATAAAAACCAAACCATGCAAGGGAATCTTTCCTCGGAGACAACAAATTGTGAATGTAAACGAGAGATGCTACAAGGTGCCCTCTGACACCATAACATGGAGTGGTAGAGGCCTGTCAGATCCCAGGTTCTGGGTTCAGCCTATGCTGAAGTCCAAGGGGAGTGGGTGGATGAGCAGAAAGAATACTCAGGGGGCCATAGGCAGGTGAGAGATGATTTTATTCAGCGGCAGCTCTCATCAGCAGCTTTCTCACACTGTCTCTCTCACACTGTCCACCCTGTCTCAGCTGCTTGAGCTGGCAGCTCCCACACACAGGTGTGGCCAGCTCTCCTTTGCCTTCAGGGTCAGCAGCTTAACTTGTTCTTTTCCTGGGCATGAGCAAGCTGAGCTGTGTCCTGGATCCCTCCTGTCTACAAGACAGACAGCTTTGGCTCTTTCTCTCTCTCTCTTTCTCGGCCACGTCAAGCCATGTTGAGTCAAACCAGGCCCCAAAGCCCCTGTACAGCATAAGCAGGGCAATTACACCTTTTACAGACAATAGTAGCTCAGAGCCAAGTAGGAACTTACACAAAGGTCATATAACAAGTGGAGGGCGCGCCAAACACACTGGGTCATCCAAGGCCTATCCTTGACCAAAGCACATCCATATACCTTACACTCCACCCCCTAGGCCGAGAGAGACCTAGGGTTTGGGCACACAGGCCCGGTACACAGGCTTGACACACATAAGCTCTGGGCACATAGGCCCAATATACATACACAGGCTTGATACATAAGACTGTCACACAGGCCTTAGACAGAGGCTCTGGTCACACAAGCCTGTTACATACATAAGCTTCGATAAACTGCCTAGCTATCATCACAGATTACCATAGCTGTCACCCTCTTGGAGATTATTCACACTGCCCTGAGTTTAGCTCAGGCTACTGAGCTCATTAGCTACTCTGTCTACACCTGGTTTCAAACAACATTACTTGCCTAACTCCCACAACTCAGCAGGGGCACAGACACCTAGTACTAACACCATGGTGTTAGTACTGGACTGCGCCAGGAGTCTAGGCAGCAATAGCACCCCAGCTAGACCTAGCTGTGTACCATGCCTATTAGGAATGAGAGGATGCCCTTCCTAACGGTGAAGGCTCAGGATCTAGGAGTGCCTCAGGCCCCATGACCTTATCTTGCACTGGGACTACAGGTCCTAAGGCTTCTTGTAACTCTGCTGCTAAGGGACTTGTACTCAGCATATTCTGCTGTTCTAAGTAGGCATCCCACTTCATTAAAGTAGACGTCTGTGTTGTCCCAGTCCAGGGGATCATTACCTATGAACTCACCCATCCTGCCACCAGGTAAGTTGTCTGCACGACGACTGTAACCCATCCTGCCATGTTCTTATGAGCCTGAAGGGCAGCGTATGCAATCACTAACTGCTTCTTTATTAATGAACACCGGAGCTCAGCTAACAGCTAACAGCTCACTGGCACTTCCAAGTGCTTCATGCATTGCTATAGACCCCATCCAAAACTATCTGTGGTTACATGTACATCTACATGAATGTGGTTACATGAATGGGCACCCTTGGTTTACTACCCAGAAAAGCTGTATCAGCCTCATTATCCCATTCTCAGGCAAGAAGGGTGCTGCTGCTTCTAAACCAGCAAGAAAATCAGAGGTTGGCATAACATTATTGATAAAATCATGACACATGGTGGGGCTATACATATAGCCCTGTGGCAACACTGTAAAAGTCCATTGTTGCCCTCCCATGAAGGCAAACTGTTCCTGGCTCTCGGTGGACTGTCCCAGTTCCATTGTCATATAGTCCATCAAGTCCATGACAGACAGCACAGCTACTAACCTGTGCAAAACATCCACCCCAGAATGTCTTCAGGTATGGAACAGACATACACAGTGCATAAGCAGAGAGCCAAGCGGCCGATGCCAAGATGTAGAGATACAGGTTTCACTTTCACTGACCAGTCTTCATAGCCATCAATAAATGTGGCTCTGCCCAGAAACTTACCCAGGTTCAGGGACCAGTGGATTGCCAAGTCCACAAGTGGCTCCAGTTGTCCAGTAACCCCTCAGCCACTCATCTTGGCCAGTCTCTTACCAAACAGAAAAGGCTTTACACTTCTGCCTGACTGCAGCAGGTACTCTCTAAACTGGAACGCTCAGGCAGGACCGGGTTGCACATTGGGGAGAAGGAATGTCCTTCTCCTGAATGATTTGCACTAAATCTGTACATGACTGCTGACATTACTTGCCTAACTCCCACAACTCAGCAGGGGCACAGACACCATAGGAAATGTGCTTCACCACTGTAGTGGGGTGTGTCTCTCGGCCCACTCTTGGGGCCTAACAGCTGCTCATGCCATATTTCCTGGCAGACCACTGGGCTAGCCTGCCACGGAGGTTCTTCCTCCTTCCTGTGCTGCATCCCACAGGGACTGGGCATGTACTTCCTGTAGCACAGTCACAAATGCCCTTCTGACTCTGCCGGTAAAGGCATGCTTCTTCTCAGTGCTGTGTAATTCCAGGTGCTTCAGTGCCTTCTCCACACTTGCAGGGGACCCATCCATTGCCTCCCATGTTTCCACTGGGGCTCGTCCAAGCAGCACTGCTGCCACCGGGTTCCACAGCCCATGCCATGGCCACATAGCCAACTCAGGAGCCCTCAGGGGCTGAAGACCCACTCATCTCATCCCATACTTGTCAATTTTCAGATCCTGGGGTTCGGGTCCAGCCCATGCTGAAATCCGAGGGGAGTAGACGGATGAGCAGAAATACTCAGGGGGCCGAAGGCAGGTGAGAGATTATTTTATTCAGCAGTAGCTCTCATCGACAGCTTTCTCACACTGTCTCTCTCACACTGTCCACCCTGTCTCAGCTGCTTGAGTTGGCAGCTTCCACACACAGCTGTGTGGCCGGCTCTCCTTTGCCTTCAGGGCAAAGCTTGTTCTCTCTCTGGGCACAAGCAAGCAGAGCTGTGTCCTGGCTCCCTCCTGTCTGTCTGCAAGACAGACACCTTTGGCTGTCTCTCTCTTTCTCTGGGCCCCAGAGCACCTGCCATGTCAAGCCATGTTGAGCCAAGCCGAGCCCTAAGAGCTCCTGTACAGCATTAGCAGGGCAATTATATCTTTTACAGACAACAGTGGCTCAGAGCTAAGTATGAATTTACACAAACAGTTTATACAATAAGTGGAAGTGTGTGCCTGCACACCAAACTCAACTGAGTCAAGTGGGCTGGACATCTGCCTCAGCCTATCCTTGACCAAAGAACATTTGTATACCTTACACTCTACCCCCCTGTCACAGGGGGCTAAAAGAAAAGTTTGTTGACAGTCCTTTTAGGAATTGCAACACTTGGATGTCCTTTTCTCTTCTGACACCCTTAATGGTGGTTCTGAGGTCTCAACAAGGCACAAATTAGCCATCTAAGTATAAAAACTTAAAGGAGAGAGTCTCTTTCCTAGCAATCCTACTCACATTAGAAATATGGCTTCAGCTATCACTCTACCTTCCCCATTCTACTCTGTTCCTCCCTCACAATTTTATAAGAAATCTACTACATTTCTGAGATTTCACTACTGCCAGCTTTATTCTTTTTTATTTTATCTGGATCTGATGTCCTACCACTAAAATTTTGATTGGGAGGCCAGGTGCAGTGGCTCATGGCTGTAATCCCAGCACTTTGGAAGGCTGAGGTGGGTGGATCACTTGAGCCCAAGAGTTAGAGACCAGCATGGGCAACATAGGGAGACCTCATCTCTACAAAAACTAAAAAAAAAAAAAAAAATTAGCCTGGCATGGTTACACGTGTGTGGTCCCAGCTACCCTTGGAGGCTGAGGTGGGAGGATTACTTGAGCCATGGAGGCAGAGGTTGCAGTAAGCCATAATCACACCACTGCACTCCAGGAAGACCTTGTCTCAAAAAGAAAAATTGGTTGGGGATCCACATCAATTTCTGACAACATCCAACTCAGCTTCTATTTGTTCAAAATCAACCAAGTAAGACCAGACATGAATCCTCTTGGAGCCCATTCAACAATATATATTTTTCATTTTATTTGGGTTGTTCAAAGTGAGTAGGGATTCCCTTCATGGTTGCCACCCATTGTGCAACAGGGCTTGGGATGAATTTCACATGGTCGTTCAGCTTGGGCTAAGGAACAGGCTTTAATGGAGAAACATACAAGCCAAGGGTCACCAAGAGAGGACATAGTCGCAGACTCTCCCATCATCCCAGAGGGATGCTAAGGCTATGTGCTCTATGTGTTCCAATGGAAGGACGTGTGCCCCCTGAGATGACACCCCCTTAAAATGTGTCAGAATGTGGACACAGAGACTATTTAGAGCCAGGGTGGCTGAGTTTAGGTGCCAGCTGTTAAGTTGTCCGGGAAAGCCAGCGACCCAGCAGAAAGCCATCCTCGGAGAAGCTAAGTGCAGGCTCCCTCCTGTTGATAGAAGGGGAGACCTTAGCCCTACCTGGCACAACATGCAGGCAACCCTAGCACTAGCTCCCAAGATTGTTTTTGGAGGATCCTACTGACAAGTAGGATCACCACGCTTTTCTATTCATTCTTTAAAAAGTGCTCACAGCCCACCATATTGACCTGCTAATGACCAGTGCAAGCAAGCAATACCATGCTACAATAATCTGCCGAAAAAAAGAAATTCTCCATGTCAATGAAAGAGTCCAGAGATGAAAAAGTTTCAATGGAGTAATTGTATAACATTCAGACACATCAGAATATTTATTAAGTTAGTGAGGGAGAAGGCAAGGTAGACATAGTCTATCAGTTGGGGCAAAAGATGGAGAAATGATGAGATAAAGGCAGATAGAAGAGAGAAAATAATAGTTGAAATGAATTCATTCAACGAATATTTATTGAGTGAGCACCTGTGCTAAGTTCTAAGGATGACCCAGTGTACAAGACTGAGATGGTCCCTGTCCTACAGACAAGTAAACAACCCAGTAGATAGTTACAAAAGTTAAGATAATATATATATACATATATATATATTTTTTTATATTTTTTTTTTTTTTTTGAGATGCAGTTTCGCTCTTGTTGTCCAAGCTGGAGTACAATGGCGTGATCTCGGTTCACTGCAACCTCTGCGTCCCGGGTTCAAGCAATTCTTCTGCTTCAGCCTCCCAAGTAGCTGGGATTACAGGCATGTGCCACTATGGCTGGCTAATTTTGTATTTTTAGTAGAGATAAGGTTTTACCATGTTGATCAGGCTGGTCTCGAGCTCCTGTCCTCAGGTGATCCCCCTACCTCGGCCTCCCAAAGTGCTGGGATTACAGCTGTGAGCCACCACGCCCGGCCAAGATAATAATTTTTAAAGATTTTTCCCCATGAGTTACTTGTACTAACATTGTAACATTCTTCCAAGTTGCAATTCTGTTTACCTGAATGAACTTTTAAAAAATAAAAGAGCCAATGAATGGAATAGAAGCAATAATACTTTTTATACCAGAACAAAAAAAAAGAATGTATCTAATCTTTAAAAAAATACTCAGAAAAAAAGAATGTTTGGCTTGTTCTGCATACATTTTTAGGAAAAAGGCCTAATTTGGAGGAATTTTTAAACTTCAAAAATAAGAATTTCACTGGGCACACTGGCTGATGCCTGTAACCCCAGCATTTTAGGAGGCTGAGGTGGGAGAATCACTTGAGGCCAGGAATTCAAAACCAGCCTGGGCAACATGGCAAGACCGGTCCCTACTAAAAATGAAAAAAAAATTAACCAGGCATGGTGGTGTGCACCTATAGTCTTAAGCTACTCTGGAGGCTGAGTCAGGAGAATCTGAGGCAAGAAGATCACTTGAGTCCCAGTGGTTAAGTCTGCAGTGAGCCATGATCATGCCACTGCACTCCAGCCTGGCCAGCAAAGCAAGACCCTGTCTAAAAAAAAGAAGAATCTTTACAATGTCTAAGATACAACAGCTAATAATAAAACATCTATCAAGCTCTGAAGAAAATGTTATCATGTAGTAGAAGGGCATTTTCAAATAAGCCAGAAGAAAATGTATCCCTTTTCTGAATAAGCTGACATTCTAGAGCAAGAAATGATCCAAAGAAAAAATTCAAGAATAGGGAAGTTGTAGCTGGAAGAGACTGGCAGTGAGCACTGAAAACAGTTCACCTGTAGAGATGAGTGTTGATAGTTATACCAATAGGAAAATGGACAAAAGATATGAATAGGCAATCCACAGAGTAAGAAATATAAATGGCTGGTAAAATATGAAAGATATTCACCACTGGCAAAATATGAAAGATGCTCACTTTTCACCACTGATGAGGGATCTGCAAGTTAAAATCACAAAGAAATAGCACTTTCCAACCTGTCAGATTGATTTTTTAAATTTTTAAAAACTACTGGCTGGGCTCCATGGCTCATGTCTATAATCCCAACACTTTGGGAGGCTGAGGCAAGCGGATCACCTGAGGTCAGGAGCTCAAGGCCAGCCTGGCCAACATAGAGAAACCCCATTTCTACTAAAAATACACAAATTAGCTGGGCATGGTGGCGGGCGCCTGTAATCCCAGCTACTTGGGAGGCTGAGGTGGAAGAATCGCTTGAACCTGGAAGGTGGAGGTTGCAGTGAGCCAAGATCATGCCACTACACTCCAGCCTGGGTGACAGAGTGAGACTCTACTTCAAAGAAAAAAAAAATCAATAGAACAAGTCGCTTGACAGAGGCATTTATTGGCCAAAGTTGGGACAATTTTAGCATCAAAAGAACAATGCCTGTAACAAATTGAAACACACTGGCTATATAAAAATCCATGAGTCAGGCCAGGCACAATGACTCACACCTGTAATCCCCCAGCACTTTGGGAGGCGGAAGTGGGCAGATCACTTGAGGTCAGGAGTTTGAGACCAGCGTGGCCAACATGGCAAAAACCTATCTCTACTAAAAATACAAACTTAGCCGGCGTGTTGACACATGCTTGTACTCCCAGCTACTCAGGAGACTGAGGAGGGAGAATCACTTGAACCTGGGAGGCGGAGGTTGCAGTGAGCCGAGATTGCGCCATTGCACTCCAGCCTGGGCAACAGAGCTAGACTCCGTCTCAAATAAATAAATAAATAAATAAATAAATAAATAAATAAATAAATATCCCTGTGTCCATAGAATACTTAAAAATTAAAAAAAAGAGGAAGAGGAATAAAACAAGCAAGCAAATAAACAAAAACTTTTCTAAATGTGGCCATTCCACCAAGTTCTTATCTGAAAGGGGAAAGAATTAGGTTATTTGCAGTAACCTATTGCAGAGTAGCCTAATAGTCACAGTTGATGAGCAAGAGCCCTTCTTTCCTGAAAAAGTCTAGCTAACAATGTAGACAGAATTGAAAAAAAAACACAATTTGCAATCCCTAGGGAAATAATTAATTAATCCATGAATTATCAATGGATGCTGAAACAATTAGGTGAAAGGTTGGGGAGCTGTATGTTCATCTGGTGCTAAAGTTATCACCCTGCAGTTTACTAAGGAGTTCTAAGATGATTGTCACCACGCAGACCCAGTGATCAATCTTAATATCATTAATAATGGGATAAACAAAACTTCACTATATGCCTTCCGGTATGATGCAGTATTTAGCCTGAATCTAATCAAGCCTTTAGATCCAACTTCCATTAATAGAAAATACTGAGGTTATTGTTAAATGACACCACAAGGAAACAACCAGAAACATCTAGAAGTTGGAACATTCTAAGGTAATACTAGTCTACTCTCTACAAATCAATGTCACAGGAAAAATAAAAAGCTACAGAGAAAGTCTGTTCTAGATTGAAATATATTTCAGGATTTGATAATGGAGGAGGCTATGCATGTCTTGGGGGAGGCAGCACATGGGAAATATTTGTATTTTTTTTCTCAATTTTGCTATGAACCTAAAACTGCTCTTAAAAAATAAAGCCCCTCTCCATTTTTTTTTTTTTTTTTGAGACAGAGTCTCGCTCTGTCACCCAGGCTGGAGTGCAGTGGTATAGTGGTGCAATCTTAGCTCACTGCAACCTCCACCTCTCGAGTTCAAGCAATTCTCCTGCCTCAGCCTCCCAAGTAGCTGGGATTACAGGCACCCGCCACCACACCCAGCTAATTAAAAAATAAAGACTTTTAAGGAAAAAAAAAGCCATTTCAGAGACCCAA
This sequence comes from Hylobates moloch, assembly GCF_009828535.3. NCBI lineage: Eukaryota > Metazoa > Chordata > Mammalia > Primates > Hylobatidae > Hylobates > Hylobates moloch. The sequence continues at coordinate 64,204,824 of NW_026652290.1, read as the reverse complement.
CAACCAAATGCCATGATACTTCTTGATTGGATCACACTATAAACAAACTTGGTGCAAAAGATATTTGGGCAACAAGTGGAAATACTTGAGTGTGTTAATATTATTATGGTTGTACAGGAAAGTGTTCTCATTAGATACGCATATCAAAATATTTAGGAGTAAAATTTTATGTGTTTACTTAAAAAGATTTCACCGAAAAATGTGTGCAACATGACAAAATGCTAAAAAAATTCTACATGATGGGTATATGGTGTCAATTATATTATTCTCTCTACTTTTTCTGTACATTTATAGTTTTTTTTATAAGCATAAAAACTTTTTTTTTAAATTGAGTTGGGGTTTTGCTGTTGCCCAGGCTGGTCTCAACTCCTGAGCTTAAGGGATCCTCCTGCCTTAGTCTCCTAAAGTACTAGGATTGCAACCATAAGCCACCACACCCAGCCAAATTAAAAAGTTGTTTTTTGGGTTTGTTTGTTTGTTTGTTTTTGAGATGGAGTTTCACTCTTATTGCCCAGGCTGGAATGCAACGGTGAGATCTCGGCTCACCACAACCTCCACCTCCTGGGTTCAAGCCATTCTCCAGCCTCGGCCTCCAGAGTAGCCGAGATTACAGGCACCCGCCACCACACCCAGATAATTTTTTTTGTATTTTTAGTAGAGACGGGGTTTCGCCATGTTGGCCAGGCTGGTCTCGAACTCCTGACCTCAAGTGATCAACCCACCTCAGCCTCCCAAAATGCTGGGATTGCAGGTGTGAGCCACTGTACCTGGCCAAAAGTTACTTTTCTGGTTGGTGTTTTTTTTTTGTTTTTGAGACAGTCTCCCTCTGTTACCCAGGCTGGAGTGCACTGGCTCACTGCAACCTCCACTTCCGAGTTCACTCAATTCTTGTGCCTCAGCCTCCCAAGTGGCTGGGATTACAGACGTGCACCACCACGACCAGCTAATTTTTGTATTTTTAGTAGAGATGAGGTTTCACCCTGTTGGCCAGGATGGTCTGGAACTCCTGGCCTCAAGTGGTTCATGAGCCTCAGCCTCTCAAAATGCTGGGATTACAGGCTGGAGCCACCACGTCCAGCCATAAAAAAACAAAACAACAACAACAAAAAACAGATATTTGCCTGGGTGCAGTGGCTCATGCTTGTAATCCTAGCACTTTGGGAGGCCAAGGAGGGTGGATCACATGAGGTCAGGAGTTTGAGACCAGCCTGGTCAACATGGCAAAACCCCGTCTCTACTAAAAATACAAAAACTTAGCCTGGAGTGGCAGTGGGCACCTGTAATCCCAGCTAGTCAGGAGGCTAAGGCAGGAGAATGGCTTGAACCCAGGGGACGGAGGTTGCACTGAGCCAAGATCGCGCCATTGCACTCCAGCCTGGGCAACAAGAACAAAACTCTGTCTCAAAATAATAATAATAATATCCAGTATTTGTGAGTGTTTGAGAAAACAGACCATCACATACATGTTGGAGTATATACTGGTATAAACTTCTAAGAGGACAATTTCAAGTATATAAATTTTATTTTACAATATACATATCAGCGGGGCGAGGTAGCTCGCGCCTGTAATCCCAGCACTTTAGGAGGCCTAGGCGGACACATCACTTGAGGTCAGCAGTTTGAGACCAACCTGGCTAACATGGTGAAACTCCGTCTCTACTGAAAATACAAAAATTAGCCAGGCATGGTAGTGCGCGCCTGTAGTCCCAGCCACTGGGGAGGCTGAGGCAGGACAATGGCTTCAACCCGGGAGGTGGAAGTTGCAGTGAGCCAAGATCACACCACTGCACTCCAGCTTGGGCAACAGAGGGAGAGCCTGTCTCAAAAATAAAATACAGGCCGGGCACAGTGGCTCACGCCTGTAATCTCAGCACTTTGGGAGGCCAAGGCAGGTGGATCACCTGAGATCAGGAGTTCAAGACCAACCTGGCCAACATGGCAAAATGCTGTCTCTACTAAAAATACAAAAATTAGCTGGGCGTAGTGGCAGGCACCTGTAATCCCAGCTACTCGGGAGGCTGAGGCAGGGGAATCACTCGAAACCGGAAGGCGGAGGTTGCAGTGAGCTGAGATCGCACCAGTGCACTCCAGCCTGGGCAAGAGATGGAAAGGAGGGACAGACGTCCACTCTTTTTTTATGAGCATGGGTTCGTTTTATAATTTGAAAATTTTTAACTTAACAAATACAGTTACAATGTACATTGCAAATAAGAAAAATGTCCTTATTGAAATTGGGGTTGGGAAAAATACCGTATCCTTATTGAGATGAGGGTTGGCGACTGTCATTAAATCCCAGGTAGATTAACAAAGACAGGAAAATGGGAAGAAAAGCAATTGATTAAAACACTGCGGCCAGGCGTGGAGGCTCACACCTGTAATCCCAGCTCTTTGGGAGGCTGAGGCTGGCGGATCACGAGGTCAGGAGTTCAAGACTAGCCTGACCAATTTGGTGAAACCCCGTCTCTACTAAAAATACAAAAATTAGGCCGGAAGTGGTGGCTCATGCCTGTAATCCCAGCACTTTGGGAGACTGAGGTGGGCGGCCAACATGGTGAAAGTCCGTCTCTAAAATACAAAAAATTAGCCAGGCATGATGGCGCACGCCTGTAGTCCCAGCTACTGGGGAGGCTGAGACAGGAGAATCATTTGAACCCAGGAAGCAGAGGATGCAGTGAGCCAAGATCATGCCACTGTGCTCCAGCCTAGGCGACAGAGCGAGACTCCATCTCAGAAATAAATAAATACATACATACATACATACATACATACATACATACATACATACATAATAAAACACTGCTTGGCTGGGTGTGGTTGCTCACATCTGTAATCCTAGCACTTTGGGAAGCCGAGGTGGGCGGATTACCTGATGTCAGGAGTTCGAGACCAGCCTGGCCCACAATGGTGAAACCCCGTCTGTACTAAAAATACAAAAATATAGCTGGACCTGGTGGTGCATGCCTGTAATCCCACCTACTTGGGAGGCTGAGCAGAGATCACGCCACTGCACCCCAGCCTGGGCAACAGAGCGAGACTCCATCTCAAAAACCTCTGCCTCTCGGGTTCACGCAATTCTCCTGCCTCAGCCTCCTGAGTAGCTGGGATCACAGGCACACCATGCACCCAGCTAATTTTTCTATTTTTAGTAGAGATGGGGTTTCACCATGTTGGCCAGGCTGGTCTCGAACTCCTGACCTCAAGTGATCCACCCGCCTCAGCCTCCCAAAGTGTTAGGATTACAGGTGTGAGCCACTACACCAAGCCACATCAGGTTTTTGTTGTTGCTTTTTAAGTAGAGATGGGTTTTTGCCATGTTGGCCAGGCTGGTCTTGATAGAACTCATAGCCTCAAGTGATCCACCAGCCTCGGCGTCACAAAGTGCTGGGATTGCAGGCAAGAGCCACTGCGCCTTGCTCAGGTTTTCAAAAATATTTTTTGTAGTTTTTTTTTTTTTTTTTGAGACAGGGTCTCCTTCTATCACTCTGGTTGGAACGCAGTGGTGCCATCCTGGTTCCCTGCAGCCTCTACGTCCCGGACTCAAGAGATCCTCCCACCCCAGCCTCCTGAGTAGCTGGGACTACAGGCACGGGCCACCACGCCCAGCTAATTTTTTTTTTAACTTTTTGTAGAGACAGGATCTCACTATGTTGCCCAGGCTGTTCTCAAACTCCTGGCCTCAAGCAATTCTCCCACCTTGGCCTCCCAAAGTGCTGGGATTACAGGTGTGAGCCACTGTGTCCTGCCTCAATAAATATTTTTGAATGAATTAATCAGCAAGTAATCGCCTCTATTTACTGTGACTCCGAATTATGTTCAAGAGCAAGCAGTTCTTGACTTCCTTTTCTTTGTAATGATTTAGTGCTTCAAATTACTTCTACCTTTCAGCATTTTAAAATTGGTCATTATTTTCCCATTTTCATCCCCACACTCACATCGAACATGATCTCCACTATTTAAAAGTGTAAGATTTTTGTTTCAGCCTGGGATTTATCCTATTGCAAACTGCTAGCTATTATTTTTAACCTCTGTCAGCTAAATGCCAGAATGTCACTAATCAAAGGTGGTACTTAGGGGTGAAGTGAACAGTTAAGCCTCCAATTTACAAGCTTGTTTTTCCCTGGGATACTTGTGTTAAAGTCGCACGTTCCTGGGTGTGACCCTTTCGAGACAAAATCTCAACTGGTGAGTTAATTACGTATAACTATAATTAAATCAAAGATGTGGGATAATGCAGGCGTTGAAATAGTTTTTGCTAGGCAAGGGTGTGACCTTTTTAAAAAATGTATGATATATGCTGCTATTCGAGAGGCAAGGAAAACATATCTCCAAATTTCCTTCCAAGCGGTCTACTGGGATTGACAGTACCGCGGACAAAGGAGGGCACCAAATGCTCCTTCGAACCAACGGTATACTGAGAGCCCTGAGCCTGTGGGCGGGGCCCCGGAGCCTCCCGGGACCCAAAGGCAGAGGGGGCGTGGCTGAGGGTGGTCCAGACCTCCAGGGGCGGGGCTGCGGCCGGCGAGAGGCAGGCTGGGAAGCGGCGCCATATTGGCGTCGGCCGCGCTGTATTGTCATAAATAGAGCCGGTTTTGTGGTGTTTTCACTACTCGGTTGGATGCCTCAGCCATAGTAAGTGGGAAAGTGAGCGAGCAAGCGAGCTACTAGCGACCGGAGGAAAGTGAACAGGGGGAGAAGGGAACAGCAAGAACAGGACTCCAGAGCGATAAACACTCGCTGGAGAGGGAGACGCAGGAAGCGATGAAAGAGATGTCTGCGTAAGTGGTGGGGGGCGGCGGTTGGGGTGAGGCGGGTAGGGGTGAGCTGGGGTGGTCCGTCTGTGTCCTTGTTTCCGTTCCCTGTCCCTTGCGCCCTGCACGCAGCTCGCCGGGATGGTCTCCTTCCCGGCTCCCGGCTGGTCCGCAAGGGCACCTCCCCTAAACCCGGCGGCTCACCTGGCCACCCCTGCACGGACTCGGGGACTCCGGGAGTCCCCAGCTGTCCCGCCTCCGAGGACGCCCTCAGAAAAGGTTGAGGAGGGAAAGAGGTGCCTGTGTCCGTGGGGAGAAATTGTCGGTCACTCGCCTGCCCCCAGCACTGTCTGAGCCCGTCTACTCCTGTCTGCATTGGCGCAAATACCATCCCCCTGCCTCCCCCTCCTCCCTTGCCGACCGGCTGTCTCCAGGTCTTCAGGAGTGAAAGACCTATCGCAGCCCATGCGTTTCTCTTTCATGTGAGGCCAAAGTCTTTTCACCGCCGTCCCCACCCTCTCCCTCACCCCCTGCCTCCCCACCTACCCACAACATCTACCGGTCTGTACCTCTTGTTCACACTTTGATAAGTCAGAAACAGTTCCCATACTTGGCTAGATTTTGTTGTAGCTTCTTCCATTTTGGTCTATTAGGAAATAATTTAAACATGCAGAAAAATGTAGAGAATAACATAAGCATCATTTGTGGAGCCACCACCCATTTCTCCCAAAACGTAACTGTACACACACACACGTACATACACACACACACACACACACACACGGTGTGTATGTACATATCTATTTATTTTAAAAAGAAATCAAGCATTCCAGATACATCTGAAGGACTCTCCTACCTCCTTCTCTGGTCCCAATCATCTCTTGCTCCAGATGCCTCCACAGTCTTGAATTTGATGTTTATTGTTGCTGCGTGTTTTTTATTTTACTTCTTTTTTTTTTTCGCCCTCGAATCATGGGAGCTGCATGTTTTTTAATGCTATTACTACATACACATTTGTTCATAATAACTGGCATAGTTCTAGTTGTTTTTAAACTTTATATAACTCGTATCACACTTGGAATTCTGTAACTTCTTCAGCACAACATAGTATCTCTGAGCTTTGTTCATGTTAGTATTTTAGTCGTAATTAATTAATATTAATTAATGTATTGTATTCTATTGTAGGAATACACCCTAATTTAATTCTTTTCCTGTTAGTGACTATTTTAAGTTATTTCTAAGTTTTTAATGTTACAGTGTGACAGTCAACATTCTTTTACGTGTCTCTGTACGCTTGTAACTAGAATTTCTCTAGGTTGTTTGCCTGTAAGTGAAATTGATGGTTTGAAGGGAATGTGGGATTCTGTTGTTTACTTTCGTCTCCCCTCTAGATGGAGGAAGTTCAGAACCTAGATTTGGAATTTTAGGGCCAGTAGGCTAGTTGGCTAACTTTGTCAGCATGCAGGTAAGAAAATGAGGCCCGTCATCATGGTGTCAGAGCTGAAGTAGTTAGGAAGGAGAGAATGGAGTAGTGGAAAGAGGTTTTGGAGTTCAGATTCTGGCCTGTCCTCTCTCTTTGACTTTCAGATACTTATCTGTAAAATGGCACTTATTCAGTACCTCTTAGGATTATTGCGATTGAGTGATACTATATAGATATGTAGATAATTACTCTGTCCTATTCACTTACCATATGTATTTACCTATATATTACACAAACAATACCAAAACACTGCTCTAGCTTTCTCAGAGGTAAAAAGCCAAATCTTTAAAAAGAAATTACAACTTGAAATAACTAATTGAAGTTTTGTTTGTTCTACAACAAAATAAATACAGAAGATAAATTAACCTGTATTTTGTTTTTTGGGTTTTTTTTTTTTTTTGAGTCATTTTGGAAGGTATACAGGCTATTTTATCTTCCATTTGATTATTTCTCCCTCTCTACCTAATGAGATTTTTTTTTGTTTGTTTTGAGACGGAGTTTCGCTCTTGTTGCCCAGGCTGGAGTGTGGTGGCGCGATCTTGGTTCACTGCAACCTCTGTCTCCTGAGTTCAAGTGAATCTCCTGCCTCAGCCTCCCGAGTAGCCGGGATTACAGATGTCCGCCACCATGCCCAGCTAATTTTTTGTATTTTCAGTAGAGACAGGGTTTCACCACGTTGGCCAGGCTGATCTTGAACTTCTGACCTCAAGTAATCCACCCACCTCGGCCTCCCAGAGTATTGGGATTACAGGCCTGAGCCACCACGCCCGGCCTCTAATGAGATCTTTAGCTATTACAGCCTCTCTTACTCTGTGCTCTTAGTAGTGGTAAGACAGTGTTTTGATCAGTTAAAATCCAAAAACAATTAAACGATCTCTATTGTATGTTGCTTTTTTACAGGGCTAATTTATTCAACTTGAAAGATTGTTTCTAATTTTGAGATTACATTCTTACTCTTGGTGTTAATGGCCCTTCATGGAAGCATGGTGAAGATAAATGGTAGTGTTGGTCGTTCAGTGTGTATGTTTTTACTTTCATAGCAAAATTAGAAGTTTTGCCAACCCCTCTTGGTCCCAGTATTTATTTTGAAGTTGATTAGTTTGTGTAAACTCAACATCTCAGAACTTCAATTGCCTGAGCGCGGTGGCTCACGCCTGTGATCCCAGCAACGTGGGAGGTCGAGACTGTTGGATCACCTGAGGTCAGGAGTTCGAGACCAGCCTGGCAACATGGCGAAACTCCGTCTCTACTAAAAATACAAAAATTAGCTGGGTGTGGTGGCACACGCCTGTGATCCCAGCTACTTGGGAGGCTGAGGCAGGAGAATTGCTTGAACCCGGGAGGCGGAGGTTGCAGTGAGCTGAGATCTCCCTAGTGCACTGCAGCCTGGGAGACAGAGAGAGACTCCATCTCGAAAAAAAAAAAAAAAAAAAAAATCTCAGAACTTGTGTTGTACTTTATTAAAGACCATAGTTTCCTGATGGCTAAGAGGTTTGGAGGGTGGCTCATGTATCTTCCAAAAGATTGCCAGTAGTATAAAGAATTTTATTTCAATGTGAAGATGGGATGGGTACCAGTCTAAAATGAAGAAAATAATTAACTAGAATCACAAAATACTAGGACTGTAAACTCTGATTCAAGCAGAGGATGTTAACCTCGGTTTCCCAAGGACAAATCTAATTGTGATTTGTTTTTAAAAGCCAGATTATTTCACAAGGACCTTCTAATGGGATGTTTTCATTTCTTTCCTAGGGAAAAAAACCCATTGTTTTTACTAAAAGCTTTCTTTCAAGTGGTTGACTGCTTTTCAAAGATTCCAGAATCTGGATGGCACTTGACTTAAGTCTGCAGGGTAGTGGAGGTGGCCCTGGCACAGATCCCAATCAAACTCTGGGTTTGAGCTGAGTGGTGTTGGTACAATTGTCTTGATGCCAACACATGCTGCGCTTGGCTGGAAAAAACATGCTAACCATGAAAGCTGTAGGCAGTATGAATAGCGCCTTCATAAACATAAACATAAAATACCCATTTTTCCTTTAAAAGAAAGTGTCTGCCACTACTGTTAGTACTAAGTAAACTTTTAAGGTAGCTAAATTAACATGAGTAGATTGAGAGATTCAGTGTATCAGTATGGTATATACTTTAAATTTTTTCTGTTTCATTTTTATTACTTTCTTGAACAGAAACACCGTGCTGGACAGCCAGCGTCAACAAAAGCATTATGGAATTACCTCTCCAATTAGTTTGGCATCTCCTAAAGAAATTGATCATATTTACACACAGAAATTAATTGACGCCATGAAACCATTTGGAGTGTTTGAAGATGAGGAAGAATTGAACCACAGGTATGTCATTGAAAACCATAAAATATTTGACTGCATTATTTAATCATGAATTCTACGAACATATTGAATACCTACTGTGTCTCTACATACAGGTGCAGAAATGACAAAAAGAAAAATCTTGGCCCTCTTGGAGCTTACCTTTTAGGTAGGGGTTAGAGGAGGAGATTTGTCATCAATAATATCAGTATTACACTCGTGAGTAATATTACATATGATAAGTGCTACTGAGAAAAAGCTGAGGGGGTAGAGGTTTCAGGGAAAGCCTCATTTAGAAAGTTACATTTAAGGGAAAATTTAAAGATGAAGGAGGGAGCCATGTGTCTATCTGAGGGAAAAGTGTTCTAGGCAGAACTCTTGAAGTGGTGTATTTGAAGAGTACATAGCCAAGATACCCTGGGTGTCTGAGCAGTGAGGAAGCAGGAAAATACAGGCTTAATGAAAGCAAGGTGGGAAGGAGCTTGGAGGGCAAGAGCTCTTAGGACCTTGTAAGGTGTTGTCAAGGTTTGGTTTATTCTGAGTGAAATGAGAAGCTATTAGGGTTTTGAAAAGAAGATTGACATGACAACTTAAAAAAGTTTTAACGGTCACTCTGGCTGCTGTATTGAGAGTAATCTTAAGAGAAGTGCAAGGGCAGAGCAGAGAAACCAGTTAGCAAGCCATTATAATAGCCCTAGGAGGAAATGATGGTGGCTAGAACCTGGAGGATGGTCGTAGAGGTAATAAAAAGTAGAAATCTGGATATATTTTAAAGGTAGAGTTCTTAGGGTTTAATGACTGGAATGTGTGTGTGAGGGGTCAAGGATGATGGCCAAGATTTTTGGTCTTAGCACCTTGAAGGATGGAGTTTCATTATTTGTGGAAGACTGAGGAAGAAGTAAGTTTGGACAGAAGTTCAGTTTTGCATGTTATCTTTGGGATGTCTAAACCCTACTTTTCTCTTCTAAATGTGGATTCATTTACACCATTGGTTATAAGTTTGTTTTAATAATACCAAACTGCTTCAATACTATTAGACAGAAATTAGCCAGTAGTTAGTTCCCCCATTTTAATTAGTCAAAGACCTATTACTAGCAATGAGAGAATTCTAGCTTCTATTACCACATTGAATTGAATTAATTCCATAGTAAAGCCAAGAAAGTTGACAATTCACTAAGCCTTTACAGCCTCATTGAAGGCAATTTTATGATTTTTATTAGGGTTTTTGAATTTTGAAAATAGCCCAAAAACTAAAATACTGTAATCAGATTTATCACCTCTTTGGCACTATTAAGGATCTAAGAATGCCAAAGAGATGGCCCTGTGTCAATAGATGTGATAGCATTATCACATGTGTGTTATGGTTTTACCCTAGCATCAACACAAAGGGTACTGCCTATATGGGTTTTTAAAACTACTGTTTGTTCATTTGTTTGTTTGTTTTAATCTGAAGCATTTTTTTTTTATAGGCTGGTGGTTCTTGGTAAATTGAACAATTTAGTAAAAGAATGGATTTCTGATGTCAGTGAGAGTAAGGTAAGACTCTAAACTATGTGGAATTCTTGTTTTTATTATATCTGGTCATTCATCCTGGCAATAAGATGCTGGTGTTGAGAAGTATCTGAAATATATCAAAGCTTGGCTGTCTGGTATATGTAGGAGTGAACTGGTCTAGACGGTTGAATTTCTAAGTAGATGGGGATTTACCCAGAAGTAGCCAATATATAGCTGTGAGTCCACATAATTGTCTTATTTGACTCATATGTAGTAGGCCAAAATTTAAATATCAGATTTTACTTAAAAATCACATTTCAGCTGTTTAATAAGATCTGGCAATGCTGGGCCTGCCTTTGTGCACGGCAGGAAGAGGCTTGAAGGGGATTGGGCTCCTGTCTTCCATTGCCTCATGGCCCCCACCACTCCCTGTTTTCTTTGCAAGGTGATTAATTGAGCAGTTACTATGTTTCTCATGTGGTATACCCTTATTTGCCTACCTGCTTGGTTCCTAAGACATAGGAATTTGCAAACTAATTTATAACTACACAACCTTTTTCCCCTCCTGTAGCTTAACTATTTTTTTCCTGAAATTGATTACATTTTCCTGCTTTGTGTAGTGCAGTCCTCCCTTGGTATCCTCCGGGGGATTGGTTCTGGGACCTCCAAAGATACTAAAATCTGTAGATGCTCAGGTTCCTTATATAAAATAATACAGTACATATATGCATGTTACCTTTTCATATCCTTTTGCATACTTTCAGTCATTTCTAGATTACTTAAAATATCTAATACAATGTTAATGCTGTGTAAATAGTTGTCACTGTAATTTTTTTTTTATTAGCATGTTTAAATTTTTTTTTCTTCTTTTGAGATGGAATCTCCCTCTTTGGCCAAGGCTGGAGTGCAGTGGCGCAATCTTGGCTCAGTGCAACCTCCTCCTCCCAGGTTCAAGTGATTCTCTTGCCTCAGCCTCCCGAGTAGCTGGGACCACAGGCGTGTACCACCACGCTGGGCTAATTTTTGTAATTTTAGTAGAGACATGGTTTCATCATGTTGACCAGGCTGGTCTCAAACTCCTGATCTCAGGTGATCCGCCTGCCTCAGCCTCCCACAGTGCTGGGATTACAGGCTCGAGCCACCATGCCCAGCCTAAATTTTATTTATTATTATTATTTTTTTTGGAGACAGAGTCTTGCTCTGTCACCCAGGCTGTAGTGCAGTGGCATGATCTCACCTCAGCCTCCCCAAGTGCTGGGATTACAGGCTTCAGCCACCACGCCTGGTCATAAGTTTTTTTTTTATTTTTATAGACAGGATCTCCCTCTGTCACCCAGGCTGCAGTACAGTGGCACAGTTATATAGCTCACTGCAGTCTCAAACTCCTGGGCTCAAGTGATCCTCCCACCTCAGCCTCCTGAATAGCTGGAACTGTAGGAATGCACAATTGTACTTGGCTTATTTTATTTATTATTTTTTGTAGAGACAAGAGTCTCACTGTATTATCCAGGCTGGTCTCAAACTCCTGGTCTCCAGCAGTCTTCTGACCTCAGCCTCCCAAAGTGCTGGGATTACAGGCATGAGCCACTGCGCCTTGCCTAAAATTTGCTTTATTTTTTATGGCTTTTTCCCCCCAATATATTTTTTTTTTGAGTCCTTTTTTCATTTTTTTTATTTTTTAATCATTTTTTTATTATTAATTTTTTTTTGCACACAAAACAATAAACATTTGCTAAAAATACATACAAACAAAAAGATGCATATCAAACATATTAGGAAGGTTGCACCTTCCCACTCTGCCTCCCAGAGTGGGAAGACGGGGAATAGAAATGGGGAGTGGGAATTAAAGAAAATAAATGAGAGAGGAACTTTGTATGTATCAACTCAATCCTCTATTTGACAAAGAAGAAGGAAGAGGAAGAAAAAGAAAGTGGGATAAAGGATCAGAAAGGGAGGAAAATAGAAAAAATTAGAGTATGACTCCAGGGTAGACCTGTTTTGTTGTCGCTGGGTTGGTTGGTTGGTTTGTCTGTTGTATTCTTCATATGTTTCGCCATGTTGGCCAGGCTGGTCTCGAACTCCTAGCCTCAAGTGATCAACCCGCCTCGGCCTCCCAGAGTGCTGGGACTACAGGCGTGAGCCACCACGTCCAGCCCCCACATTGCTTCTGGCCTCCGTGGTAGACCTTCCAGACGGAGCGGCTGGGCAGAGGCGCTCCCCACATCCCAGACGGGGCGGCCGGGCAGAGGCGCTCCTCACTTCCCAGATGGGGCGGCCAGGCAGAGGCGCTCCTCACTTCCCAGACGGGGCGGCCGGGCAGAGACGCTCCTCACTTCCTAGACGGGGTGGCGGCTGGGCAGAGGGGCTCCTCACATCCCAGACAGTGGGCGGCTGGGCAGAGGCGCTCCTCACTTCCCAGACGGGGCAGCCGGGCAGAGGGGCTCCTCACTTCCCGGACGGGGCGGCCGGGCGGAGGCGCTCCTCACTTCCCAGACGGGGCGTCCGGGCAGAGGCGCTCCTCACTTCTTCCCAGATGGGGCGGCCGGGCAGAGGCGCTCCTCACTTCTTCCCAGATGGGGCGCCCGGGCAGAGGCGCTCCTCACTTCCCAGACGGGCAGCCGGGCAGAGGCGCTCCTCACTTCCCAGACGGGGCGGCCGGGCAGAGGCGCTCCTCATTTCCCATATGGGGCGGCCAGGCAGAGGCGCTCCTCACTTCTTCCCAGACGGGGTGGCCGGGCAGAGGAGCTCCTCACTTCTTCCCAGACGGGGTGGCCGGGTAGAGGCGTCCCCCCAATATTTTTTATCCATGCATGATTGGTTGAATCTGCAGATGTGGAACCTGCAGGTACGGAAGGCTAACTATCTTTTGAATATAATTGTTTTTGTTTTTGTTTTTGTTTTTGAGATAGAATCTTGGTCTGTCGCCCAGGCTGGAGTGCAGGGGTGAGAGCTCAGCTCACAGCAGCCTCTACCTCCCAGGTTCAAGCGATTCTCCTGTCTTAGCCTCCCAAGTAGCTGGGGTTACAGGCGCACACCACCATGCCCAGTAAAAATTATATTTTTAGTAGAGATGGGGTTTCACCATAGTGGTCAGGCTGGTCTCAAACTCCTGACCTCAGGTGATCTACCCGCCTCAGCCTCCCAAAGTTCTGGGATTACAGGTGTGAGCTACCACACCTGGCCTTGGTTTTGTTTTTGTTTGAGACATGGTCCCTCTCTCGCCCAGGCTGCAGTGCAGTGGCATAATCTTGACTCACTGCAACCTCCACCCCTGAGTTCAAGCAGTTCTCTTGCCTCAGCTTCCAGAGTAGCTGGGATTACAGGTGCACGCCACCATGCCCAGCTAATTTTTGTATTTTTGGTAGAGATGGGGTTTCACCATGTTGGTCAGGCTGGTCTCGAACTCCTGACCTCAAGTAATCCATTCTCTTCGGCCTCCCAGAGTGCTGGGATTACAGGCATGAGCCACCGTGCCCAGCCTCACAATTGAATTTTTATTATTGTCTGAGAATCACCACTGCGAAGATTATTTTACTGGCTGTACCAGAATGAGGGAGAGAATGTTAACTGGGTGATACCATTTGCCTCATCACTAGGTAGCCCATACTGTTATATTTTAAGGTTTTTGTTTTTCATAGTTTTCCCATCTTTGCCTTAACAGCAGTCAGTTGAAAGGTAACGTCTCACAGTTGTCAGTGTGTCTAGCTGTAAAGTCCCTTTCTGCCCCTTTATCTGCATGGATTTAGAAATTAGGTAAACAACTGAATTTTTTTTTTTTTTTTTTTGGAGATGGGGTCTTACTCCATCACCCAGGCTGGAATGCAGAGTGGCACGATCTCAGCTCACTGCAACCTCCGCCTCCCAGGCTCCAGCAGTTCTCCCACCTCAGCCTCCCTAGTAGCTGGGACCACAGGCATGTGCCACCACGCCTGTCTAATTTTTGTATTTTTGATAGAGACGGGTTTTTGCCATGTTGGCCAGGCTGGTGTCGAACTCCTGAGTTCAAGCAATCCACCTGCCTTGGCCTCTCAAAGTGCTAGGATTATAGGCATGAGCCACCACACCCAGTCTAGAATTCTTTCTTTTAAGAGCTTTTATTATTTTTTTCTGTAGCTATGATAAATATGTAGAATTGGTTCTTTTAAACAGTAGGCTCAGAATAAAGTTGAGTCTCCTAAAGACTATAGTCATTGAGTTTAACATGGTCTTTATGCTATTTACTTTTGTTGCCAAAAGGCTGTCTGCCTCATTTCTGAACTCAGCAGGGTTATCAATAGTTGAAGTTATTGGATGAGTCAAATTCTGAGCAGATGGAAATGCTAGTCACAGGTAATCAAAAAAAATAAGTTAGTTAACATCTTCCATTGAGCAGATGAGGTCATTTTTCTATGTGAATTGTAATTGTCTCTTTCGTGTGAGGGAATGGGGGAAGGATCTCTCACTGTTTGCCAAGCTGGAGTGCAGTGGCATGCATAATCATGGCTCACTACAGCCTCAAACTCCTAGGCTCAAGCAATCCTCTCACCCCAGCCCCCCAAGTAGCAGAGACTACGGGTACACATCCTGATGCCTAGCTACCTTTTTTTTTTTTTTTTTTGTAGAGATAGGGTCTTGCCATGTTGCCCAGGCTGGCCTCAAACTCTTGTACTCAAGCGATCCTCCTGCCTTGGCTTCCCAAAGTGTTGAGATTACAGGCATGAGTCACAACCACGCCCAGCCTATAATTCTCTTTTTTCTTTATTGTTTTTTTAAATTAAAAAAAAAAAAGTGACAAGGTCTCACTGTGTTGCCAGGCTGATCTTGAACTCTTGAGCTCAAGTGAACCTCCCACCTCAGCCTCCCGAAGTGTTAGGATTATAGGCATGAGCCACCACTCACAGCCTATAATTCTCTTTATGTATATTTTACTTTGGAAAGTAACTGAAGGATTTGGGTTTAATCAAAGATGATTTGAATCAGTACACAATTGGGATATTTAAATAGTGTAGAATCCCAGATCAAATCATTTTCGTTAGATACTTTGGGTGTGGCAAACTGATTTAGTAGATCACTTTCTCATAAATCATGCAAGAATCAGACTTCTCAAAGTAGAAATGTGAACTAAAAGATTTTTTTAAGGTCCTGTCTTCTCTGTCCATTTCATTCATGTTAATCATCAATAAATTTACGGATTCCTGGGCATGGTGGTGCATGCCTGTAGTCCCAGCTACTCAGGAGGCTGAAGCAGGAAGATCTTGAGCCTAAGAGTTCAAGGCCAGCCTGGGCAACATAATGAAACTCTGTCTCTTTAAAAAATCTGATTAATTTACTGGCTTCTTTCTAGCTGTAAAATTATTTGTGATACTCTTAACATTAATATTCATTACACAGAGGCATTAACAAGCATAATATCCTGTTCTATAGATACATATATTCAAGTTGAAGTTAATCAGCAGATTATTCTTTAGAACTTGTACTGGGCATTGTGAGAAAATACAGAGAAGTAGTAGACACAGTTCTTAACTCTGAGAAATTTAAATATGATTGAAGATTAAATATGAAATATGATTTTACATACCAAAGAAGTCAGTAAATATAGCAAAAAAGAATTTAAGAATTGTAATGGCAGAGAGCACAGAGGGAAAAAAAGCTTGTTAGGGAGTAGGGATAAGCAGGGAAGGCTTCATGGAAGAGGTGGAACTTGAAGTGAACTTTTTAAAGTGAATGATACTGATACCCAGAAGCTGGACATGGTGGCTCATGCCTGTGATCCCAGCACTTTGGGAGGCTGAGACAGGAGGATCGCTTAAAAACAGGAACTTGAGACCAGCCTGGGCAACAAAGAACCCATCTTTGCAAAAATTATTTAAAAATTACCCAGACACAATCCTAGATAATAGATCGGGACGTTAATAAAAATTACCCAGACACAGTGGTACCTGCCTGTAGTCTCAGATACTCTGCAAGCCAAGACCGGAGGAATATTTTGTGCTCAGTAGTTTGAGGCTGTGGTGAGCTAAGATCACACTGCTGTGCTCACTTCAGCCTGGGCAACACAGTGAGACCCTGTCTCCATCTGTTAAAAAAAAAACAAAAAACCCAAAAAAACAAAAGATGCCCGGAGAGGATGGGCAAGCACTTGAGGCAGGAACAATGGCAAATGCAGTGAAAAGGAGGTTGGATTCTGTAACCATGTTGGTTGGTTGGTAGTTGGAGCTTCAGAAAGGAAGATAAGAAGACAAGGCAAGAAAGATCCCTAGGAACATGTCGTGGAGATTTTCAACAACAGGCCCAAGGATCCTTACCTCAGTAGTTAGGGAAGAAGACATTGGCAACTTTTGCGTAGAACAACTATGTTTAATAGAGTAATTTAACAACATCAGCCAGTGAATTTTATACAAGATAGTGAAAGAGAAAAGGAAGATTAATTAGGGGTAGTTTAGGATGCCATTAAATAGCCTAGAATTAGGGGAGTGGTCGTTGAATAGAAAGGAGGCCACAAATGTGAGGGATATAAGCTAAGAATTGGTAAGCCAAGAAGAAGGAAAAAGTTTGGGCAGTAAGGATAATGAGGAACAAAAATAGAGAACTCAGAAGCAATATCTGACTGTTAATATTGGAAGAATTTTTTTGCTTGCTTGAGGCTGGATATTGAAGTGGATCAGGATACTTGAGTGAATATCTGATGGGCTTTTGGAACTGTCTCTGAAGAGGTGAAAATTAGCTTTTTTTCTTTTTCTTTTTTTTTTTTTTGAGGCAGGGTCTCACTGTTGCTGAGGCCAAACCTCCTGGGCTCAAGCAGTCCTACCATCGCAGCCTCCTGAGTAGCTGAGACTGGAGGCACACGCCACCACGCCTAGCTAATTTTTTATTTTTTGTAGAGATGGTGTCTCATTGTGTTGCCCAGGCTGGTCTTGAACTGGACACAAGTGGACCTCTTGCCTCAGTCTCCCAAAGTGCTGGGATTACAGGCATGACCACGCCCAGCCAAAAAGTAGCATTTTAATTACGTTATAATCTAAGAAATGTTAATTAAGCTTGTTAGAATAGCTCTCATAAGGAGATCATGTCAGGAATGACTCCGTTCTTACAGAAAGGTTGTAGAGCTAGAATCAAGAAATTAAACATACCTGTCACAAAAACTAAAGGGGATATGGGATTGGCCAAGAGTGTTTTAGAGAGCTGAAAGCACATTAGTTTGGTAACTGAGAGTTCCTTGGTGACTACCAAAAGAGTGATGAAGCAAAGGACAGGCAATTGGAGGGGACAAGTATGGTCAAGTGATTAAAAAGAAAAGCTTTTCTTCAGATAGAGATGTATGCATGTGTAGTGGGGGTGAATTTGTTTTGTCTTTCCTCTGGGAATACCCTTATTCAGATCACAGCCAGAGGATCCGTGAAGTACTTTCACTAATCTAATCTTGACAAGGTTGACAAATCTAATCATGCATCATTTGCTCAATAAAGGCCAGTAGACATTATAGTGATTTTTTTGTTTGTTTTTTTTTGAGATGGAGTTTCGCTCTTATTCCCCAGGCTGGAATGCAATGGCACAATCTTGGCTCACTGCAACCTCCACCTCCCAGGTTCAAGTGATTCTCCTGCCTCAGCCTACCAAGTAGCTGGGATTACAGGCACCCACCACCACGCCCAGCTAACTTTTGTATTCCTAGTAGAGAAGGAGTTTTGCCATGTTGGCCAGGCTGGTCTCGAACTCCTGACATCAGGTGATCCACCGGCCTCGGCCTCCCAAAGTGCTGGGATTACAAGTGTGAGCCACCATGCCCAGCCAACATTGAGGTAACTTTTATGCTAAATAATTTGAATAATTGAATGTCTTCTGCTTAATTTTATTTTAGAACCTCCCACCTTCTGTTGTGGCTACTGTTGGTGGTAAAATTTTCACGTTTGGATCCTATAGGCTTGGAGTACACACCAAAGGTAACTGCTTTTCTGTGTTCTAGTGCTAAGAACATTCAATAACAAACTCTTGTTCATAATTAGAAAATATAGGAGAACAAAGTTCCCATTATTTCACTACTTAGAGCTAATCATTGTTAACATTTTCTTGTACTCAGCTTCCATACTTTCTTCTGTACATGTTTGTGTGTACTTAACAAAGAATATAACACATAATATATTCTTAATTAAAAATTACTTTAATTTACAGGAGCTGACATTGATGCACTTTGTGTAGCTCCAAGACACGTGGAAAGATCTGATTTTTTTCAGTCTTTTTTTGAAAAATTGAAACATCAAGATGGCATTAGAAACTTAAGAGTAAGTATCCTCTGGCATTTAATATTTTGAATTTAGATTAGTAACAAATATCTATAAAAGCTAGGGCTTAAGACTACTGAAATACCTTCTAAGTTACTATTAGGAGGTATTTAATAAGAGTAACTTTAATAAGTGATGATTAAATGATGATTAAGAACATGGGCCTTAGAGTTATACAGACTTGGGTTGGCATCTAGAATCTATTGCATAATAGCTCCTAGATCTTGGTCAAGTAACCTAATCCTCTGAGCCTGTTTCCTGATCTGTAAAACGGAGATGTGGTAATAACTTTTTTATGAGGTTTTTGTGTATTGATGAGATATTTACGTAAACCATTTACTATAATAGCCAATAATGATTGATATATATCAAATGATGAGTGCTATTATGTGTAAGGTTCAGTTAGTAACTCTTTATATGTGTATATCTAGCCATTCATTCAGCAAATAAAATTTCAGCACCAGTAATTTGTTAGATGCTGGCATTAGTCTTACAGATACAATAGTAAACAAGACATTGTTTATTGAGGAGGGGGTTATGTGAACTAAATAAACAAAACAGTGTTAATGCATTCTGAAGTGCTAGAATAAGGTGAAGGTCAAAGAATCTGTGATATTTGGGGAATCTGGGAATGTTTTTAGACAAGGAAGTTAAGAATTTGTTAGGTTGGGGAGTTAAGAAAGACTCAGAAAACCATTATTTCTACTAATCTCAACTGTATTAATTAAATTTTTGATAGATTAATCATGAGCTTTCATTATTTTAAAATTTCTAACTCTAGTAGCTTTTCTAAATAATCAGTTTTCAGTTTAGACTCGAAATTATAAGTACCCGGAAGATAGCAGGTTTTTGTTTTTTTGCTTGTTTTTTTTTGAGACGGAGTCTCGCTCTGTCACCCAGGCTGGAGTGCAGTGACGCAATCTCGGATCACTGCAAGCTCCGCCTCCTGGGTTCACGCCATTCTCCTGCCTCAGCCTCTCCGAGTAGCTGGGACTACAGGCGCCCGCCACCACGCCCGGCTAATTTTTTTTGTATTTTTAGTAGAGACGGGGTTTCACCGTGGTCTCGATCTCCTGACCTCGTGATCCACCCGCCTCGGCCTCCCAAAGTGCTGGGATTACAAGCGTGAGCCACCGCGCCCGGCGCTTTTTGTTTTTTATTTTACTTTAAGTTCTGGAATACCATGTGCAGAATGTGCGGGTTTGTTACGTGGGTATACATGTGCCATGGTGGTTTGCTGCACCTATCAACCCGTCATCTAGGTTTTAAGCCCGGCATGCATTAGGTATTTGTCGTAATGTTCTGCCTCCCTTGTCTGCCACCCCCCGACAGGCCCCATTGTGTGATGTTCCTCTCCCTGTGTCCATGTGTTCTCATTGTTCAACTCTCACTTATGAGTGAGAACATGTGGTGTTTGGTTTTCTGTTCCTATGTTTGCTGAGAATGATGGCTTCCAGTTTCATCCATGTCCCTGCAAAGGACATGAAGTCACTCTTTTTTATGTCTGCAGACGATAGCAGTTTTGCTTTCCAGTTCTGAGGAATATTTTTAGAGGGATAATAAATTAGATACTGCTACAGGCATTTTGTGTATCTTACATAATACAGGTCACAAAGTAGAAATACTTACCTGGAATGTAAGACCAAAAACATTTTCACTTTGTCTATTGTGTTAAAATACAAATCGGGAGTAAAGATATTCACATTATTGGTAGTTAGGAAGGATAAAGAAGGGATTACACGTATGTGGTTAAAATACAAATTGGGAGTAAAGATATTCACATTATTGGTAGTTAGGAAGGATAAAGAAGGGATTACACCTGTGTGTTAATAATTGTTTTCATTTTTTGTAGGCTGTAGAAGATGCCTTTGTACCTGTTATAAAATTTGAATTTGATGGTATTGAAGTAAGTGTTTAATATTTTTCTGACTTTACAATTGAACTGTTTAACTTGTAAGTTTGTTTTCTGAAATCAGGCTTAACATAAGTGCATATTTTAAAAAATCAAATAATCTCTTTTTTTTTTTTTTTTTTTTTTTTTAAATAGATGGGGTCTAACTCTATGGCCAAGGTCTAACTCTATGACACAATCATAGCCCACTGCACCTTTGAGCACCTGGATTCAAGTGATCCTTCCACCTGAGCCTCCTGAGTGGCTAGGATTCCAGGCACATACCACTACACCTGGCTAATTTTTTGTATTTTTAGTAGAGACGGGGTTTCACCGTGTTAGCCAGGATGGTCTCAATCTCCTGATCCATCCACCTTGGCCTCCCAAAGTGCTGGGATTACAGGCGTGAGCCACCGCGCCTGGCCCATATTTTTAATTTCTAAGAATACTACTCTATTCTTTAAATGTTCCTTTTTATTTATGTCTGCATTTATTTACAGCCTCCTGACCATATTTCCTAGATAGAACATTTTTATCTGCTTTCTTAGGTCTACTGGGTCTGTTACCACTTATCCATCTGCTTTCCGGCTTTCATAGCTTTTGCTGTTGTCATTTTCTGTTCTTTGTCCTAGTGAATTTTGCCTTTAACATCAAAATAATACTAAACACAAAAATAAAATTAAATTTTCCTGGTATTTTAGTGAGGTTTCAAGAGGGAGTGAATGTAAATGTGTGTTGGATCTTCTATCTTTATCTAGAAATTTGCTCATAAGCCTTTGATTTTTTTTTCTGCTTGGCATATATGTTAACATGTAAATGCTTTCATTAATTTGAAAGTTTAATTACCTTAATACAACTTTATAGTGATTTTCCCATGTGAGACTGCCTACATAGGCCTATTGAAGCTTTGGTAGAACTTCCCAAACTAGTAATCAGAGCTTTTCACATTTTTATGGTGGGATGGGAGAGGATGGATTAAAAGGAGAAAATGTAATTTTTTTCTCTTTTTTCACATCTTTCCAAAGATTGATCTAGTCTTTGCAAGACTGGCAATACAAACCATATCAGATAATTTAGATCTAAGAGACGACTCTCGCCTGAGAAGCCTTGATATAAGGTGTATTCGCAGCTTAAATGGTAAGCTTCTAAAAAGAAATCTCAGATACCTGCTTCAAAACAATTAGAGAAATATAGATATTTTTGCTGAATTGACTATTAATTCAATTTTGGAGATTGGACTCAGTTTAAAATGTAATTTTCTTTATACAGATAATGTGACCACATTTAAGAATCCTAAAAGCCACAAATTTATTTGAAAGGCTGTGTATATTTATAGTAGTGGTTCTCAAACTTACTAATCTCAAGACTTCTTTACACTCTTAAGATTTATGGAGGACCCCAAAAAGCTTTTGTTTATGTGGGTTATATCTGTCAGTATTTACCATGTTAGAAATAAAAACTGAGAAATTTTAAAAATACTTATTCATTTATAAATAACCCATTTTAAATTAATATAAACTTTTGTGTGTGAAGAATGGCTTCTTTTTTCTTTAACATTTTGCAAGTCTCTTTATTATTAGGCCTGATAGAAGACAGCTAGATTCTCATTTATGTCTACAATTGATTGTAATATTTTGTTTTGGTTAACATATAAGAATAAAATCTGGCTGGGCGTGGTGGCTCACGCCTATAATCCCAGCACTTTGGGAGGCCAAGGTGAATGGATTACTTGAGCCCAGGAGCTCCAGACCAGCTAGGATAACATGGTGAAACCCCATCTCTACCAAAAATAAATATTTAGTTGGATGTAGTGGCACTCGCCTGTAGTTCCAGCTACTCAGGAGGCTGAGGTGAGAGGATCACCTGAGCCCAGGAGGTGGAGGCTGCAGTGAGCCATGATTACGCCACTGCACTCTAGCCTAGGTGACAGAGTGAGACCCTGTCTCAAAAAAAAAAAAAAAAAAAAAGAGGCCGGGTACAGTGGCTTATGCCTCTAATCCCAGCACTTTGGCAGGCCGAGGCAGGCAGATCACCTGAGGTCAGGAGTTTGAGCCCAGCATGGACAACGTGGTAAAACCCCATCTCTATTAAAAATAAAAAACTAGCCAAGTGTGGTGGTGCTTGCCTGTAATCCCAGCTACTCGGGAGGCTGAGGCAGGAAAATCGTTTGAACCCAGAAGGCGGAGGTTGTGGTGAGCTGAGATCATGCCACCGCAATCCAGCCAGGGTGACAGAGTGAGTCTGCTTCTCAAAAAAGAAAGAAAAAATCTCTCCTTTTAGTTGGAAAAGGGAGGAGTGTTTTAATAGCCGTTTCAGATAATTATGGATATTCTTCTTAAACTTGGCCTGTAACATTTCTTTTCTTTTTAACAGTTTTATTGAGATATAATTACATACCATTATACACCTCACGGGTCTTTTTCTTTTCTTTTCTTTTCTTTGAGACGGAGTCTCACACTGTTACCCAGGCTGGAGTGCGATGGCGCGATCTCAGCTCACTGCAACCTCCGCCTCCTGGGTTCAAGTGATTCTCCTGCCTCAGCTTCCTGAGTAGCTGAAATTACAGGCATGTGCCACCACGCCTGGCTGATTTTTTTGTATTTTTAGTAGAGACAGGATTTCTCCATGTTGGTCAGGCTGGCCTCAAACTTGATATCAGGTAATGCCAACCTCAGCCTCCCAAAGTGCTGGGATTACAGGCGTGAGCCACCATGCCCGGACTTCACTGGTCTTTAGTACACTACAATCCAATGTTAGGATATTTTATCACCCTCAAAAGATCCTTTATACCCATTCGCAGTCATTTCCCTTCCAATCCCTAGTCCCAGGCAACCACTAATCTGCTTTATTTCTTTGTAGATTTGCCTCTTAAAGACGTTTCATATAAAAAGTATCCTATGTGGTCTTTTGCGTAAGGGTTCTTTCATTTGGCATGTTTGTGAGGTTCATCTGTATTTGTTCTGTTTTGTTGCTGAATAAAAATGATAGTTTCTTAGAGTATGGAATCTAAAACCATATCAGACTTTTTGTATTCTGTTACATGACAGTCCACTGATCTATCTTGTTCTTTGAGTGGTCCCTTTATTCATGCATGATTTTGTACTATCATGCCTTGGTCATTTGGAAAATATTGGTTCACAAAGTTATTTGGATCTTCCAAATGTTAATACACATTTCACTATAAAATGTGAAAAAAAAAAAAACAGCATTCATTAGTGACCAGTCTCAACAAAGTATGGAAAGGTGTCAAGCTCATAGTAACAGATAAAAGTTGTCTAAAATTCAGATTTAACTTGAAAGGTTAAATTTTATTATTGGCAACAAATTTTGTCATTTGTTTTACTTGAACTGAGGGGTTCCTTTTGTCCATTTTTAAGGAAATACCTAACTGAATAACTATAGTTTATCTGCCAGTTATTTTTTCAGGTAAAACTGGTGTTCCTTGAAAAAAGCAGGTAGTTCAGCTTACAACTCACACAGTCTCACATGTCCTTTCCCCACCTTTATTTTTAACTGCAAGTGTGTGGTGGTGAAGATATTTTCTTCTGCTAGTATAGTTTGTTGCCCCATCTGTTTTTTTTTGTTTGTTTGTTTGTTTTTTGAGACAGGAGTCTCGCTCTGTCGCCCAGGCTGGAGTGCAGTGGCGCGATCTTGGCTCACTGCAGACTCCGCATCCCGGGTTCACGCTGTTGCCCCATCTTGATTGACTGCCAAGGTACCTGCAGTTTTATCCACCGTTTCTTTTGCACCATCGGTGCAAATGTTAACACAGTGAAAAAAGCAAAGAAAGCCTTAGTATTATTATAAAAAAGTTTGACCTCACAGATTCCCAGGGGTACCCAGACCATACTTTGAGAACTAATGTCTTTTTTTTTTTTTTGAGACAGAGTCTCACTCTGTTGCCCAGGCTGGAGTGCAGTGGCGTGATCTCAGCTCACTACAACCTCTGCCTCCCGGGTTCAAGCGATTCTCTTGCCTCAGCCCCTTGAGTAGCTGGGATTATAGATGCCCACCACCACACCTGGCTAATTTTTGTATGTTTAGTAGAGACAGGGTTTCACCATTTTGGCCAGACTGGTCTCAAGATCCTGACCTCAGGTGATCCACCCACCTCAGCCTCCCAAAGGGCTGGGATTGAGAACCAATGTTTTATAGTGTCTTTTGTTTGACCGAATCACTATTGTACTTTGGTGTATTTCCAGATTGTAACAGTAAATTACAGTATTTGTGGAAAAGGTTTACATTGAAATAATTACAGTGTTGCAATTGGGAGGTATTTGATTAATAGTCAAATAAGGAAGAAAACTAAAAAATACTCAGACACATCTCATTTTGGATTGCATTACCCATGTCTTTTTTAATTATCCTAAAGCAAACTGATTTCTCATAAGTGGTAAATTTCATATACATAAAATAAACCCCAGTGTTTTATTATCTTTCATATTTTTAGCATTCGAGAGTCTGGAAGTTAGGAGGGCATTTGAATTAACTGAGAATTTGCTGCATAGTGAAAAATGAATACTTTGTCTTTTTCAGGTTGTAGAGTTACTGATGAAATTTTGCATTTAGTGCCAAATAAAGAAACTTTTAGACTCACCCTAAGAGCTGTCAAATTATGGGCAAAACGTAAGTATCCCTAGTCTTTTATGTTTGCATTATAAAATTCTAATTTTCTCTTGCCAGTGAAAGAAGCATATATAGAAACTCTGAACCTAATGATATTGTTGGAGGTTAAGGGCCAATAAACTCTGGAATAGCTATTTGCTTTTCAGGTACAGTGGTTATGGTGTTTTGATAAGTAGTATACCTCTTCCTCCCTTGGGTAAAAACTTAAAAGCCCCTGACTTTTCATCTTAGGTTCAGTCAGGCGGTCAGAATAATTCAGAACTTGAAGACTGATACCCTCCCTGTGGGTAACACCATCTTATGTATCTTTGTATTCCCACCAGCAAAGAGTCTGGTTTACACTGTAGTAGGTGTTCATTAAATGAAGAACCTACAGTGATGACTTTCACTTGTTTTTACCTTATAACACTTTTCTAATAAAGCCTGGAACTGTTACTAGTTTATATATATAGTTTATATATTTAGGTTCATAAAAATCCCTTTGCTTACCACTGACCTGGCACAGCACATTCTGTATTATTATTTAAGCACACCTCTGAGATATTGCAGGTTTGGTTCCAGACAACTGCAGTAAAGCAAATTAGTTTTTTTTTTGTTTCCCAGTGCATATAAAAGTTACATTTACTGTATACTGTAGTCTTTTTTTTTTTTGAGACGGAGTCTTGCTCTGTCGCCCAGGTTGGAGTGCAGTGGTGCGATCTCGTCTCACAGCAACCTCTGCCTCCTGGGTTCAAGTGATTCTCCTGCCTCAGCCTACCAAGTAGCTGGGATTACAGGCACGCACCACCATGCCCAGGTAATTTTTTGTATTTTTAGTAGAGACGGGCTTTCACCATGTTTGTCAGGCTGGTCTCCAACTCCTGACCTTGTGATCCGCTCGCCTCGGCCTCCCAAAGTGCTGGGATTACAGGTGTGAGCCATCAAGCCTGGCTCCAAAATGTGTTTCTTAAATGGTAAAACAAGAAGATAACTCCTTGATCCATGGGCTACAGAATAGATGCTGTATTAGCAGACATGAAAATAACTTTAATCTCCAAGTATATGTCCACTGGAGCTCGTGGGTGACTAGGTGCATTGTCAAAGAGCAGTCCTACTTAGAAAGGAATCTTTTTTTTTTTTCTGAGCAGTAGATCTCACCATGGGCTTTAAAATACTCAGTAAACCATGCTGTAAACAGCTGTGCTGTCATCTAGGCTTTGTTATTCTGTTTGTACAGCACGGATTGTAGAGTGAGCATCATTCTTAAGTGCCCTGGGATTTTGGGAATGTTAAATGAGCATTGGCTTCATTTTTTTTTTTTTTTTTTTGAGATGGAGTCTCACTCTCTCACCCAGGCTGGAGTGCAATGGCATGATCTCAGCTCACGGCAACCACCACCTCCTGGGTTCAAGTGATTCCTGCCTCAGCCTCCCAAGTAGCTGGAATTACAGGCATGTGCCACCACACCTGGCTAATTTTTGTATTTTTAGTAGAGATAGGGTTTTACCATGTTGGCCAGGCTGATCTTGAAGTCCTGACCTCAGGTGATCTGCCCGCCTTGGCCTCCCAAAGTGCTGGGATTACAAGCATGAGCCACCATGCCCGGCCAGCTTCAGTTTAAAGTTACCAGCTGCATTAGCCTGTAACAAGAGAATCACCTACCCTTTGAAGCTTTGAAACCAAGCTTCTCCTCTCTAGCTGTGAAAGTCCTAGATGGCGTCTTCTTCCAGTATAAGGCTGTTTCATCTACATTGATAATTTGTTGTTTAGTGTAGCCACCTTCATCAATGATTTTAGCTAGATCTTCTGGATAACTTCCTGCAACTTCTGCATCAGCACTTATTGCTAAATAAGTCAGGACTTATTTAGTTGTGGAGATGGCTTCTTAACTTAAACCTTATGAAGCAATCTTTACTAGCTTCAGACTTTTCTTCTGCACCTTCCTCACTTCTCTCAACCTTCATACGATTGAAGAGAAGTTAGGGCTTTGCTCTGGATTAGACTTTGGCCTAAGGAAACATTGTGTCTTGTTTGATCTTCCATCCAGACCATTAAAATTTTCTATCAGCAGCCAGGCGCGATGGCTCACACCTGTAATCCCAGTACTTTGGGAGGCCAAGGCGAGCGGATCATGAGGTCAGGAGTTCGAGATCAGCCTGACCAACATAGTGAAACCCCATCTCTACTAAAAATACAAAAATTAGCTGAGTGTGGTGGCACGTGCCTGTAATCCCAGCTACTTGGGAAGCTGAGGCAGGAGAATCACTTGAACCCGGGAGGCAGAGGTTGTGGTGAGCTGAGATCGCACCACTGCACTCCAGCCTGGGCGACAGAGTGAGACTCCGTCTCAAAAAACAATTTTTTTTTCTATCAGCAATAAGGCAGTTTTACTTTTTTTGTCATTCCTGTATTCACTGGAGAGTAGCACTTGTAATTTCTGTCAATAACTTTTCCTTGGCACTCACAACTTGGTTAACTGATTGGCACAAGGGGCATAGCTTTCGGCCTATCATAGCTTTCAACATGCCTTTTTCACTGAACTTAATCTTTTCTAGCTTTTGATTTAAAGTGAGAGACATGTGACTCTTACTTGAACACTTAGAGGCCATTAAGGGTTCTTAAATGGCCTAATTTAAGTATTGTTGTGTCTCAAGGTATAGGGAGACCTGAGGAGAGGGAGAGAGATGGGTAATGACCAGTTGATGGAGCATTCAGAACATACACATTTACCAAGTTCACCGTCTTATATGGGCTCAGTTTGTGGTGCCCCAAAACAATTACAATGGTAACATCAAAGATCACTAATCACAAATCCCATAACAGATATAATAATAATCAAAAAGTTTGAAATATTGTGAGAATTACTAAAATGTGACACAGACATGAAGTGAGAGCTTATGCTGTTGGAAAAATGGTGCTGATAGATTTTCTCAACTCAGGGTTGCCGCAAACCTTCAATTTGTAAAAAACTCAGTATCTGTGAAGTGTAATAAAGCAAAACAATAAAACGAGGTATGCCTTTATATTTATTTTATTTCGTTTTATTTTTTTAGATGGGCTTGCTCTGTCTCCCAGACCGGAATGCAGTGGCGCAGTTATAGCTCACTGCAGCCTCAACCTTCTGGGCCCAAGCGATCCTTCCACTGTAGCCTGCCAAGTAGCTAGAACTACAGGCATATGCCACTATGCCCGGCTAATTTTTTTTTTTTTTTTTTTTTAGCAGAGACAAGGTGTTGCTATGTTACCTAGGCTGGTCTCAAACTCCTGAGCTCAACCAATCCTCCTGCCTTGGCCTCCAAAAGTGGTAGGATTACAGGTGTGAGCCACAGTGCCTGGCTGAGTGTGACAGTTAAAGGTTTCTTTTTGGGGTGCTGAAAACATTCTAGAATTGATCATGTTGATGATTGCACAACTCTCGGTATACTAAAAAACCATTGAATTGTGTACTTTAAATGGACGAATCTTATGGTATGTGAATTACATCTCAGTAAAGCTGTTCCAAGTTAAAAAATAGCAACACATGGCTTGTGGCAACCATATTGGACAGTGCAGGTCTAAAAAGATACTAAGGAAGTAGAATTTGTCCTTGGGCTCAAGTGTCTTGTATACTTAAGATAAAGTAAAATTTGCACTGAAGGGATGACATGAACAATGTGCCCTTCCTTAAAGATGAATGCCATGTTTTGTCAGATGCATATTTTTCATATTTACCATGTCTGAAATTGGTATTTTGTAGGTTTTTTCTTTTGCTCTCTTGGCGGCACATAATATAGATAGCTATGTAAGAAATGGTCATGACAACCATGGTGGTGCAACCCTGTAATCATAGCTACGCAAGAGGCTGAGGTGGAGGATCAGTTGAGCCCAGGAGTTTGAGGCTACAGTGAATTATGATTGTGCCAGTTCACTCCAGTCTGGGTGACAGAGTGAGAACCCATCTCTTAAAAAAAGAAAAAAAAATAGAAATGAGTGATATCAGTGGTGTATTCTACTTTATGGAGAGGTATCCAAATTCTGTGAAATACTGAAGTAAGTCTCCAGCTTTATACTTGATTTAAAAATACCCATGAATATGATTATTAAGTATTCATTCTTCCCCATTGTCTCTCCAACTGTCTCCTTCCTTTCATTTTTCTCTCAATCCTAAATACTGAAAAATGGGGAATTTCCATGTAGTATCAGTGGAGCCCAGTTGAGCAGTTGGACTGAGGCAAAGAACTGAGGTGTCTCTATTAGAAGGGAAAGTAAGAAGGATAAGATTAGCAATTTATGGTTAACTAATTAGACTGTAGGCCTAATGTGGAGGTCTGCTTATCAGTTTGAATGTTTTGTTTATAGGGGAAAATTTCCAACCAACCATCTTATGAATAAAGTTACCTTGTTGAATGTCACGGATATTCATTCACCTTGTAAAGAGCAGAAAAAAAAAGAATGTCACAGATAGTAGGTCCTAATAATAATTAACAAATATATTGATTTTCTAGGACGTGGTATTTATTCCAACATGCTAGGATTCCTTGGTGGTGTCTCCTGGGCAATGCTAGTTGCAAGAACTTGCCAGTTGTATCCAAATGCAGCAGCATCTACTTTAGTTCATAAGTTCTTTTTAGTTTTTTCCAAGTGGTAAGTATTTATATGTGTACTTTGACTGTTTACTAACCTCTACCTATGCGTAAGTTTGTTTGGAAATTTAAGAGCTATACATAGACTTTTTCTGTTGTTTTACATTCCTTTGTAAAGTTAAAAGTATAAAACATCAACTTTGAGGCAATGGTGGGACATCTAATTGGCACCTTCTTCCAGGGATTTGTAAATGTGGGCCTTTAGCTTGGGAGAGCAGTTAAAATAAGTGTGGCTTTGCAAATTACTAGTTATATAGAGGTCGTTTAAGCTTTCCTCATTTGTAAAATGGAGATGATAATCACGTTGATGTATTAGTATTTTCAGTAAATGTTGGCTGTTGGTGTTACTAAATTATCAGAATTAAATCCATGAAAGCAAATGAGAAGGAAGTGAAAGATTCAGGTGTAAATTAGTTACAGTTAATGAAAAGTAATATTTGCCCTTTCAGAGAACACTGCATTAAAATGAGCAGCCTTTCCTTTGTGTACTTTCTTACCTAGCCCCCCCCATGTTTATAGTCCCAGTTTTTTTTTTTACTTGAGACAGGGTCTCACTCTGTTGCCCAGGCTAGAGTGCATGCATCTCAGCTCACTGCAGCCTCCACCTCCTGGGCTCAAGTGATCCTCTCACCTCAGCCTCCTGAGTACCTGGGACTATAAGCATGCGCCACTAGGCATGGCTAATTTTTGTGTTTTTAGTAGAGAACAGGGTTTCTCCATGTTGCCCAGGATGGTCTCGAACTCCTGAGCTCAGGTGATCTGCCTGCCTCAGCTTCCCAGAGTGCTGGGATTACAGGCATGAGCCACCATGCTCGGCCTTTTTTTCCTTTAATACCAAATACCCAGAACATTCACTCTGTAGAAGGTTAGAACAATCTAATAAGGTTTCATGTAGTACCTGAAGTGAGATCATGTGTAAGTTAATTTGCCTTATTCATGTCAGGGAATGGCCAAATCCTGTGCTGCTGAAGCAACCAGAAGAAAGCAATTTGAATTTGCCTGTCTGGGATCCTCGGGTATGTGATTTATTATGGAGTTTCTTTAAACCTTTTAAGGAAAAGGACATTTCACTAAATTACAGTCTAGTTAAAGATAGTTCCTCTTGTCTTTGTTCCTCCTTCTGTATAACTATAGTCCTCTTCCTCCTCCTGCTGCGGTTTTTGTTTTGTTTTGTGTTTTGTTTTTTGTTTTTTGTGCAGATGATTAGGATCACTAATGCTGATCCAAATGTTGTCATTAAAAATCGCCCATGTAAGATGAGTGGGTGTCTCAAGGACAGTGTCATAATCCATTGTGGAAAAACTGTCTCAAAAGTAATTGGGTACTTGGCTGGGCATGATGGTTCACGCCTGTAATCCCAGCACTTTGGGAGGCCGAGGCGGGTGGATCAACTGAGGTCAGGAGTTCGAGACCAGCCTGGCCAACGTAGTAAAACCCCCTCTCTACTGAAAATATAAAAAATTAGCCGGGCATGGTGGTGCACACCTGTAGTTCCAGCACTCTGGAGGCTGAGGCACGAGAATCGCCTGAACCCCAGAGGCACAGGTTGCAGTGAGCCGAGATTGTGCCACTGCACTCCAGCCTGGGTGA
Organism: Hylobates moloch; assembly: GCF_009828535.3. NCBI lineage: Eukaryota > Metazoa > Chordata > Mammalia > Primates > Hylobatidae > Hylobates > Hylobates moloch. The sequence goes on along the minus strand of NW_026652290.1, from coordinate 64,173,812 downwards.
CGAGTTGAGACTTCGTCTCAAAAAAAAAAGTAATTGGTTACTAATAATAAAGTACTAAAGTATAATAAAAAATTTACTTTGCAATACAATTTAAAGCAGATTCATTGTTCCAGGATAGCATAATTCTCCCATATCTTGCATTTTAATTTGCTTTTAGAGTGAGTGCTCATTCCTCTAGGTAACCAAGGGGAAGTCATCCATTGAGTGGGTGGTGAAAAAGGATTGAGAACCATTAAACCAGATAATGCTTTTTGTAGTTATAATACTGTATTTCCTTGATTATAAGAGATCATTGTTTATAAGATTCACATCAATTTAACAGCTTTTCTGAGGAAAAATATACTTCTGCAGTATTTCCTTTGACTTTGACTATCAGACATATCCAACATCAGAAATAAATGTAGTTGGGGAGGGAAAATGTACTTCTTAAACTTGAGGAAATGTAGTATTAAATTTATATTTCATATTCTTCAGACTTTTGGGGAAATGAAGTGAGGACAACTGAAATAGGAGAATAGATCAGTTATTCTGCTTCTAATTTCACAGGTAAATCCATCAGATAGGTATCATCTCATGCCCATAATCACCCCTGCCTACCCACAACAGAATTCTACGTATAATGTGTCCACATCAACTCGAACAGTAATGGTAGAAGAATTTAAACAAGGTAAACATGTGGCCCCGTTGCCCTTTACATATTCCCACAAGTTTTTGGTTGACAGTTTTATTCTCTGTTGCAGCTATGGATTGGTAGTTAGAGTTATACCTAATTCTTTCTAAAAATTCTTTCAAGTATGGTTATTTTGTTTTTTAGTAATGCGTTTTCAAAAGTATATGATAATATTAAGGCCAAAAATGGAGTCAGCCCAGTCTGGTTGAAACTAATTTTTTGTGTTCTAAGAAACAACATAATATATATTTATATTTTGTTACTCAGAGTTTGGTGGGCCGGGCGCAGTGGCCCACGCCTATAATCCTAGCACTTTGGGAGGCCGAGGCGAGCAGATGACCTGAGGTCAGGAGTTCAAGACCAGCCTAGCCAACCTGGTGAAACCCTGTCTCTACTAAAATTACAAAAATTAGCCAGAAGTAGTGGTGGGCACCTGTAATCCCAGCTACTCAGGAGGCTGGGGCAGGAGAATCACTTGAACCCAGGAGGTAGAGGTTGCAGTGAGCCGAGATAGAGCCACCACACTCCAGCCTGGGTGACAGAGTGAGACTCTGTCTCAAAAAAAGAAAAAAAAAAAAAAATTTGGTCTGGTGGAGTTTGAGATTTTGTAGTAGTAGAGTGATTTAAGAGCTGGTCTCTTTTCAAAATCATTCTTCTTTTTTTTTTTTTTTAATTTAGGTCTTGCAGTCACAGATGAAATTCTTCAAGGAAAATCAGATTGGTCCAAACTACTTGAGCCACCGAATTTCTTTCAAAAGTATAGGTATGTGAAATTTTGTATTTTGTATGTATGTGATTTTTTTTTTTTTTTTAAAGAAGAATGTTAAACATAGTTAATATATGACGGGTGACAGCTCTTTTATTTCTTAAGCAAGAGAGAATAGATTAACAAAAATCCTAAGAGATAAGAGTGTTTCTTTATTCTGGTAGTATCTAATCCAGTATTAGTGATTTTTTAAAGTGAATTGTTTTTTACTTGTAGGACCTAGAATTAATTTTGTGAAAATCAGAGCATATTTAATTTTCATAAACTGTGTGCCTTTATTAGCTCATTTGTTCAGTGAGAGGGAGGGAAAAAAGGGGATAATTAAAAAGCAGGCCATAACAATTTTTCTGGCTGTTTTTTTGATTGTTGCTGAAAATTCTTCAGACATTATATAGTATTGACTGCCAGCGCATCAACAGAAGAAAACCATCTAGAGTGGTAAGACTTCTATTTCAAGTTTTCTACCTACTGTGTGGTGATAGTAACTTATTTATATGGTGCTTTACCATTTATAAAGTACTTTCTTGCTTGATTTTCAAAATGATTATATCTCTTTTTTTTTTTTTTTCTTTTTGAGACAGAGTTTCTGTTGTCTAGGCTGGAGTGCAGTGTTGCGATCTCAGTTTCGCCATGTTGGTCAGGCTGGTCTCAAGCTCCTGACCTCAGGTGATCCACCCACCTCAACCTCCCAAAGTGCTGGGATTACAGGCCTGAGCCCCTTCGCCCGGACTTTTTTTTTTTTTTTTTTGGGAAGGAGTCTCCCTCTGTCACCCATACTGGAGTATAGTGGCATAATCTCGGCTCACTGCAGCCTCCGCCTCCTGGGTTCAGGTGATTCTCCTACCTTAGCCTCCTGAGTAGCTGGGACTACAGGTGTGCACTTCCATGCCCTGTGGCTAATTTTTGTATTTTTAGTAGAGAGGTTTCACCATGTTGGCCAGGCTGGTCTTGAACTCCTGACCTCAAGTGGGCTGGTCTCAAACTCCTGACCTCAAGTGATCCGTAAAATTATTATATCTTACTGGTGATTGTTGTGCATGACCGTGGAGCTTCAGTGTTTAAAATATGCCATCAAATTAATGTTTCAGAATCAGGAGGGACATGAGCAAAAGATATATGTATAGATTTTGCTTCTTATTGCTTCTCAGCCAGATTTAAGCAAAATTTTGAGCTAGTTTGGATGATTCTGATAGCCACCGTCTGAGTTTTTCTTTTGTTTTTATTTTTTATTTTGAGACGGAGTCTTGCTGTGTCGCTCAGGCTGGAGTGCAGTGGTGCGATCTCGGCTCACTGCAACCTCCGCCTCCCAGGTTCAAGCAATTCTCTGCCTCAGCCTCCAGAGTAGCTAGGATTACAAGCTCCCACCACCACGCCCAGCTAATTTTTGTGTTTTCAGTAGAGACGGGGTTTCACCATCTTGGCCAGGCTGGTCTTGAACTCCTCACCTCGTGATACACCCGCCTTGGCCTCCCAAAGTGCTGGAATTACAGGCATGAGCCACCACACCCGGCCTGAGTTTTTCATTTTTGCCATTGTGTTTACCTCAATAGAAAAGACAAAACTCAATAGAAAAGGCATTTTGTATATCCGTTTAATTTAGGAGATAATGGCTTAAATCTTTCAGATTAAGCTTCCGTCAACAGGTGGGAGATATTTGTGGTCAAGAAGTAGTGTGTTCTTTCTAGTGCATCTAAATTTATCCCTTCTGCCTCCACTATATTCACATCCTTGGCTCTGTCAGACGGAAGCTGTTAGACCACCAGAGATGGTTGTACTTTCCTTGGGTCTGACTTCTGGAAAAGCAAAACAGCAATACTGTTTTATTTTTGCTTCAAGAGTTTCGGATCACGAGGTCAGGAGATCGAGACCACGGTGAAACCCCGTCTCTACTAAAAATACAAAAAAATTAGCCGGGCGTGGTGGCGGGCGCCTGTAGTCCCAGCTACTCGGAGAGGCTGAGGCAGGAGAATGGCGTGAACCCAGGAGGTGGAGCTTGCAGTGAGCCGAGACTGCGCCACTGCACTCCAGCCTGGGCGACAGAGCGAGACTCCGTCTCAAAAAAAAAAAAAAAAAAAAAAAAAGAGTTTAATCCTTATTTCATTGGTAATTAAAGGGACTCTGAAAATAATCCTGTCACTGAAACAGTATTTTGTTTGTCTAGATCTGGAGTCAGAAAATAGGCTCTAGGCCAAATTCAGTCTGCCGTCTATTTTTATAAAGTTTTACTGGAACACAGCCATGTTTCTTCGTTTATGTATTATCTGTGGCTGCTTCTGTGCTTCATAGCAAAGTTGACTAGGTGTAACAAAGACTGTATGGCCCAGAAACACTAAAATTTACTATTTAGCCCTTTACAGAAAAAGTTTGCCAACCTGTCATTTAGGTGACACTGGAATAACACAGATTTTTGTAGATTTACTGTTAAAGCACACATAATTATAATGTATAAGCTTTTGCTGATGTTTTTTAAAAATGTTAAAATGTTCTTGTAACGTTTCTAATTCATAAAGTCATTAATAAGCAAGCTGCCATTGGTCACATTTCTTAAGTGAGATAGAAATGAAATTGTAGAAATCCGATGAAACTTGCTGTATTTTAATAGGATGTGATCCAAATTTAGCGAATTCTTTTTTTTTTTTTTTTTTTTTTTTTTGAGATGGAGTCTTGCTCTGTCGCCCAGGCTGGAGTGCAGTGGTGTGATCTCAGCTCACTGCAAGCTCCGCCTCCCAGGTTCATGCCATTCTCCTGCCTCAGCCTCGCAAGCAGCTGGGACTACAGGCACCCGCACCTCGCCTGGCTAATTTTTTGTATTTTTAGTAGAGATGGGGTTTCACTGTGTTAGCCAGGATGGTCTCGATCTCCTGACCTCGTGATCCACCCACCCTCCTTGGCCTCCCAAAGTGCTGGGATTACAGGTGTTAGCCACTGCGCCCAGCCCAGGAATTTTTTTAAATGCGAAGTCTAGCATGATTGTTTCATATATTATGTGCCAATATTAGTTTCATTGTTTAAACTTATCTTAGCCTTAGGATTTATTTATTTTTTTAGAGACAGAGTCTCACTGTCACCCAGGCTGGAGTATAGTGGGGTGATCATACTGCAGCCTCAAACTCCTGGGATCAAGCGATGCCTCCTGCCTCGGCTCCCCAAGTAGCTGGGGCCTGCAGGCCCTTGCTACCATGCCTGGCTGATTTTTTTTTTATTTTTATCTTATAGGGATGGAATCTCACTATGTTGCCCCAGGTGATCTCGAACTCCTGGCTTCACGTGATCCTCCCGCCTCAGCTTCCCAAAGTGCTGGGATTAACAAGCATGAGCCACCGCACCTGGCCTAGCCTAGCCTTAGGTTTGAGACATAAGATTTGAAGGTAGAAAAAGATTCAGGACTAGATTAACCAGCAGTTTTTGTTCATGCCCTAAGCCATGACTGTTTTATAGTCTTAACTAAGGGTATTTTAGATTCAGGAATTCATTACATAGATTAGTTCTTATATTAAAAAAAAAGAACACACAGAAATCTACTAACTTGTCATTTACTACAATAGCATTTTAAACGGGGTTCCTAATATATTGGGCTGAAATTTTTAAATGAACAGCTAATATGCTGTTTGTTTTACTTGAGTGTAGCTTTCATATTTAAAGTTGATATAAATTGTGTTTACAATGGCATTTAAAATGGGGTTCCTAATATATTGGGCTGAAATTTTTATTTTATTTATTTATTTATTTATTTAGAGATGGAACCTCACTCTGTCACCCAAGCTGGAGTGCAGTGGGGTCATCTTAGCTCACTGCAGCCTCCACCTCCCAGCTTCAAGCAATTCTCCTGCCTCAGCCTCCCGAGTAGCTGGGAATATAGGTGTACGCCATACTTGGCTAATTTTCTTTTGTATTTTTAGTAAAGACAGGGTTTTACCATGTTGGCCAGGCTGATCTCGACCTCCTGACCTCAGGTGATCTGCCCTCTTCAGCCTTCCAAAGTGCTGGGATTACAGGCATGAGCCACCGCACCTGGCCTGAAATTTTTTTTTTTTTTTTGAGACGGAGTCTTGCTCTGTTGCCCAGGCTGGAGTGCAATGGCACGATCTCAGCTCACTGCAACCTCCACCTCCCAGTTTCAAGTGATTCTCCTGCCTCAGCCTCCCAAGTAGCTGGGATTACAGGCACCCACCACCACGCCCAGCTAATTTTTTGTATTTTTAGTAGAGACAGGGTTTTGCCATGTTGGCCAAACTGGTCTTGAACTCCTGACCTCAGGCAATCCGCCCACTCTTGCCTCCCAAAGTGCTGGGAGTACAGATGTGAGCCACGACGCCCAGCCCGAAATTTTTTAATGAACATGTAAAGCTTCATAGTTAATATGCTGTTTGGTTTACTTGAGTGTAGCTTTCAAATTTAAAGTGGACATAAGATAAATTGTATTTGTTGTTTATTTTAGGGTTGGATTAGTAGAATCTAAAATCCGTGTACTTGTTGGAAACTTGGAACGGAATGAATTTATTACTCTTGCCCATGTGAATCCCCAGTCATTCCCAGGGAATAAAGAACATCATAAAGAGTAAGTTAATTGTTTTTTAATACTTTATTTCTTAAATAATGTTATTTGGCATATGCATCATTTCAGAGTAATTGTGAGATTTTTGTTTAACAGGCATTGATGGGAGTATGACACATTATGTATTTGAGTTTGAGTGTCTAGGCATTAAAAATAAGTACATAACTACTTTGGTAGCCCACAAACCCCAGCAAAACACCATCACAATATTTGGAGCATCTTTAAGAATATATTTAGTAAGTCATTTTCTTAGCCACTTAATCCTTCTTAGAACAACAGGGGATAACTTACCAGTTCTGGATGTCACTTTTAAGAATCTGGCCAGACCACTGAAATCTGTATTTGTGAGATAGAGACCAAGTTTTAATTATGAAATAGCATCTGTAAAGTTGTAAAAAATAATAATAATTAATGGAAATTCTTAAATTTTGCTTTATAGCAACAATTACGTATCAATGTGGTTCCTTGGGATAATTTTTCGGAGAGTAGAAAATGCAGAAAGTGTCAACATAGACTTGACATATGATATACAGTCATTTACTGATACAGGTAAGACTCCATCATCATAGAGCTATGATTCTCAAACCTGGCTATTACTCAGTGTCATCTGCCTACGATCTGGCTGGCTGTACTTATTAAAGGTCCACAGTTGGTTAAGTGAACATGGCATATCCGTATTGCTATTAAAACAGGAAAGGAGCCGGGTGCGGTGGCTCACGCCTGTAATCCCAGCACTTTGGGAGGCGGAGGCGGGTAGATTACCTGAGGTCAGGAATTCGAGACCAGCCTGGCTAATATGGTGAAACCCCGTCTCTACTAAAAATACAAAGTTAGTAGGGTGTGGTGGCAGATGCCAGCTGCTTGGGAGGCTGAGGCAGGAAAATAGCTTGAACCTGGGAGGAGGAGGTTGCAGTGAGCAGAGATTGCCCCACTGCACTCCAGCCTGGCCCACAGAGTGAGACTGTCTCAAAAAAAAAAATAAAAAAAAAAGCATTATGAGGCAATTTCCAAGATACATTAAGTGGGGGGTAAAATTCAGAACACTGTGTATACTGTGCTATTTATATAAAAATAAAAGAAAAAATAAATACATATTTGCTTACAAATGCATAGAATATCTCTGGAAGGATACTTAGTTTAAAAAAAATGGCAAGACTGGTTGCTTCTAGGTCAGGGTATAGGATAAGGAGACATCACTGAATACTCTTCAACGCTTTGAGTTTTGTAGCATGTGAATGTTATCTGTTTTATTTTGTTTTAAGAGACAGAGTCTCACTCTGTCACCCAGGCCGGACTGCAGTGGTGCGATCTCAGCTCACTGCAACCTCCGCCTCTGGGGTTCAGGTGATTCTCATGCCTCAGCCTCCTGAGTAGCTGGAATTACAGGTGCATGCCACCAGGCCTGGCTAATTTTTGTATTTTTAGTAGAGATGGAGTTTCACCATGCTGGCCAGGCTGGTCTCGAACACTTGACCTCAAGTGATCCTGCCTCGGCCTCCCCAAAAGTGCTGGGATTACAGGCGTGAGCCACCTCGCCTGGCTGAATGTTATCTGTTTTAAAACAAAGAAAGGAAAGCTCTTTGTATGTACAACCAGAGTTTGTGATCACAGTCTTAAAGATGACTTGATTTTTGCCAGGCACAGTGGCTCACAAGTGCCTGTAATTGTAATACTTTGGGAGACTGGGATGGGTGAATCTCTTGAGCCCGGGAGTTTGAGACCAGCCTGGGCAACATGGTGAAACCCCATCTCTATAAAAAAAACAAAAAAAAGTTTGCCAGGTATCATGCTTTGTGGTCCCAGCTATCTGGGAGGCTGAGGTGGGAGAATTGCTTGAACCCAGAAGGTCAAGGCTGCAGTGAGCCGAGATTGCGCCATTGCTCTCCAGCCTGGGTGACAAAGTGAGACCCTGTCTCAAAAAAATAAAAGACTTGATTTTTATGGGTTCTTTGTTTGTTTGTTTTAAATAGAGACAGGATTTCGCCATGTTGCCCAGGCTGATCTCAAACTCCTGGGCTCAAGCAATTTGCCCACCTTGGCCTCTTAAAGTGCTGGGATTACAGGTGTCAACCACCGCACCTGGCCAGACTTTTATGTTTTTGATATGAAATAATATCAGTAAGTACAGAATTGCTGAATATATTTCAGGATCAGTGAAAAGTATGTCTTTCACATCTAGCCCTCTAGTCACAACTCTGGAATATCTTAATGTATCTGTTATAAATTTGGGGTTATTTATCTTAAGAATCTGGAGTAGTTATACATTCATACTATTAAAAGTATTGGTTTGGCTCATCTGGGTTTTCTGAATTCTTTTGAAAGAGCCCTCATATTTATCATGAAAACGCAGATTCCTGGCCAGGCGCGGTGGCTCACGCCTGTAATCCCAGCACTTTGGGAGGCCAAGGTGGGCAAATTACCTGAGGTCTGGAGTTCGAGACCAGCCTGGCCAACATGGTGAAACCCCACCCATCTCTACTAAATATACAAAAATTAGCCAGGTGTGGTGGCGGGCGCCTGTAATCCCAGCTATTCCAGAGGCTAAGGCAGGAGAATCATTTGAACCTGGGAGACGGAGGTTGCAGTGAGCTGACATCTCGCTGTTGCACTCCAGCCTGGGCAACAAGAGTGAAACTCCATCTCAGAAAAAGAAAAGAAAATGCAGATTCTTATGTTTCACCTTAGAACCACTAAATCACACTCTGGAGAGGGAGCCAGAGAATCTGCAACTTAAACAAGCACTCCTGGTAACTCTTTTATAAGCAATCTGGAATAAAAACATTCACCATAAATTTTTCCATTCTGATTAGGGCTTAAATTTTTTAAAAAGAAGATTGGGACATAGTTTATTATAAATTTATAAGATATTATTTTTCAGATGAAGAAACTTGAGGCCCCAAGAGATTAGATAATTTACCACATCTCGCAGTACTTGCTGTGTAAAACAAGCCTCCCATCCCTGTCTTCAGTGGGCTTATAATCTCATTGAGTATATTTACAATTAAAACATTAAGAAATGTATGTGGTAGTTAATAAAACCTGTTTTTTCATTGGGCATATTTACAGTTAAAACATATTAAGAAATTTGTGTGTGAGTTAATAAAACCCGTTTTCTTATAAGGTGTGAAAAGCACTAGACTGGGAATCTAGGGCTGTGTGGATTCTGATCCTGGCAAGGCATTCAGAGCTGTTCAGCCTCCTTTTCTCAACTGTACAATAAGGATGTATTTGTAAGATGGTTCCTGAAGTCTGTCATTCTATGATTGGTGTGGTAGCTGCAGTAGTAAATTCTCATGGAGGAGGAGGACAGCTTGAATTGCATCTTGGATATTTGGCCTAAGAATTAGCTTAGAAGGCCAGGTGCAGTGGCTCACACCTGTAATCCCAGCACTTTGGGAGGCCAAGGTGGGTGGATCACTTGAGGTCAGGAGTTCGAGACCAGCCTGGCCAACATAGTGAAACCCTGTCTCTACAAAAAATCCAAAAAGTAGCTGGGTGTGGTGCCATGCGCCTCTAGTCCCAGCTACTGGGGAGGCTGAGGCAGGAGAATAGCTTGAACCCCGGAGGCAAAGGTTGCAATGAGTTAAGATTGTGCCACTGCACTCAAGCCTGGATGACAGAGTGAGACTCTGTGTCGAAAAAAAAAAAGAATTAGCTTAGATCTGGGCAAGTAATTATGAGGAGAGATTGCCTTTTGGGAAAATATCAGAAAATAAGATCTGGAAAATACTATTTTTTAAATATATTTATTCTATTAACAAGGTTTGATTATGAGAAAGTCTTAGAAGGTGGACATGGAAAAACTATTGGATTCATGGCTGGGCACAGTGGCTCACGCCTATAATCCCAGCACTTTGGGAGGCCGAGGTGGGCGGATCACCTGAAGTCGGCAGTTCTAGACCAGCCTGACCAACACGGAGAAACCCAGTCTCTACGAAAAATCAAAAAAGTTAGCTGGACGTGGTGGTGCATGCCTGTAATCCCAGCTACTCAGGAGGCTGAGGCAGGAGAATGGCTTGAACCCAAGAGGCGGAGGTTGTGGTGAGCCGAGATTGCACCATTGCACTCCAGCCTGGGCAGCAAGAGCAAAACTCCATCTCAAAAAAAGAAAAACTAGTGGATTCATGAATAGGATTGTGATGTGATGGAAATGTATTAAAAATATTTGTTTTGTGAGAGGGTTGTGGGTGGGTGGGTGGCTGGTGGTGATAGTGGGGAGATAGTAAAGGTATATGCATTTCAGAAAAATTAGGCAGAACCCTTGGTTCAGAAAGAAGTTTCCCATTTAACATATTAACATTGTTACAGTGTACAGACAGGCAAACAATATAAATATGCTAAAGGAGGGAATGAAAATTGAAGCAACTCATGTAAAGAAAAAACAACTTCACCACTACCTTCCTGCAGAAATTCTTCAAAAGAAGAAAAAGGTGAGTTTGTAATCTTAACCCTTCAGTATGGTTTTACTCAGACAAATGATCTGGGACCAAATTTGCATTCTTACAGCTCCCAAACCTATTGAGAAAAATAAGGAAGATGTAGGCAGTTCAATCTAGGACTAAAATCTCATTTTCATTAATCACAAGAGATAATTTGCTTAAATGACCTTCAGAATTGAAACCAGTCTTTATAGTCTCATTTGCATTTTGAAATCTTAAAATCGTTCCCTTCTTTCAGCAAAGTCTTTCTGATGTCAATCGAAGCTCGGGCGGACTTCAATCCAAAAGATCGTCTCTGGATAGCAGTTGTCTGGATAGCTCCAGAGACACTGATAATGGAACACCTTTTAATTCTCCAGTGTCCAAGTCTGATAGCCCTTCTGTAGGAGAAACAGAAAGGTCTGTCTTTATTTCAAATGTGTCCTTTTGGTTTTCTGTTCAGTTTATTTGAAGATAATGTGAACTTTTCTATACCTCTGCTACTGCCTTTTAAAATTGTTAAAAGATTTCATTTTACCGGCTGATGGTCAATTTCTTGTTTAGAAATAACTCGTGGTAATCCTGTGGGAAACGGTATAGGCTTATGAGCATATGGGACTAGATAGGTACACAGAAATGTACACATTTTTTGCTTAAATTTTTCTTTTCTTACTGGCTCCTCTGCATTTTTCCCCCTTTTAGTTCAATGAAATGTTAAAGTACAGGCCTGAGTCAACAGTTGTGGCCAGGCACGGTGGCTCAAGCCTGTAATCCTAGCACTTTGAGAGGTCAAGGCAGGCGAACTGCTGGAGCCCAGGATTCCAAGACCAGCCTGGGCAACATGGCAAAACCCTGTCTATACAAAAAAATATAAAAATTAATTGGCCGGGCACAGTTGCTCACACCTGTAATCCCAACACTTTGGGAGGCCAAGGCGGGCAGATCACCTGAGGTCAGGAGTTCGAGACCAGCCTGGCCAACATGGCAAAACCACATCTCTACTAAAAACACAAAATTAGCAGGGTGTGATGGCATGTGCCTGTAATCCCAGCTACTTGGGAGGCTGAGGCAGGAGAATCGCTTGAACCCAGGAGGTGGAGGTTGCAGTGACCCAAGATCGTGCCATTGCACTCCAGCCTAGGCAACAAGAGCGAGACTCTGTCTCAAAAAAACAAAAAACAAAAATTAGGCCGGGCGCGGTGGCTCACGCCTGTAATCCCAGCACTTTGGGAGGCCGAAGCGGGCGGATCGCGAGGTCAGGAGATCGAGACCATCCTGGCTAACATGGTGAAACCCCGTCTCTACTAAAAAAATACAAAAAATTAGCCCGGCGCGGTGGTGGGTGCCTGTAGTCCCAGCTACTCGGGAGGCTGAGGCAGGAAAATGGCGTGAACCCAGGAGGCGGAGCTTGCAGTGAGCCAAGATAGTGCCACTGCACTCCAGCCTGGGCAAAAGAGCGAGATTCTGTCTCAAAAAAAAAAAAACCAAAAAAAAAAACCAAAAATTAGCTCAGCATGGTAGTGCACACCTGTAGTCCCAGCTACCCGGGAGGCCAAGGTGGGAGAACATCTTGAGCCCGGAAGGTTGAGGCTGCGGTGAGCTGTGTGTTCATGCCACTGCACTCCAGCCTAGGCGACAGAACAATACCATGTCTAAAAAAAAAAAAAAAAAAGGCGGCGGCAGTGGTAAATGTTACAACAAGAGTGTTTTAAATAACTAATGGGGCCAGGTGTGGTGGGTCACATCTATAATTTCAGCACTTTGGGAGGCTGCGGCAGGAGGATTGCTTGAGCCTCAGGAGTTCAAGACCAGCCTGGGCAACATAGTGAGATCCTGTCTCTACAAAAATAAAAATTAAAAAAATTAGCCCGACATGATGGCACACACCTACGTTCTTAGCTACCTGGGAGGCTGAGGTGGCAGAGTTAATTGAGTCCAGGAGGTTGAGGCTGCAGTGAGCTGTGATTGTGCCACTGCACTCCAACTTGGGCAGTAGAGTGAGGCCTTTTCTCAAAAAAGGAGAAGAAAAGTAATATTTAAATCATTTATTGATGATAATTTAACACTTTCATTAGGAATAGTGCTGAGCCTGCTGCTGTAATTGTGGAGAAGCCACTGAGTGTACCACCAGCCCAAGGACTTTCCATTCCAGTCATTGGCGCAAGTAGGTATCTAAACTTGTATATATTAATAATTCTATTTACAAAAAATTAGCTAGGCATGGTGGCACACGCCTGTAGTCCTAGCTACTTGGGAGGCTAAGGTGGGAGGGTCACCTGAGCCTGGGAAGTCAAGGCTGCAGTGAGCTGTGATCAAGCCACTGCACTGCAGCCTGGGTGATGGGAATGAGAAACCCTGTCTCAAGGAAAAAAAAAATTACATAAATGTTTAATTATTAAAATCCTTTTTTTCCTTTTCAGAAGTTGACTCTACAGTAAAAGCTGTGTCACCCCCTGCTGTGTGTACCATTCCTACCGTAGTAGGACGAAATGTCATTCCTAGAATCCCAACACCTCACAACCCTGCCCAGGGACAACCGCATCTGAATGGAATGTCAAATATAACTAAGACTGTTACACCCAAGAGATCCCATTCCCCATCCATAGATGGGACTCCTAAGAGATTGAAAGACGTAGAAAAGGTAAAGTTACAACTTTAGTGGTGATTCAGTAGTTGATATTTTTTATAGTTAATACTAAAGAAACAATTTTCCATAGCTGTTGCGTGTTCTGTTAGGAGTTGGCTGAAAAGAATATTTACAATATTAATTGCTCATCCTAAGTTGAAATTACTAATGTGTCTGAAAATTTGAATGATCAGTCTCAGTTTCTCCTTGACTTACAGAAGTCATTACTGATAACAAAATCTCATTTCTTGTGTGTTGATATGCCCTGCCTCCAGTAGGTGGTGGTAAAACTATATTTGTTAGAATCTGAATTTATTTAACCAAAAAGATCACCCAAACTGTAGAAATTAATGGTGGCAGTTGAATTTAATCTAATTTAAATTATCTTCTCTTACCAATCCATGTTTATAGTAATTTTTATAATAGCGTAACCAATAACTAGTCTTCCAGTTTATATAGATTTATATGGTTTTTTGCAGGTACATAATAGCAATCTATTTCAATGTTTATATTTTAGTTTATTCGACTTGAATCAACATTTAAGGACCCCCGCACTGCTGAAGAAAGAAAAAGAAAATCAGTGGTAAATATATTAATAGTGTGCTTCAGAATATTTATTGTAAAGCGCCATGTATCAGGAAAAGTGCCATATTAGAAAGTAGGTCAGATTAGATCTATTTTCAGGTTTTAGTTAGGTTTTATTTTAAGTAGAAATAAGTGTTTGCATATAGGAAAGTTAGTTTTCACTTGTGTTGATTCTTCTGTTTTTAGGATGCCATTGGAGGAGAATCTATGCCTATTCCAACTATTGATACATCACGCAAAAAGGTAACAAGATAGTCTTGTTCATAGGTACAGTACATAGGTAAAAACTCATAGGTAATCTACAAGTACAAAAGGCTTATTAAGAGCCTAGCACTGGGAAAAAGTAAGATTTTGTCCCTGTCCCCAAGGACTAGCAGTGTAGTTGGGGTTGGAGATAGCAAGTATATAGTTCTGAATGTATGTACCTCAAAAGTCTAAAAAAGAGGCAGTAGTTTAAGACAACTTTATTATCTATTTAGATTATGTTCACCCTTTGTTTTTTATCTTTAAAGAAGCAGTTGGATGGTCAGCACATTAATTTCTTACCAAGCACCTGGAGGTTTATCTCTGTTGTGTACTATTGCTTACTGCCAAAACATAGGTTTGGTAATTAGGAACCATATGTATTAATATTTTAGAGGAACCAAATGTAGTGGTATATATAGTAAGTACCTTTAAAACATGAGCTAAACGCCCCTAAATTGTAATTTAAATGTTTATTGTTTGAAGAATTACTTTTATAACTAATAATATGTAGTATTAAGTGTGGTATGCTAAAAAGCAAGTACTCAAAAACCAGCCTTGTATAAATAGAGAAAGCCCTTATCTGAGAGTTTATAATGAACAGAATGGCTTATTTATAATAATGATAAATATAAATATATATGATGATAAACAATTATAAATTATAAATAATAATTTATTATAAAATAGAATGGCCATTAAATAGTAAAGTGCTTTTCATCATCATCTGTTACCTTGCCAGGTTCTCCAGGAGGTAGTAGCTATTCTAAAGCAAAACAGTATACTCATAGGCTATTAGTTCTAGATTTTGAGCCTTTAACATAAGATTAAGTTACAAAAAAAGAATATATAATTATGGGTGATGGTGGAAGAAAAAATATTGAGATGGACATTGAAGTACAAAAGAGTGAAATGACATATCTGGATTTTTTAATATATCAAGTCTAAAGGGAAAGTGGGTACACCAAACAATTGCAGCAAAATTATAATAATGTCTGAAACTTCATTTTGGCATTTAAGTCCTTATTGTCCTGTTCTCTACTTCTTTGTATATCTGAAATTGTTCATAATTGTTTTAATGCATATGGATATGATACAGATATTGGCTTAGCCAAGGTAAAACGAGGAGAATTAAGCAGTCATCTCTTGACAAGAAACTATCACCATTACACAAGTCTAGATTTTGCCTTCCTTTTTCTTTTTTTTTTTTTTTTTTTTTTTGACATGGAGGCTCGCTCTGTTGCCCAGGTTGGAGTGCAGTGGCGCGATCTTTTTGTATTTGTAGTGGCTAATTTTTGTATTTGTAGTGGAAAAGGGTTTCACCATATTGGCCAGGCTGCTCTTGAACTCCTGACCTCAAGTGATTCGCCTGCCTTGGCCTCCCACAGTTCTGGGATTACAGGCGTGAACCACCATGCCCGGCCCTAGATTTTGCCTTCTTTATGTAATAATCTTTAATGTCCTCAGAATCCCTGAAACTGATGTCCCTGAATTTCATAACCATCAAAGTTATCTAGCCTAAGTACAAAGTTGTTTTCCTGAGAACTTAAGTATCTCACAGATTGAGTCAGTGTTCTCCTTCATGAATGTATTACAGAAACAAATTGAGGGACATAACTGTCAGATATTCAATTTTTCTCTACTACACACATTCATTTTTCACTTCACACCCCAGGAGCTTCCTGTTTAGTCACCATGCACTTCCTTTTTTTTTCTTTGCTTGACCTTAAGGACTGTGTTCTTTATGCATTTCTCGATCCAGGCATGGCAGTTCCTCTTTTCCTGTACATATTCACACTCCTGCCACTTCTACCCTTTCTCTTATCCCTCTGCTTTTCACCTCTGACTGTAAAAAGAAGGAGTAGTTCCGAAAGCAAGAGTTCCCTATGAACACTGGAAGAAAATATTCATTGCATACTTGAGTGTTTAGGAGCTGGAGGGTTTGGGAGAAAAACTCCCCAAGTTTTGTGACTGACTTTCTAGCTGGGCCTTTATAATATATATGATGTGCTTTTCCTTTTTTGTTTCTTCTTTCTTTCTAATAGAGACTACCCAGTAAAGAACTACCAGATTCATCATCTCCAGTTCCAGCAAATAACATCCGTGTCATCAAAAATTCCATTCGACTGACCCTTAATCGGTAAAAGCAGTGCCTCCTCACTTAAGTGAACAAGCAATCATTTAGTGGCATAGATGCAGCCACTTGTTTTTAAATAGAAGTGGCTGTCATACGTGAAATAAGGTGAAGGTTACAGCCTTCAGCCTAATAACCTTGAAGTGGTTTTTGAACTGTCAAACTTTGACCTGCAGATGCTGTAGCATTCTCACTGATTGCTACATACACTTCTCTGAGGATCACCTGCTGTCAAATTGCCATCTACAGTATTACAGCTTTGCATTTGGGGGTTTTACTGCCTTAACTTTCAATGCTTGTTATGGGAACCAGTTCTTAGCCACTTGGACACTGATAACAAGTCCTGAACTCCTTTTTTTGTTTTTTGTTTTTTTTTGTCTTATGTTGTAATCATTGTATAGAGCTAAAAAAAAATTGAAAACAAAAAAATTGCCTTGTATTTTCCAAATGTTAATACATTTACTTTAGCATTGAAGCCACTTTGTGAAACCTGAGATAAATGAATGTGAGGTGTCTTTTCTGCTTTCCTCATTTGTGTAGATGTACTGTCTGTTCTGTTGATTTAAATTATTTTTTTCCAGATTGGCACATGAAATATTTAAACTTTTTTGTGTGCCTTTCTGTCCAATGTTGCATAGTTACCAGGGAAGATTAGTCCAGTGATTACATAAGAGTTGGGCACCATAAATTCTCTATATTTTGCCTCCCATGGAGGCCTTTGAAATGCATCTTTATTAAAAATCAAAATATAACCAGGATACTGAAAGTCAGTATATGAATGGTAAAATTGTTACATATCCTATTTCATGCCATTCTTGTTAGTTGACTGGTATTTTTTACTGAGGAGCAACTCATTCCAGCTTCAACAATAAGATAACCTTTAAGTATGACAAACTTGTATTTTTGAGGTGTAAAATTAACTTGGCATGATAATTCCTGACCATTATTTGCCCCACAACTTCAAATAGTTTCTTCACGGACTAGGCATGCAGAAATAAGCAGTGGATTTTATTGAAACCTAAAGGCATTTTGAATGACATTGTTACCAACCATTAATTGGCTCAGGACCTTTGTAATTTTTATTTAACTATATGAGTTGTCTTTTTTTACGCTGCTTTTTTCAATGCATTTCTTAATATTTTTTAAGTTTCATGAATGCATGCTCAGTTTATTAAAATCCATAACCATGTAATTCTTGTAATATGTTGATTCAGTGTTTTGTAAATGAAGTCGTATGTATTTTCAGAGTATTTTTGTATGTACTGTAAGATACCATCTTTTCAAAGAGAAACGTTTAAAACCTTTATTGTCTCTCCTTAGTCTAATTTTTTAAATATGGATTATGCTTGAATTACTATATTTAAAATGAAAATGTATAGATTACACAGCCAGGAATGCTAGTATCTACCACCTTCTTTAGGTTTCACTTAGCATTTAGTAGGTCCAGTAGGAAAAACCCAAAATGGTACATTGAGTAGTGTGGGGAAGATACCTCGTGTATTACAGGACTCACGGGATGCCATCTAGCAAGTGGAGAAATAGCAGTCCATTTTCTCTTACAAGCCCTTTACCATTGAGTTGAAATTCTTGAATTGCCAGAGAGCCGTATCCTCCAGGTCCCACTCCTGTTCATTGCCCCTTAGGTCTCCAAAATGTAAATTCTAATGTTTACTTTGTACCATGGAAAACATGAAAAGAGTCTTAGAAGTAAAGAACAACAAGGAAAAAATGTTTGTTCAATTATTCCCTTTTTATATAGCAGCAAAAGATAAGAATAAAATCATATAACCAAGTTGTAGCTTCCTTGGCAAAGCTGTTGTCTTAGCTGAGTCTTTCCCTTTATTCAGATGTTTTGGGATTGTTCTACAAATACTCTATTTGAGCAAAAATGAATGATTATGAAAGAACTGAATAATTACCACTTGACTTCAACCTTTGAAAGCTTTAGTAAGGAATTTGATTAAATTTTATATACTTGATGTTTATGCATTTCTGCATTTAATATCTTTTGCTTTTAAATCAGCCTTCAAAGTATCTTTAGGAATTCCTTCTATATCCATGTTTACCCCATTATATAAATAGATTCTTTGGAGTGACTAGTGGAGTTTTTCTTTAATAAGGAAGCAACAAGTCTAACCTTGTACTATAGGATAGGCATTTATTTTACATTAAGGAGCCCATTCAACATGTCAGTGAGTCAACATTAGAGTCCTCAAAGATAGCATTCTTCAACCTGTTTGGTAACTGAGGAGTTGATAAAATACTTTTGAGATGGTGGGGTTTGTCAGAAATAAAATGTTTTCTATCCTGACCAGTAGGTAGAACTTTGAGTACATTTCGTTAACTTGGTGGGAATCTTCCATTGTACTGGTTCCAAGTGAAAAAGGAGAAAGTATGATCTGGGATTTTGTGTTATGATCAGAGGCACTAAGTACATGTGTTTGTTTGGTTTTGTTTTTTTTTTGAGACAGAGTTTCGCTCTTGTTGCCCAGGCTGGAGTGCAGTGGCACAATCTCGGCTCACTACAACCTTCACCTCCCGAGTTAAAGCGATTCTCTTGCCTCAGCCTCCCGAGTAGCTGGGATTACAGGCATCCACCACTTTGCCTGGCTAATTTTTGTATTTTTAGTAGAGACAGGGTTTCACCATGTTGGCCAGGCTGGTCTCAAACTTGTGACCTCAGGTGATCCACCTGCCTTGGCGTCCCAAAGTGCTGGGATTACAGGCGTGAACCACCGCACCCGGCCATGTTTGTTTTCAAGTGTGAAAAAAATACCTAGAAGTACATTTTATAAAGTCAAATAATCTGTTCTTCAGTATATAGACACAGGTTCATTTTCACAAGGGCATTACATTTTAATTTGCTCATTTTTCAGTAGCTCTGGAGAATATGTATGAAAGGAAAACAATTATCTGCTAGCTTAAACCTTAGGGACTTAACCAATTCAAGATAGAGTTACATGGCTTAAAACTGTAAAACTGGGACAGGAGAATGATTTTTGTTTTGTTTTGTTTTGTGTGTGTGGAGACAAGAGTCTCACTCTGTCACCCAGGCTGGAGCACAGTGGCATGATCTCACCTCACTGCAACCTCTGCCTCCCGGGTTCAAGTGATCCTCTTGTCTCAGCCTCCCAAGTAGCTGGAATTACAGGCCTGTACCTTGCCCGGCTAATTTTTGTATTTTCAGTAGAAATGGGATTTCACCATGTTGGCCAGGGTGGTCTTGAACTCCTGACCTCAAGTGATCTGGCTGCCTCAGCCTCCCAAAGTGCTGGGATTACAGGTATAAGCTACCACGCCCAGCCAGGAGAATGAATTTTAAAAGTCTATGTTAGTATTTAAAATGAGTGCTTTGTTTTAAAGCAGCAATTTAGTAGCATTATTAAAATGCTTACTTCACTATAGTAGCAATTAGGTAAAGATGGGCAATATCAAAGTGGGCTAAACTTATTTTCCACTATGTTCCACACCTTTGAAATAGGAATTCCTAACTTGAGAATCATGAACCCTTAGAGAATCTTTTGTAATTGTGTATAAGAAGTTCTAGTTTACATGCATTTTTCTTGGGGGAAGTGCATAGTTTAGATCAGCTTCTCAAAGTGGCAAAAGTATGAGAGTTAGGGTTAGGAACCACCAGGATTGAATAATCCTAGAATATTATATAATTTCCTCCTTTTGATTTTTCTGTGGTATATTTCTGAAAATGTGCTGTGGCTCCTAACTAGTAAAATGGGCTGGTGAGGGACTCTGGAATTTTGAATTTCTAAGTTTATAACCTAAAATGAAACTGTAAAGTCCTTGGTATTTAGAAAAATGCTTAATCTCAAATTTACAGATGGCCTCATGATAACTTAGATTCGTTAACAGGGTCAAACTTTAGTTAAACAAATTTCAACCCAATATTATCAGAGTACAATAACTTAGAATGATCATTAGAAATGGTAGAAAATAGAATAAATCATTAAAGATCCCAAAATGTTGAGTTCTGTAGCATGAAAACTCTCTTGCTCCTCCATGTTTGTAGTTCAGGCCAGAACAAACTAAACAGACCAATAAATATAAGAGTGATAGTTTAGGGAAAAAAAAAACAAAAAAACTTTGTATAAATAAAATTGTACGTGTGTTCAAATAACTACTTATTAAATCATCCAAAGCTTAGAATTTAAATTGGTCATAGTAGCAAATAGTGCAGATGATGGAAGAAAACCAGTCTCAATAATGGTTTTTTTTTTTTTTTCAATTGCATACGGTCACGTCATCCCCCAAATTCTCTATTTTTTTCTTTTCCTTTTTTTTTTTTTTTTTTTTGAGACGGAGTCTCGCTCCGTCACCCAGGCTGGAATGCAGTGGTGCAATCTTGGCTCATTGCAACCTCCACCTCCCAGGTGCAAGCGATTCTCCTACCTCAGCCTCCGAAGTAGCTGGGACTACAGGCGCCCGCCACCACGCCTGGCTAATTTTTGTATTTTTAGTAGAGATGGGGTTTCAACATGTTGGCCAGGCTGGTCTCAAACTCCTGACCTCAGGTGATGCACCTGCCTCGGCCTCCCAAAGTGCTGGGGTTACAGGCGTGAGCCACTGTGCCCGGCCCTTATTTTTCCTGAAATAATTTTTCGGATATACTTTTATATTTGAAATTAGTTGAACATAAGATGATCATCAAGCTTGCTATAAGTTTTAAGCTATTGCTACATTTGAACAAAGACCCACGTACTTATCTTAGAAAATACTTAGGATGTCTTTGAGATTAATGGTGCTACATCACTACAGTACTATGTAAAATGAATGCAGCTGCGGTTCCTTTCTAGCTAGCTGTTTGTGTAGTTCATATTAATTTACCCTGCCTTTTATTTGGATTGTCTGATTTCTTAGTTGTACACATGAACCTCATTATTTGCCTGGAATAAGTAATCAAATAAAATTGCTTTGATAAATAGGTGATGATTGAGTGATGTTATTTGGGACTAACTCAAAAGTACCAGAAGTCTTAACTTTTCAGTGACAACCAATTTTGTCATTTACCACTCAGACTCTTTTTGGTAGATAATGTTATCTACTACCCACTTAGTATGAATGCAAAGCTCAGACCTAATTTGCATCACACAGAATCATTTATTAAACGTTTATCAGCAAGCAGTGGCACAACAGTTTATACAATCTGCTCTATAAGCTTAATGGAGTGTCCCAGCTTTCGGTCCCTTTTGGTGGTCTGACCACCCTTTCGTGAAATGGCCACTTGAGGTGTCTATGTCAAGCACTGGGGGCAAAATTCTGTCACCCTTCTGATCGGGATCAGGCAATCAGTCCTCTGTACTAATAATGGCTGGACACAGGTTGAAGCTATGGGTACTATGCATACAAGTACAGGTTACAGGGCTCGTTACATTCTTAAACCTCTTGGAAGAATGGACAGTGACTGGTTTTTAGCCAATCCATGTACTAGTGCTGAATTCACAAATAAGAGCTTGTGTCTGCATCGTTAATATTACTAGCAAGCTGTTCATGTCACCAACGGTAACACATTTGACATTTATTAAGCTAATTGGCAAAGTGCATTGATTGAGCTATGGATAACAAGGGCTTCTAGTAGTCACTTTTGAAGTGTGGGCTTCTAGATTGGATTGCTAGGTGGCCATCTCTGGAGTGTCAATTTCTGATTGGGGCAACTCACTGCTCCTAGGACATAACATACTAACACAATTACCATGCTGTGATAAAATGTTTTCTAAAGTCAATTAACATCATAACAGGTTCTTTGTGGATCCAAATGTGTTACAGTACTAAGGGCAAAAATAAAATGTATTGGGGCCGGACGCAGTGGCTCACACCTGTAATCCTAGCACGATGGGAGGCCGAGGCAGGTGGATCATTTGAGGTCAGGAGTTCAAAACCAGCCTGGCCAAAATGGTGAAGCCCCGTCTCTACTAAAAGTACAAAAATTAGCCAGGTGGTAGTGGCATGCACCTGTAATCCCAGCTACTCAGAAGGCTGAGGCAGAATCACTTGAGCCTGTGAGGCAGAGTTGCTGTGAGCCGAGATCGTGCCACTACACTCCGGCCTGGGCAACAGAGTGAGACCCTGTCTCAAAAATAAAAAATAATAAAATATATTGGGCCAGGCATGGTGGCTCACCCGTGTAATCCCAGCACTTTGGGAGGCTGAGGCGAGTGGATGGCCTGAGGTCAGGAGTTCAAGATCAGCCTGGCCAACATGGTGAAACTCCGTCTCTACTAAAAATACAAAAATTAGCCAGGTAGTAGTGACATGCACCTGTAATCCCAGCTACTTGAGAGGCTGAGACAGGAGAATCACTTGAACCCGGGAGGCAGAGGCTGCAGTGAGCCAAGATTGCACAACACACTCCAGCCTGGGGGAGACAGAGCGAGACTCCATCTCAAAAAATAAATTAAAATAAAATAAAATATATTGCTTTTTAATCCCCTATCCTAAAAACCATCTTTCAAACCATATGATCCAGCCAAACTGTTCTAATGGATAGTGTTTAAAAATATGTACTTCAGGGCCTTCCTTGCCAATCTTTGATTATTGACATTTTTGGCTTACTGCTGCATACAGACTTCCATGATACCCTAACCAGACTCTACCTTTCAGTATGTTACTTGTACGTTTGAACGTTTAAACTATTCTGACTTGTGTAATGCTCAGTTTACCTGTTTGTTTCCCCTGACAAGATTGTAGGTTTGAGAATAGTGACCTCCGGCCAAGCACAGTGGCTCATGCCCATAACCCCAGCACTTTGGGAGACCAAGGAAGGAAGACCGCTCGAAGCCAAGAGCTGAAGACCAGCCTGGCCAACTTAGTGTCTCTATAAATAAAATTAGCCCAGTGTGGTGGTGCTCACCTGTAGTCCCAGCTACTCAAGAGGCTGAGGTGGGCAGACTGCTGGAGCCCAGCAGGTCAAGGCTGCAGTGAGCTATGATCATGCCACTCCACTCCACCCTGGGTGATAGAGTGAGACTCCATGTCTTAAAAAAAAAAAAAAGAAAGTGACCTTTATCCAAAAATCTTTATGTAGTGAATACCCAGAAAATATTTAAGAGGAAAACACATGAGTCCTTGTTTGGTTTGAGGGGTGGGGTTGTTTTGTTTTTAAATTTAAATAGGATTATCTTAAAGAGAAGCCCAATGAAGGAACTCAGATGCAACAAGGCAAACAAAACTTCCTGAGGCCATTAAGTCATGTTGTCTATGCCGGGCACAGTGGCTCCCACCTGTAATCCCAGTACTGTGGGAGGCCGAGGCAGGCAGAGCACTTGAGGTCAGGAGTTCAAGACCAGCCTGGCCAACATGGCGAAGCAAAACCTCGTCTCTACTGAAAATACAAAAATTAGCCTGGCATGGTGGGGCATGCCTGTAATCCCAGCTACTTGGGAGGCTGCGGCAAGAGAATTGCTTGAACCCAGGAGGCAGAGGTTGCAGTGAGCTGAGATAGCACCACTACACTCCAGCCTGGGCAACAGAGCAAGACTCTGTCTCAAAAAAAAAAAAAAAAAAAAAAGATATGTTTTCCAAATTTAGACTGTAACCCTTAATAAGAAATACATTTTACATTGCAAGCCAGGACATGTATCCATATATACATGAATATGTGTGTAAATAAATGTATATACACACATAAAACCACAAAACAATTTTTTCCTTACTGTATGTGATAAGAATTATTTTATTTCCTTTTTTTAAGTGCTGTGATTTCATTAAGGTGATTTTACAACCTGTCTTGAGTCATGACCTACAGTTTGAAATACACTGCATTAGAAATTCCCAAAAGTTCATCTCAAACTTAGTCATCTTTCTTTTTTCTGTCTGTTCTATAATTCAGACTGTTAAAGCAAACACTTCTGTAAAGGATGGTATTATGGAGGAAGTGGGAAAAGTAGATGAAGAATAGATAATCCTTTGTCCCAAGGAAAAATTGTTTTTGTTTTTGTTTTTGTTTTTTTGAGATGGACCGTCACTCTGTCACCCAGGCTGGAGTGCCGTGGCACGATCTCAGCTCACTGCAACCTTTGCCTCCTGGGTTCAAGCAATTTTCCTGCCTCAGCCTCCCAAGTAGATGGGACTATGGGTGCCCGCCACCACACCCGGCTAATTTTTGTATTTTTAGTAGATGGGGTTTCACCGTTTTGGTCAGGCTGGTCTCGAACTCCTGACCTCAGGCCATCCACCCACCTCAGCCTGCCAAAATGCTGGGATTACAGACGTGAGCCACCATGCTCGGCCCCCAAGGAAGAATTCTTACCTAAAGAACATCTTTGCATCAATCAACAATAAAGAAAAAAATGTAAAAGCCAAAAGCAGCCAGGCGTGGTGGCTCACGCCTGTAATCCCAGCACTTTGGGAAGATGAGGCAGGCGGATCACCTGAAGTCAGGAGTTCGAGACTAGCCTGGCCAACATGGCGAAACCCTGTTTCTACTTAAAAAACAAAAAAATTAGCCAGGCATGGTGGCAGGCGCCTGTAATCCCAGCTACTCGGGAGGCTAAGGCAGGAGAATTGCTTGAACCCGGGAGGCAGAGGTTGCAGTGAGCCAAGATCATGCCACTGCATTCCAGCCTGGGCGACAGAGCAAGACTCTGGCTAAATAAATAAATAAATACATAAAATAAATGCCAAAAGCATAAATTCAGACATTTGGAAGGTATTCATCTTAATATTAGTTAACCTCAGTGGGCCAAGAGATGGCAAGATGCTCAGAGAGTGGACTGGGGTAAACTCAAGAATGACAAGGATATCTTACTAACAAAGATTTGCACAAATGAGATGCACAAACTACTCCTTTAGATAATCTGATTGTGTACACCACTCTCTTATATAATATCCCAACATGGCCCAGACACTCAAGGATACTGGACTGCAGAGGTCCGATAGTAAAAGCATTACTACCTCCCGGGAAGTTCTATACCATAATTATAAAAAGTACTTAATGTTTACTAAGTATTTACAATGTGCCTTTTAAAACATTATGGTACTTAATCTTAGCACTATTTTTAATAGCGCTATTATTCTTATTTTACAGATGAGGAAACTGAGGCTGAGAGGGATTACATGACTGGCTTCAAATTGCATAACTATTAAGTGGCAGACTCAAAGTCCAAGTGCTCAATCCCATTTTCTACTTACGAAAGAAGTTAGATGGAGATGTGTGCATCAAATTCCCACCATCCTCTGTCGTTCCATGAGATCCGGAACTTTTGAGAGTAGCCTGGCCAATGGCAACGATGGTCATTTGTGTCAGGCTGCAGGAGGCACTGTGCCTCCTGGATAGAGCCCAGTTCTAGCCAGGCTCTGCCGCTTGCACCTGTGTAACTTTAACTGACAACTCCCTATGCTTTGTTTTCTCCCATCTGAAACACTTACCCTTCAAACCTCACAGGGTAGCTATAACATGAAAATATTCCAAAAGATCAGCAGGGGTTTTCAAATAGGGAGGACAGTTAATCTCCCAATATAATAGCTACGTAGCATTCCTTACCCATCAGGCCAGCTTGGAGGAGAAAGACAAAGGGATCCAGGAGGAATATCTTCAAGAAGAAAAAAAAAAGAAAGAAAGGAAAATGAAAGCTTATCTGATATGCTTGAACATTGTGAGAAAATATTAACGATTCTGTCAAAGAGCTTGAAAATAACCAAGTTAATTTTTTTTTTTTTTTTTTTTTTTGAGACAGGGTCTTGCTCTGTCACCCAGGCTGGAGTGCAGTGGCACGATCTCAGCTCACTGCAACCTCCACCTCCTGGGCTCAAGGGACACTCCTGCTTCAGCCTCGCGAGCAGATGGGATTACAGGCGTGTGCCACCACGCCAGGCTAATTTTTTTTTTTTTTTTAGATGGAGTCTCACTCTGTCGCCCACGCTGGAGTGCAGTGGCGTGATCTCAGCTCATTGCAACCTCTGCCTGCTGGGTTCAAGCAATTCTCCTGCCTCAGCCTCCTGAGTAACTGGGACTACAGGCATGCACCACCATGCCTGGCTAATTTTTTGTATTTTTAGTAGAAACGGGGTTTCACCATGCTGGTCAGGCTGGTCTAGAACTCCTGACTTCGTGATCCACCCACCTTGGCCTCCCAAAGTGTTGGGATTACAGGCGTGAGCCACCGCGCCTGGCCCAAAAATAACCAAGTAAAATTTTTTTAAATGATACATATTCCAGAGAAATCCAAAAGCTAAATAAAAAAAAAAGTAACTGCAGCATTCACCTGGTGTCACAGGATCCTTCAGGTGTCGCTTTTCCTACAGGAAAACTCTGTGGCCAGTGGCGCCTTTGCCCAAGTCTTGCTTGGGCCCACTGGGTTCATTCTGCCCTCTCAGCTTGGCAGGCTGCACTGTTTGCACTACCAGCCTGGATCCCACACCTGCATGTATGCCAGGCATGAAGCGGTGAGGGGTGTGTGGGCAAGTGAGCACAGGGGTCTGGCCACTGCGCACAACAAAGCACACTGGCTGCTGTGGCAGGGCAGGCAGCTCCAGGCACCAGCTCCATGCAAGCCTGTGACTGGATCAGCTGCACCACAAATGGCTTCCACTGTGGGCACCTGTGTCTGGATAAGGGGAATGCAGTGGTGCCCAGAAGCTTGGAGATGCCACAAACTGCAGAGCCCCAAACAGCATGGTCACAGTCCTGGCTCAGGGAGCATCTAGGTCTGGGCTCCCCAAAGGGCCGCAGCTCTTTCTTGTCACCCACAACATGGCAAGTGTGGGGGAGTGTGTTTTAGCCCTGTTTGTGTTACAGCTCTTTTAGTCCAGCCATTCGGCGGGTCTCAAGTTCTTTTCCCCTGTCTAGGAAGAATGAGGCACATGGACAACTGGAGGGTGAGCAAGGCGGAGAGGAGCTTTATTGAGCAGCTGAACAGCTCTCAGAAGACCTGAAGCTGGTAGCTCCTTTCTGCAGGCAGGTCACCCCCACAGGTGTCCAGCTCTCAATAGAGAGGAGACCTGGAGTGGACAGCTCCTTTCTGCAGGCAGCTCATCCTGACGAACCAAGACCCGAAGTGGCGAGCTCCTTCCCGCAGCTGGTAGTCCCAACATCTGTGTGAGTCTCTCTGAGCCCAAGGTTTTTATGGGCTCAGAAGGAGGAAGTGCATGCTGATTGGTCCATGGGTGGCCATGGGCGGCTCCAGAAAAAGCACCGTAAGTTCCCACTCTGGGCCACAGACTACACCTGGAACTGGCACCCCAGCCCCTTTCCCTGGCCTGAAGCTGGGGCTTCACCAGGGACCTGCCCCTTTGCACTCAGGAGCCTGTCTGCCTCCTGCCTCCATCAATCATATCATCTATGGTGCCCAGGATGTTCCTACCAAGGGGCACCTGCAGGCCCGCGTGGAACCACCCCCAGTACCCCCTTGGCCCCCGTCCTGTGCTCCTCGGTGCCCAAAGTCCGGAAGGGCTTAGACAGCAGGGGGCTGGTGTGTCAGTGCCACTCCGAGCGCACACACACCTGGCCGGGTCGTGACAGCACCCAGGCTCGGCTACAACTTTGCTCTGCCCTGGAGTGGGAGCCGGGAGCAGGAAAAGGCCAAGCAGCGGGAGCAGGCACTTCCGAGCCTGTGGGGGAAGAGGGGCTTCCCAGGTCCCCACGACGTAGGGATGCCTGGGTCCGCAGTCGTGGCTGGGTAGCTGCAGCTGCACCCAGGAGCATCAGGCTCCTGCCCTGCCGACTCAGAAGTGGGCAGGGGTCCCGCCTTTTCCAGGCTCCTACTGGCTCCATGGAACACGCAGCCCTGGACGCACCTTCCCTGCTGCAGCCGGCATCTTTGCAGCGACCGCTCCAGATGGGCCGCTGCTGCCATCAATGGCTTGGCTGTGAATGTTCACGTAGTCTTTACAAGTAGAGAATAGAGAATATTGAACTAGCCAAAAATTGTAACTATATTCGGAAGAATCGGGGAGGGAGGTAGGACAGGGTGTGAGTGTGAAATCCTCATCTTCAGTGGCAGTGAGTAGAAAATATCTAAGACAAAAATCTAGAATAATATATGCAAGTTATTTAGAAATTTGTAAGTAATCAGTAGGAGAAAAGTCTTAAAATGATGAAAATGTTTGCCTCTAGGGAGCAGATATCAAGAATGAGAAATAAGAAAGTAGGAGTTTTTTTTTTTTTTTTTTTTTTTGAGACAGAGTCTCGGTCTGTTGCCCAGGCTGGAGTGCACTGGCACAATCACAGCTCACTATAACCTCTGTTTCCTAGATTCAGGTGATTCTCCTGTCTCAGCCTCCTGAGTAGCTGGGATTACAGGCATGTGCCAACATGCCCAGCTAATTTTTGTATTTTTAATAGAGATGGAGTTTCTCCATATTGGCCAGGCTGGTCTCGAACTCCTGACCTCAGGAGATCTGCCCGCCTCTGCCTCCCAAAGTGCCAGGATTACAGGCGTGAGCTGCCATGCCCGGCTGAACTTTTTGACTTTTAAACTAATATATCCACTGTCTAACCAGTAGGGGGTAGGAGAATGTTGTAGACTTTGAAGCCGACAGACCTACATAGATACCTCAGCTACATCTCTTACCACTTGTGAGACCTTGGACAAATTGCTTAAACTTTGGGTTCAAGTTTACTAATCTGTAAAGTGGGCATCTCAACACTTATTTCATATGACAAACAGTGAAGGGTTTAAGAGGCTCTGTAGTTCAATGGCCTAGCCTCAGTTGCCAGCTCTAGCACTTACTTACTGACTATAAGAAATGGTGGAAGTTAATGCCTCAGTCCCTCAGTTTTCTCTTCTGAAAAAGTGGTGACGATCATAACAGAGTCTACACCCAAAGAGTTGCTAAATGGCTTAAAAGAGGCAATCCAAAAGTTCCTAGTATAAAGTGGAGTTCAAGAGCTTGTTCTGTGGCATGATGAGTTACGTGAAATAGCATATGTCATACACTATGCATGGTGCTTGACCCACAGTGAGCATCCCTTCTTCTAAAAATACATCACAAGAATTGGGGAAGAAGGCCAGTGTCTGTCTCTCCAGCCAGACTGAGGAATAGATCTCCACCTCCTGTCAATAGTGTGAAAATACATGGCCTTTGCCCTGTCACCAAGCCCTTCTCCAAGTATACCTCTCAAAACAGTTTTATTTGGAGAAATGTGTAGAACTCATTGAATTCTTACAAAGTTTCCCTGAAGGCCTGGCTCAGTGGCTCATGCCTGTATTCTCAACACTTTGGGAGGCTAAAGCGAGATGATCACTTGAAGCCAGGAGTTCAAGACCAGCCTGGGCCACACAGTGAGACCCCTGTCTCTACAAAAGAAAACATCAGCCAAGCATGGTGGTATGTGCCTGTAGTCCCAGCTACTTGGGAGGTTGAGGAAGGTTTGCTTGAGCCCAAGAGTTGAAGGTTTACAGTGAGCTATGATTGTGCCACCACATTCCAGCCTAGGCAACTAAGTGAGATCCTGTCTCTGGCAAAAGAAGAAAAGAAAAAACTTTCACTGAGTACTTTAGTTCACTTAAAGATTATAATAGGGCCAGGCATGGTGGCTCATACCTGTAATCCTAGCGCTTCGGGAGGCCAAGGCAGATGGATCACTTCATCCCAGGGGTTCAAGGCCAACCCGCGCAACGTAGGAAGACCCTGTCTCAACAAATAATTAAAAAATTAGCCGCGCATGGTGTCACATGCCTGTGGTCCCAGCTCCTCGGGAGGCTGAGGGAGGAGAATCATCTGAGCCTGGGAGGTTGAGGCTGCAGTGAGCCGTGATCACACCACTGCATTCCATCCTGGGTGACAGTGAGACCTTGTCTCAAAAAAACAAACAACAACAACAAAAGATTATAACATTAAACTGAGATGAAAAAGCTTATCAAGCTCATCTCTGCCAGCCCAGGACTCCCAGAATGCCTGGCAGAGTGCACCACCAATGTGTAATAGATGTTCTATAGCAGAAACAGCCATCCTAATTTCAGCTCTGACTTAGAAAATGGGCCACACATGGAGAGATGGCCACAGGAATGATCTAAAGCCACACCCACACCCAGATGCAACTGTATCTCATTACTCCCACCTCTCCCAGGAGTGAGACAAAACTGTCTAACCCAGATCCCAAGTCACTTCCTGCCAGGGCTTCTCAGCAGTTCAAAGAACTTCTATGTGCAGGTTCTTTCCAAATAGATTGGTTTCTTGAAACTCACAAGAAGTCAAACACCAGAAAAGAGGGGATTTCTGAAAGCCACCCACTAGGATGGCAACTGGTACTTGGTAGTTTCAAATATTAAGAAAAGAAAAAAAATTGGCGTTGATTAGGCAGTATCTAATCTCCCTAAGCACAGGAAGTGAAGGCGATTGAGTCTGATTTGCAGGAGGCCCCGAGGTTGCACAAAGCAGTCGCTCCTCTAGCATGGCCCACTCACTGCCTGCTGAGAAGCCTGCTTTGCCTGCCTCCAGCTGAGCACACCAGAGGGAAAGCACCATTAAATTCCCTGTGAGCTCTTCAACCAATTAGCTGCACCAAGGTCACCAGGTGAAGGGCATGGGGAAGGAGAGAAGAAAAGATGCTATGGGTTTCACAAGGTTAAATTGATGGGGCCCGTGGGACATGGCTATTCATTCCATAAATGTTTATCGAGCCCCTAGCATCCACCTGGCATTGAACTAGCTAGGCACCCAGAGCGTAAACAAGATTTAAACCTGTCCCTACACTGAAGGACTTCTCAGACTGGTAGAAAGCTGACAAACATCTAGGTTATGCTGCACTGTTGGGAGCACTGCAGAGGGACCCCTTAATTCTGCCTTGGTCAGGGATGGTGTTGGGGAAGAACAACCCCAGAGCTGAATGTTGTAGGCCAATTAGTTTTCCAGGTGAAAGCTGGGGGAGGTGGAAGGCTGGAAAGGTTCTGGAAATTGGATGTTGTAGTAGGGCTGTGTGAAAGGAGCATTAGTTGCATTTGGGGAAAAGGTATGAGGCTGGAATGTAGACAGAGTCCTGCTTCCCATGGACACGAGAGGGAGAGGAAAAGACAGAGGCATGGAGATGGTAAGGATAAAGAGGCTCCTGCCGTGGGCTAAGAGATGGGGAGAAGAAACTAAAGTAACATAAAGGAATACGTTCCAAACTTTGGAGGTAGAAAGGATGGGGTCGCTGACAAACTGTATTCAGGGAAGAGTGGAGGAGGGTGCCCACTTTCCTTGGATTGGAAGGCTGACTGTATTGTCATTACTCAACTCTGAGATACCAGGGGAGGGCTGGGGGAGAGGGGACCTGAATTTAGATTTGGGGGTGGTGAACTGGAGCTGCCTCATGGCCATCCACGTGGAGATGTACGGTAGACCATGGGAAATACTGGTCTGGAGCCCAGGAGAGAGGCCTTGGCTAGATGTCCAGGCTTCACAGCGTGACAGAGTCATTTTTATGGATATTTGTTAAGGGGGAATCTCGGTTCCTACCTCCCCAGACCTGCTGCAGGAACTCCGGGCCGCTCTGGGCTTTGCCTTGCCAAGCAAGAGGGGTGGCTTACCTGATTGGTCAGCTTGGGGAAGGAACTGAGCATGTGCGGCCACACCCCGTGGCTCCTCCCTTTTACATTTTTCCTGCCCTTCGCAGTGGCTCTGCTGTACCTGCGGGTGGCCTTGACTGTGAAGAGCCCGTGCTTGGAGCACACTCGAAGCCGCTGTCTTCAATGAGCTCTATTAGTAATAAGGCAAATGTTTTGGACTCAGTCTGTGTCCTAAACTCACAAGGGAGAAAAGAGTGTCATGTATTGAACCCCACTGCCAGGCTCCCGACAGTATTAATTTGTGTGGGTTGGTTTGTTTTTGGAACAGAGTCTCACTCTCTTGCTCAGACTGGAGTGCAGTGGTGTGATCCCAGCTCACTGCAGTGTTGACCTCCTGGGCTCAAGCGATCCTTCTGCCTCAGCCTCCCAAGTAGCCGAGACTATGCCCAGCTTAAAAAAAAATTTTTTTTTGGA
Source organism: Hylobates moloch (assembly GCF_009828535.3). Taxonomy (NCBI): domain Eukaryota; kingdom Metazoa; phylum Chordata; class Mammalia; order Primates; family Hylobatidae; genus Hylobates; species Hylobates moloch. The sequence goes on along the minus strand of NW_026652290.1, from coordinate 64,141,901 downwards.
GAGTAGTCGTCTCCCTGTGTTGCCCAGGCTGGTCTCAAACTCCTGGCCTCAAGTAATCCTCCCACCTCAGCCTCCCTAAGTGTTGGGATCACAGTTGTGAGCCACCGTGCCAGGCTAATTTGTGTTTTGTTTGCTGTTTTTCCCTCCTCTGCATTCCAAGCTGGTGGCCAGGCCTAGTTCCTTTCCTGAGATGTTTTTGCAAGTTAAAGAACAGATACTGGTTGTCTTTGTTTGGTGTTCGTGGGGTGAGGACTTTGAGAGCTGCAAGAGGAGAGAGAAGAGAGTCACCCTGGGATTGGGAGAGAGGAAATAACAGGTTACAGCAGACTGGGGTCTGGGTGCTGCTCCATGTCAGGTCACTGGTGGAGGTGACAAGTCCTCAAGGGGGTGGTTTGATCTGTGTAGTTAGGAAGGCTGGACCCCAGGCCTGGGAGCATTCACTTTGCCAAAGATTCCTTTGCTCTAAGCAGCAAGGCTATTAAACCTCAAGCGACAATGCAGTCAGACCAGGGAGCACCTCAGCAGTGATTAGCATGAGCCGAAGACCAGTGCCTTTGCCTAGCAAGACCTCCCAGGAGGAGCTGACTTTGGTACACCCCTGGGTAGAATGTGGGACATTCAGCAATTACTGAGATTAATTTCCTGTCAGCTCAGTAGAAGGTGGCTCAATATCAGATTGAAGTTGATTTAAACAAAGTCAGGAAGTGTGTCATGGCCGGGTGCAGTGGCTCATGCCTGTAATCGCAGCACTTTGGGAGGCTGAGGTGAGTGGATCACCTGAGGTCAGGAGTTCGAGATCAGCCTGGCCAACATGGTGAAACCCCGTCTCTACTAAAAATACAAAAATTAGCCTAGCGTGGTATGGGTGCCTGTAATCCCAGCTACTCAGGAGGCTGAGACAGGAGAATCACTTGAACCTGGGAGGTGGAGGTTGCAGTGAGCCGAGATGGTGCCACTGCACTCCAGCCTGGGTGACTGAGCAAGACTCTGTCTAAAAAAACAAAAAAAACAAAACAAAAAAACCTGTGTTATTTCTTTCACATGTGAGTTGGAAGACTAAAATTCACAGCGGCAATAGTAATCAGAACATAGAGGTGCTGGAAGTATGGGAGGTGGGGATTCAGAGGGAGTGAAGCCGAGGAGTGTGGGCAGAGCCTGGACAATCTCAGATTTAGGGGTAAGTGAAGATAGAGGAGGCCAAAAAGGTGAAGTCAGCAAGACAGGAGAAGCTGAAGAGGAGGGCTAGTGGCATTCAATGCTGCAGAGGACAACTAAGACTAGGATTAAAAGGTACGTATGTGATTTGGCATTTGGAGGTCACTGATGACCTTAGCAGAGCAGTGCTGTGGAGGTGGAAGTGAATGCAGAGAAGAAAGGTCACATTCTCAAGAAGAGTTGCAGGGGAAAGAAGGAGAGACTACTGGTCATAGATCAAGGTGGAGGGAAGGTTTATTTTTAACTTGGGAGATTTCTGGACATGGCTTAAGATTGAGGGGAAGGAGGCAATGGAACAATGGTAGATACTCTATAGAGCCACACCCAGAAGACAGGGACATTTGCACATATTGAGGAACTGGCCCTGGAGGCAAGTAGAAACATAGAAAGAAGAGAAGTTGTGGTAGGCAGCTTCTAAGATGGCCCCTAACGATCTCTGCCTCCTGGTGTTCATGCTCTGGTGTAACCCCTCCCCTTGAGTGGGCACTACACTTATGGACCCACCTCTAGCACATAAAATACTACTCACATAGCTGGGTGTGGTGGTGTACACCTTTAATCCCAGCATTTTGGGAGGCCGAGGCAGGCAGATCACTTTAGGTCAGGAGTTCGAGACCACCCTGGCCAACATAGTGAAACCCTGTCTCGGCTGGGCATGGTGGCTCATGCTTGTAATCCCAGCACTTGGGGAGGCAGAGGCAGGCGGATCACCTGAGGTTGGGAGTTCGAGACCAGCCTAACCAATATGGAGAAACCCCGTCTCTACTGAAAATACAAAATTAGCCAGGCATGGTGGCGCATGCCTGTAATCCCAGCTATTCGGAGGGCTGAAGCAGGAGAATCACTTGATCCAGGAGAATCACAGGTCCAGATTCAAGGAGAATCACTTGAACCTGGGAGGCAGAGGTTGCGGTGAGCCGAAATCGTGCCATTGCACTCCAACCAGGGCAACAAAACGAAACTCCGTCTCAGGAAAAAAGGAAAAAAGAAACTCTGTCTCTACTAAAAATACAAAAATTAGCCAGGCGTGGTGGTGCATGCCTGTAGTCCCAGCTATTCGAGAGGCTGAGGCATGAGAATCCCTTGGACCCGGGAGGCAGAGGTTGCAGTCAGCTGAGATCGTGCGACTGCACTCCAGCCTGGGCGACAGAGAGACTCTGCCTCAAAAAAAAAGAATACTGTACAAGTGATGGGATGTCACTTCTGATATATTAGGTTATAAAAAGCATGTGGCTTTCATCTTAGGCATTGTATTGAAAAACAAACTTTTTCCTCTGCTGTCATATCGCAGTAATCAGCACAGAAGACTTCTGTGAGCAAATGTTTGGAGATTTCTCCCCACCAGCAAGCGAGCAGTCAGTTCTGCAGTGGACACCAGCAGGGTGTCTTCTAATTCAGTTTTGTTCTGACACTGACACCATCTACCTGGAGATAGCATCAGATCCCATAAGTTGAGGGCTCAGTCCCACATGACTGCCCCCGATTCAGACACCAGTCACAAGTCTAGGCCTCCATAACTTCAGACTGACCAGCTTCAAGTTGGGGTTCCCATGATGCCCTCTTTAGGCGTGATTCATTGCTGGAGTGGCTCATGAAACTCTGGGAAACACTTACGTTTACTGATTTATTATTTTATTTATTTATTTATTTTAAAATTTATTTATTTATTTTAAGACTTGCTGAGACTGGAGTGCAGTGGTGCTCTCTTGGCTCACTGCAACCTCTGCCTCCAGGGTTCAAGCGATTCACCACACCCAGCTAATTTTTGTATTTTTAGTAGAGACAGAGTTTCGCCAGGCTGATCTCAAATTCCTGGCCTCAAGTGATCCACCTGCCTCAGACTCCCACAGTGCTGGGATTACAGGCATGAGCCACCACGCCTGGCCTCTTTAATGAGTTTTTATTCACCTTCCTGGAAGCCTCCATGGGTTCAGCTGTTCAGAAGATTCCCATGCCCCGTCTTCCTGGGCCTGGAGACTTCATTGGATAGGCATGACTGAAGCCTGGACAACCATGTAGAAATGTGATTGGACAAAAAGGGTATAATCTAATACGAATAGGCTGAGTGGGGAAATTCAACTAGGCCCATCAGTTCAGATTCTTCTTGACCCTCTGTGCAGCATTCCTTTCTCCTGGGTATGGGGCAGGACCCCTTCTGAAATTGGGGTCTTATAACCTACAATCAGACAAGGTAGGCCAGAAAATTTATTTATGACCAGTACCAAGGCAGAAAGGTGGGGGAAGATTATACTTTTAGTTCCTATGGCCTGCCTTGGGGAGAAAAAAAGATCAGGTGAAAGGGGCGCAGGAGAAGGTCAGAGAAAGAGATTCTGCTTCCTGAGGCCTAAAGTGCCCCAACATTATAACAAACACTGTCTTTCACCTTTATCATTCTGAAGCTACTTTAGGAACCAAGGACAAAGGGACAAATACTTTAACAAAAGATATGCTTATTGTTTTAGTCACTTAGGAGTCACATAACTCCTAAGAAGGACTATAGGAGTTATCAGCCAGGAACTGTGGACAAAAACACACACATATATATATAATATATTATATATGTCATGATATCACAGGCACTCTGTCTTGTTCTCTCTTGGATTGCTCGCCCTGGGGGAAGTCAGCTGTCATATTGTTTTAAGGCAACCCTATGTAAAGCTGCATGAACGACTTTAGGAGCCTTCAGCCCCAGTCAAGCCTTGAGGTGACTGCAGCTCCAGCCAATAGCTTGATTGCAATCTTATGAGAGACCCCGAAGGAGAGATGCCCAACTAAACCAAAACCAGAGTCTACAGACTATAAGATAATAAATGTTTATTGTTCTAAGACATTCAGTTTTGGAGTAATTTATTACACAGCAATAGACAGCTAATAAGTAGACAAGTGGCCAGGCACAGTGGCTCACGCCTGGCAGGTGGATTACTTGGGCACCTGAGTTCCAGACCAGCCTGGGCAACATGGTGAAACCTTGTCTCTATAAAAAATAAATATAAAAATTAGCCAGGCATGGTGATGTGCACCTGTAGTCCCAGCTACTCAGGAGGCTGAGGTGGGAGGATCAATTGAGCCCAGGAGGTGGAAGCTATCTCTAGGATGGAGAGAGCTGCAGGAGCAACACATTTTGGGGTGGAATCAGGAGTTTCTCTGTGATATGTGAAGTCCTGAGAGGCTTATGAGACAGGCCATACGCATTTGGGAATTGTGTCCAGAATTCAACATGGGAGTCATCTGCGCAGGAGATAGAATCTAGGAGCCATCAGCGTATTCATGGAATTTAGTCTTGAGACTGGATCAGACCCTCAGGAGGAGCAGAGACACACAAGTCATGGCCAAGTGTCTGACAACAAAGCTATAGGAGATCTACCTTGCATGGTTGTTGTGAGTGGTGGCATAAAGAAGCACCTGATTCCAGTGAGCCACGTTTGTGTACTGCACTCCAGCCTGGGTGACAGAGCGAGACCCCGTCTCAAAGATAAAATAAAATAAAGTACACAAGTTTGCATGCAGGGAAGGCAAACAGTTGAAGGAGCATGAGCCCGAAAACCTTCCATTTTCTTTGCTGAGAACAAGTTAAGAGGAGGAACAAAGGTTTGGCATGGCCACCATGGAAAATGGAAAATTAAGCTGGGTAAGAATGCATAAAAGAATGGAACAGTACTCCTAAGGACCCAGTTGAGACTAGTGGCAACAAAGTCAAAGCTACTGCCATATGCAGTTGAAGGATTGTTGTCCAACCACCTTGACATCTTGAAATAAAAGAAGAGAGAGAAGCTATTGAAATGATCCAGGACTCAAAGTTTATAAGATGATAGGTCAAAAGCCAAAGAGGCAAACAGTTGAGGATGCTGGCAAGAGATGGGCCACAGCGATAGAGCCACAGGACGGGAACAGAGGAGGTTAGCTCCTGGATGGCTGGGCAGAAAATGGCAGTCTCATTGAAACTAATTAGTTGATGTGGTGGGCTTAAGAGTGAGAGCAGCCAAAATATTTTAGGGGAGGAATTCTGGGTAACTAGACAACTCGGGGTGTACCCATGGGTGATGCTTGCTAACATGGAGTGGCCCCCTGTCAACTCCTCCAGTCTAGCTCAAGCCAGTCTGAGTCCCCTCTCCCCTATCACCACAAACACCCTGCTTTAGCCATAAAGGATTTCTCTGGTCTGTTCTCGTCACATCTGCCTGTGCTGCCCTCCCTTCCTCTCCCACCCCATCTGCCCTTCATCTTTCCCCAACACATTCCTTTTCAACTCTCAAGCTCAAGCTCATGTTCTGCTTCCTTGATGAGTCCCACAAATGTCCCCAGTCTGAATTAATGTCTCCCCAGCCCCAGTCCAGTGTTGCACCTGCACAGACTTGCTGTTGGCCGTACATTCTCAGGAAGGCGATGGGGTTTTCTGTTTTCTCCACTAGAAGGTGCATCCCTGGGGAGTGGAAAGTGTGGGCCAGGATCCTTAGGTAGCTGATGTTCTAGCAGAGCAGGTTTTTCTCAGTTGGTGCTCAGTGCTGAACTGGATCAAGTAGTTAAATAATAAGGCTGAGGATTAGCCTTCACTTCTAATGAGGGTACAGAAAAAAAAAAGAAAGAAGACTGAAGACACTAAGATCCAAAGGGAGCTGAGCTGACTATAGTGCTATTCTGAGACCAAGAAAAGAAAAAAAAAATTCAGTGGGAGAGAGCTACCCACTGAGCACTGGGTCCATTCTGCATCGGCTGTTCACTCACAACAACCATGCAAGGTAGATATCCTATAGCTTGGACAATAAGCCTCAAAGGGTCGGACACTTGTCCGTGGCTCGTGTGTCTCTGCTCCTCCCGAGGGTCTGATCCAGTCTCAAGAATAAATTCCATGATATGCTGATGGCTCCTAGATTCCTGCACAGTCTCCTGCGCAGACTGCTCCCATGTTGAATTCTGGACACAATTCCCAATTGCCTAGGAGGTCTCTCTCACAGGCCTCTCAGACTTCAAACATCATACAGAAACTCCTGATTCCAACCCCAAATGTGTTGCTTCCACAGCTGTCTCCATCCTAGTAAATGGCAGCTCCACTCCAGAACCAGCTAGAACCAAGAAGCCTCAGCTCCTCTCTCTCACACACCCACAGCCAGCCATACTCGGGGCACTTGCTGCCAGCTCTGATATCGAAGCATGTCTACCTTCAACCACTTGCGCCCCTGCTTCCAGCACCTGCTTGGAAGCCACCATCACCTCTTACCTGGATTCTTGCATTAAGCTCCTTGCTCCTCTCCCTGCATCCACGAGTGTCCCCCTTCAGCCAATTCTCAACACAGCAGCAGACAGAGTCTTTTCTTTTTCTTTTTTTGTTATTTATTTTAATTTTTGAAACAGAGATGGGGTCTTGCAATAGTTGCCTGGGCTAGTCTCAAACTCCCGGGCTCAAGCAATCCTCCCCCTCAGCCTTCCGAAGTGCTGGGATTACAGATGTGAGCCACCATGTCTCAGCTGGGATTCTTTTTCTGTTTGTTTGTTTGTTTTTGAGAAGGAATCTCGCTCTGTTGCCAGGGTAGGGTGTAGTGGCACAATCTCGGCTCACTGCAACCTCCACCTCCGGGCTTCAAGCAATTCTCCTGCCTCAGCCTCTCTAGTAGCTGGGACTACAGGGGTGCGCCACCACGCCCAGCTAATTTTTGTGTTTTTAGTAGAGACCATGTTGGCCAGGATGGTCTCGATCTCTCGACCTCATGATCCACCTGCCTTGGCCTCCCAAAGTGCTGGGATTACAGGCGTGAGCCACTGTGCCAGCCTGGGATTCTTTTTTAATGTAAATCTTATCATTTCACTCTTCTGGTTAAAACCAACTGGTAGTGTCCCATCTCAGAGTCAAAGTGCAAATCCTGACTGTGGACCACCAGGCTCTGCATGGTACAGTCCCGTGTCAGTCACTACTCTGATTCTTTAAATAGCTTTATTGGCTGGGCACAGTGGCTCACACTTTAGGAGGCCGAGGCAGGCAGATCACTTGAAGTCAGGAATTCAAAAGCAGCCTGGCCAACATGGTGAAACCCTGTCTCTACTAAAAATACAAAAAAAAAAATTAGCCGGGCATGGTGGCAGGTGCCTGTAATCACAGCTACTCAGGAGGCTGAGGCAGGAGAATCTCTTAAACCTGGGAGGTGAAGGTTGCAGTGAACTGAGATCGCACCATTGCACTCTAGCCTGGGTGACAGAGCGAGACTCCATCAAAAAAAAAAACCCACACACAATAAATAGCTTTATTAAGATACAATTCACACACCACACAGTTCACTCATTTAAAGCGTACATTGAAAAAACCATTGTATAACTTTCCATATATTCACAGAGCTGTGCAGCTGTTGTCATCTCAGTGCCTTTCAGGTTATTTTCATTATTTCAAGAAGAAACTTGCACCCCAAAGTCACCTCTTCCCATTGTGCCTACTGCTGTAGCCCTAAGCAACTTGCTTTCTGTGCCTATAGATTTGCCCGTTCTGGATATTTCATATAAACCTCTCTGATTTTATCTCCTACTTCTGAAACCCTGTTCTCTACCCATTCTCTCTTCCTCGTTGCGTGCCTTGTACACCCCCAACCCCAAATCCAGCTTGCCTGATCTCTCCATGGCCACACCTCTCAGGGAAGCCTTTCCTGAGTTCCCTCCTCCCCCCCGTCCCACCCCCACATGCCCCACTTAATTTTTTAAGTGTAATAAGTATATATTATCACATGGCACTAATCACCATGTATTCTATGTTTCTCTTTTAATCATCTATTTCCTCCTGTCGCTTATGGAACATCAGCCCCAGAGGCAGGGCTTTTATCTCTTTTATTCCCTGCTGTACCCTCAGTGCCTTGAACAGCACCTGAAATAGAGAGATACTCCATAAATATTGTCAAATGAATGGTAGGAACGGGATGTGAACACAAGCGTCAGACTTCAAAACCTCTGTCCATAACTATTATACTTAAAGATCGTAGAGAATGCAAAGGATTTAAACTTGTGGCAGTGGCTGGGTGCGGTGGTTCATGCCTGTAATCCCAGCACTTTGGGAGGCCGAGATGGGCAGGTCACCTGAGGTCAGGAGTTTGAGACCAGCCTGGCCAACATGGTGAAACCCGTCTTGACTAAAAATGCAAAAAATTAGCCAGGCGTGGTGGTGCATGTCTGTAATCCCAGCTACTCTGGAGGCTGCGGCAGAAGAATCACTTGAACCTGGAGGCAGAGGTTGCAGTGAGCCAAGATCACACCACTGCACTCCAGCCTGGGCAACGGAGTGAGACTGTCAAAACAAACAAACAAACAAACACACACACTTGGTAAAAGTAAGAAAGGTCTAAAGCCTATGCCCAGTGTGGTGGATGCTGGGCTGCAGTAGAGGTGTTCATAATGCCAGCTCCCAGGAGTGTTGGCAGCTAGAGCTTGCAGCTGCATCTTTTCCAGGGTTTGCCCTGGGCTGAGGAGAAGCTGCCTTACTCAAGGCCATTACTACTTTCTAGGGCAGCCCGTATCCCATGGTCAGTGCAAGGGTAGCAACCTGCCCTATGCTCCAATTTCAAAGGGCCGTCCTTGCTCCGGAGCTCCTTGTGGCATTGGCGGAAGCCATTGTTTCCACAGCATTAAAGTTCAGCTTCTTCCTCTATTCATCTGGCTTCCTCCTCTCTCCGCACAGGTGTTGATCTTGACAGCATTCCCCAGTAAACTTTCCGTGCACAAATTGCCATCGTGGAAACTGTTTCCTGGAGAATGCAACCTGTGATGCTAGAATAATTCATTCCATGGCTTCCCAAGGAGGTTGAGGGATCTATGGGTAGGTGGACACAGAACAAATAAGCTGGGCCCCTGAAAGCCACACCAACAAGCAGAGGAATCAATCGTACCTGTGTTTTCGTGACCCCAGCTCATCATATCCCTCGTAACAAACTAACATGGGAAGGAAAAGAATGTGATGTGCAGGGTCCACAGTTACCGCCACGGCTCTGAAGCATCCCTCATGTGAAAACAGCTCCATTTCTTGGCCGAGCTCCATTTCAGACCCTGAGCTTGGGCTCCCTGTCTGTACTGTGACCTCACCTTGTGGAGTCCAACGTACAGTGACTCATGAGTCATCAGGGGCTCGATCAACATTTCCTCTTGGCTACATATCCCACCCCCACCCCAAAGTCAGTGATCATCCCCTTTGGGAGCCTGGCTGCTGAGGGGGAAAAAAGGGAAAAGTGAGTCAGTCAAGAAATGACAACCCCAAGGGGGCAGCAGTATCCCTGCCTGAAGTCTAGAGAAGAACAGGCAAAAGTGTTATTAAAGTCATTCTTTCCTGTCAGCCTTTTCAGTTGAATAAGAAATAGAAAGGTTGTACCCTCCCTAGTGTGGGAGCAACTTGAGGGCCAGTATCACTTGTTTTTTTGTAATAATAAAAGCCAGTCCTTGGTGGGGCGTGGTGGCTCACATCTGTAATTCCAATGCTTTGGGAGGCCAAGGTGGGAGAATCACTTGGGGCCAGGAATTCAAGACCAGGCTGGGTGACGTAGCAAGACCCCATCTCTACAAAATATATATTTAAAATTAGCCAGGGACAGCAGCACACCCGTAGTCCTAGCAATTTAGGAAGCTGAGGGGGGAGGATCCCTTGAGCCCAGGAGTTCAAGGCTGCAGTGAGCCATGATCTTGCCACTGTACTCCAGCCTGAGCAACAGAGCGAGACCCTGTCTCACAAAAAAAAAAAAAAAAAAAAAAAGCCAGTGCCCACATAGCGAGACTATGTCCCAAGATCTGTTCTGAGTACTTAACATATATTCACCAATTGAATCCTCGTAACACCACAGTGAGGAAGAGACCATTATTCCCAGCCCTGTTCTGCAGATGAGGAGACCAAAGCACAGAAAGCTAAAGAATGGATGGGTCTGAAACCTGCTCAGGCCACACTGGTTATGAGTGGGTTCCACCACCGTCCTACATTGCCGGTATGTGTCATCCAGGGCTGAAGGCAGTGCCTGGCCTGGTGGGGTGCACTGCCCCTGTGGTCCTTCTCACAGCTGGCCACATACCCCTCAGATGCAGTGAGCGGCCCACCAGACACCTGGCTTACAGAGAACAGGGGTGAAGGAGAGCTGCAAGCCTTCTCTCAAAGCCTCCCTTCTTCCTTTCTGGTGTCTGTGGGCTGAGTGTGTCTCCCTCTGGCTTGATTCATGGTTTTTGCTCTCTCTTCGGCGCATTCATTCTTTCCAGATTTTTTACTTTCTTTCCATTCGCTCACAAGGGAAGACCTGCTGAGGGCGGAAACAGCACGCATGAGTGAAAGGAGAACAATGGGTGAGAGGTGCCGAGTAAGCCTCGACTGTGGCGGCTGTGTTGTGGTTCCTGAGCTTCCTCCACGCCAGATCTGATCTTCAGTGACGCCCAGCAGGGCCTACGGAGACATTTATCACTTCCTCCCTCAACGAAAGGTGTGAACCCAAGAAACTTTGCCTCTTCCAGGCCAGGTGGTCCCTGTGCCGACTGGAGCAGGATCTATCTAGACTGTGGTTACTTACCTGTCCTTTCAGGGCGCTATTGTGTCCTTGTGCCTACAAGCCCCTGCCCTACCCGACATGCACACAAGAATTTAGCGATTTGGGAGTTTTAGTTTTAGTTTTTGTTTAATTTATTTATTTTGGAGACAGGGTGTTCTGTCGCCCAGGCTGGAGTGCAGTGGCATGACCGAAATGATAGAGTTCCCTGATCCCCCTCGCAGGATGCATGACAGGGGTGTGGCTCACCTGTTGGGTCGCCACCGCCACCGTTGCTCAAAGCCCTTAAGGGAGGCGGAGCACGTAGATGCACAGGTGCAGGGGCCCAAGTGGGCGTGTGTTACAGTGTGCCCCTTCAGCCTTGCGGTCCATGGACGGCTCGAGTGTTAACCAGCTCCGCGGACCCTCTGCCTTTCTACAAGGGCAGAGGGCCAATGTGACCGCTTTCTGTATCCTAAGCTCTTGTCCAGCATCCCAGAAAAACCAGTCACACACGGACTTGAAGGATAAATGTGAGAATTTCACTGAGTAGTGGAGGTGGCTCTCAGCGGGATGGATAGAGAGATGGAAGCAGGGGATGGAGTGGGAAAACAGTCTTCCCCGGGAGCCGGGCCGTCCAGCGCTGAACTCCTCTCCCACCACCAACAGCCCAACTCCTCTCAGCATTCAGATGTTTCTCCTCTTCTCTCTTTCTCTGCCGCACCCTCCATTCCGCCCTGCATCTGCTTGTCTTCTCGTCTTTTCACCCGCTTGTCTGCTTCTGGAGCCTGGGGTTTGGTGTTTATATGGGTACAGGATGGTACCGGAGAGGGGCCATGGCAGGCCAAAAGGCAACTTTTGGGGCGTGAAAACAGGAATGCCTGTCCTCGTTTAGGGCCACAGGTCTTCAGGCTTGAGGGTGAGGTCTTTGCCGGGGAACCACTCTCTTCTACCCAGTACTTCCCTGTCTCCTGTCCACATCACGATCCTGGCTCTCTGCAGCCTCAACCTCCCAGGCTCAAGTGATCCTCCCACCTCAGCTTCCCTAGTAGCTAGGGCTACAGGTATGTACCACCACTCCTGACTAATTTTTGTATTTTTTTTTTTAACTCCAACACAGGAGACAGAGCGAGACTCTGTCGCCCAGGCTGGAGTGCAGTGGCGCAATCTCGGCTCACTGCAAGCTCCGCCTCCCGGGTTCACGCCATTCTCCTGCCTCAGCCTCTCCGAGTAGCTGGGACTACAGGCGCCCGCCACCACGCCCGGCTAATTTTTTTGTATTTTTTAGTAGAGACGGGGTTTCACCGTGGTCTCGATCTCCTGACCTCGTGATCCGCCCGCCTCGACCTCCCAAAGTGCTGGGATTACAAGCGTGAGCCACCGCGCCCGGCCTGTATTTTTTATAGAGATGGGGTTTCCCCGTGTTGCCCAGGCTGGTCTTGAACTCCCGGACTCGGGCTATCCACCTGCCTTGGCCTCCCAAAGTGCAGGGATGACAGATGGCAGCTACTACACCTGGCCTAGCTGTTTGGTTTTCCCTGGGCATCTCTGCATTGTGAGGCTTGTTATTCCCAATTTACCCTACTTGACCAAAGAGTGAGATCACCCTTGCAGGTTCTGGTTTGGAGATATGAGAAAGTTCAGACTTATTTAGACTGATGTTTCTCAAGCTTTTTTCATTTTCACCCCCTCAGGAGCCTTGGAAGATATTTTTTTTCTTATCGCTCTTCTCCCCATGACATTACTGTATGTCAGCATATCTAAAGGCCACAAATCATTGTAATGTCTAAGATTTTTTTCCACATACACATCCCTCTCAGTAAACAATTTTCAGCCCCTTGGGGGCAATATCACCTTTTGATTTTTTGGGTTTTTGAGATGGAGTCTCGCTCTTCGCCCAGGCTGGAGTGCAGTGGCACAATCTTGGCTCACTGCAACCTCCACCTCCCAGGTTCAAGAGATGCTCCTGCTTCAGCCTCCCAAATAGCTGGGACTACAGGCACACACCATCGTACCCGGCTAATTTTTGTATTTTTGGTAGAGACAGAGTTTTGCCATGTTGGCCAGGCTGGTCTCAAACTCCTGACCTCATGATCCTCCCATCTCAACCTCCCAAAGTGCTGAGATTACAGGCGTGAGCCACCATGCCCAGCCTCAATATCACCTTTTGGAAGTCCATGAGCTAGGCTCAGCCACTAAGTGCCCCACCCAGGCCTTCTCTTCCTTTGGGGTGGGAGCTGTTGATGTTCCTGCCCAACATGCACTGCTTGTTCATGGTTATATATAAGCCCTCACCTACCTCTCTGTCAAACCTTAAGCCTGATGCAGTTTCACTCCTAGGTAGTTGCCCAAGAAATCCTCAAGTGCCCAAGACAGCCAAAAGACTATTACAAGAATGCTCACAGCAGCTTTCTTCATAATAACCACAAACTGGAAACAATCAAAATGAACTTCAACAAGACAATCAATATATAAGTAAATGGGGATATATTCATACAATGCAATTTTACCAGCAGTAAAAAGGAACTAACTACTGCTACACATACAACATGGGCAAATTGCAAAAGCATAGTATAAGTAAAAGGAAACAGATGCAAAAGAGTATGCCCTGTATGATCTATGAAGTTCAAGAACAACCAAAACTAGCCCATGGTGACAGTCAGAATAGTATGCACCTCTGGGAAGACTTAGAGGGAAATTTTTCTTCCCTATCTTGATTTGAATGGTTATTCCGCAAATGTGTAATTAGGTTAAAATGTGTATCCTTATATAAAAATTCTAGCTATAATACACTTAAGATTTTTGTACTTAGCTCTATGTAAATTGTACCTTAAAATTTTAAACAGATCCTTGAAAGTTCCTTCAAAACATTCAGACAGGGGTTCCTGGGTAAGATGCATATTTCAGGGTCTCATCCAAAGACCTGCTCTATGGGCTGAGACGCTAAATCTTACCCATGGCCCCAGGGATTCTGATGCAGGTTATCCTGGAGCGACATTCTGTTAATGGAAAAAAACAAACTGTGTACAATATTTTAAAGAGTTTTATTCTGAGCCAGTGTGAGTGACCATGGCCTGGGGAAACACAGCCTCAAGAGGTCCCAAGAAAGTATGCCAAAGGTGGCCGGGCGAGGTCACTCACGCCTGTAATCCCAGCACTTTGAGAGGCCGAGGCAGGCAGATCACCTGAGGTCAGGAGTTTCAGACCAGCCTGGCCAACATGGTGAAACCCCGTCTCTACTAAAAATACAAAAAATTAGCCGGGCGTGGTGGCAGGCACCTGTAATCTCAGCTACTCAGGAGGCTGAGGCAGGAGAATGGCGTGAACCTGGCAGGTAGAGGTTGCAGTGAGCTGAGATCACGCCACTGCACTCCAGCCTGGGCAACAGAGCGACACTCTGTCTCAAAAAAAAAAAAAAAAAAAGTGTGCCAAAGGCAGTCAGATTAGTTTGGTTTTATACGTTTTAGAGAGGCAAGAGTTACAGGCAAACACATAAATCAATACATGGAAGGTATATATTGGTTTGACCCAAAAAGGCGGGTTATCTTGAAGTGGAGGGCTTACAGGTTATAAGTGGATTCAGATATTCTTTAATTTACAGTTGGTTAAAGGAGTAAGGCTCTGTCTAAAATTTGGCGTCAGCAGAAAAGAATGTTTTAAATTAAGATAAGGATGCTACATAGCAAAATTGATGGCCTGCAGGCATGACTTCACCCTGGCCTTGCATGGTTTAAAATCTGGAATCTTAGTACCACAAAGAATCTGTTTTGTCAGTCTTGTGATCTCTATTTTAACATTAAGGCTGGCCAGTTGTGCCTAAACTCCAAAAGGGACTGGGTATAATGAGGCAGGTCTGACCCTCCTTCCCATTATGGCCAGGTAGTCTGTTTTTCGGCTGTCTCGGGGGTTCTCCTTGACCAAGAGGGGGTCCATGCAGTTGACTAGGGGCTTAGGATTTTAGTTTTAGTTTTGACTGTAAGACACACTGGTCAAGAGTTTCAGCAGAATACACTTACTGATTCCATCAGCTTCTTGGTCCCTGTTCCCATAAACGGGAAAACATAAGTCTTCCGAACTTGAAGTGAATGAAACAAATATTGCAAAATGTTCCTTGAGAAGCACAACGGAAATAGACCCTGAAGTCTTGTAAGCCTAAATCAAATCAATATGCAGACAAACTGGCTTCAAGGGGTGAAGGTGGTGATGTTGCAGGCAAGGAACAGGCAAAGAAAGGGGTCCTTATACCCACCCAGCAGTGTCTCATGGGCTGCAATTGAGTGTTCTGACTCCAACCCACCCTACATCACTGTGCAGTAGAAGGCACAACGTTATATTTGGACCCTAATAGGAGCCCCTCCTGTGATGAGCTGTGCGACTTTGAGTAAGTTACTTAACAGCTCTGATCTTCAGTTCCTCCTCTGTAAAATGGGAATAGTAGAATTTACCTCAAGGGGTTGTTGTAAAAATTGAAAGAGAGAAAGTATGCAAGGACTTTGTACAATACGTAGGGGAGGAAAATCTTTTTCCCTCTACTCACCTAAATTTTCCAACTGGGGCCCTGTAAATTCAACTGACGAAAAATAGATTAACATGTGCATCACACGTACGTATGGGAGTACCCTGTGCTGAATAACTTAAAAGGGTGGTTAGAACTTGGGCTTGTGGGAAACCAATGGAAGATAAGGGCTAGTGAGTAGGTGTGCTATGCATATTCCTCTGGTGCCCTCTCTGGGTTTATAAGGGTCTAGACTTCTCGCCAGTGATTAACTTCTGTCCTTCCTAGTAGAGAGGAGAGGAGGAGAAACCTTTACAAATTGGTGTCCTGGGCCAGGCGCCGCGGCTCATGCCTATAATCCCAACACTTTGGGAGGCCAACGCATGCGGATCACCTGAGGTCAGGAGTTCGAGACCAGCCTGGCCAACATGGTGAAACTTTGTCTCTACTAAAAATACAAAAATTAGCCGGGCATGGTGGCACATGCCTGTAGTCCCAGATACTCAGGAGGCTGAGGCAGGAGAAGTGTTTGAACCTGGGAGGCAGAGGTTGCAGTGAGCCATTGCACTCCAGCCTGAGTAAAAAGAGTGGGCAACAAGAGTGAAACTCCATCTCAAAAAAAAAAAAAAAAAATTTGTGTCTTGCTTTTGGGCAAATAGAGGGCAAGCAGAGAGCCTTTCATGTATCTGCTTCTTCTCAGTGGTTGTCAGCTCAAAATAATCCTATGCCAAAGTAGCATATTTTGGAGTGGCATGTTCTGCGCTGTCCTTCAAATACCTGGCATACAGAAGGAGCTTGTTAAGTGTGGCTTTCTCCAATCTTTCCTGAGCTTTAAGCTCCTGTTTGCACTAGCCTCAGCCCCTCATTCACACATTAAATATTCACTGGCACCTATTCTGTACCAAGCACTGTGCCAAGGACTGGGACTGGAGGAATGAATGAGATGTAGACACTCAGAGTGGGGAGAACCACCAGGGGGGACAGATACTGGTGATACCTTGTGATAAGGAGTATCGTATCTCCCCAGTCTCAGCGTACTAGGAAGGGCTTCCAAGCCTCCCCTGAGTTGAGTTTAGCAGGATAAATAGAAATCACCAGCAAGTCAAATCACAAAGACCCAGGGTGAGGAGAAGCTCTAGCTGTGCAAACTTTCTGGGTTCTCTTTCATGGCGTGCATTAATTCAAAAGCCAGCATCTAGTGCAAGATTGTGTGCCAGTCCCAGGCCAGACACTGAGGAACACACGGATACCTGAGACAGTTCATGCTCTCAGGAGACTCTTCATCTGAATCAGGCCCTCCCAAAAGCACTAGGGTGGTAGAAAACTGGGATCAGAATTACAGAATTACACACATAATTTGTGAGGTCTTTTTGTTTGTTTTTATGTTTTGCTTTGCTTTTGGGGTTTTTTTTGTTTTGTTTTGTTTTGTATTTTTTTTTTGAGACAGAGTCTCGCTCTGTTGCCCCAGGCTGGAGTGCAGTGGTGCAATCTCGGCTCACGGCAACCTCTGCCTCCCGGGCTCAAGCCATCCTCCTGCCTCAGCCTCATGAGTAGCTGGGATTACAGGCACCTGCCATCAGGCCTGGCTAAATTTTTTTTGTATTTTTAGTAGAGATGGGGTTTAGCCATGTTGGTCAGGCTGGTCTCAAACTCCTGAACTCTGGTGATCTGCCCACCTCGGCCTCCGGAAGTGCTGGGATTACAGGCATGAGCCACCGTGCCTGGCCTACACCCATAATTTCTAACTGTCCTATGTTGCTAATCAACTGCTAGTCCTCAGAGGAGAGAGATGAGGTACTAGGTGCCTTTACTATTTGTCCCAGGACGTGGTAACAGTCTCTGGCCATGGAGGGAATTAGCAAGCAGCGCCGACTGGCCAAGTCCAACCCCCTCAATCCCCCTCAAATGACAGCAGTTAGGAAGTTCTGTTTCTTGAAAGCCGATTGCAGGAAACATTCCATGAGTGACAGAAATCATGCTAGATCTTTAGTAGGTTGGCAGCACCTCTCTTTTTCCAGCTGTCTGAGGTAGGATCCAAAGGCTGTCATGTCATTTTGTCATAAATCCAACCTTTTCAAGAAAATCTGTGATGCTCTGAGAAATTGGGCATCTTCTCTGGGACTGTGAAAGGTGGCTCATGCCGTGGCATGCTAGTAAATATTTATCATCAGCTCTCTAAGAAAAACAAAATGCCCTGCTTTGCAGTGTGTGCTGATTTCCCTGGTGCAAATACTGCCACCATAAGCAACAGTGCCACTAGACCAATGTGACATCACTGAATGTGCAGTTGGGAAGGGATATGCGCAGTCAGCCCTTGTGAGCTGAAAGAAACCTTCTCCAACATGCCACTGAGTCATGCTCTACTTGGACCTGAGGGAAAACTTGCCAGAATGATATGCAGATGTCACCTCAGTGATGAATAATAGCAGATGCTTAAAAGACAACAAGCCTTGTTTGAAACACTTCTGGGCACTAACATGACCTGCACCCTGAGCTGGGTCCAGGCCTCTGTATTTTGTTAAATGAAGTTTAGCCTGAAGCTACCTCTTTACATATTTTAAGTTCAGCCTAAATGTTTTTCTGTACATCATGAACTATAACGTAAATGGAATTGTAAACAGACTGTAGCCTACTCTTGTGCCAATCACTGAGTTTTGGCCAATCAAATGTAGCCAACTGTTCAAACTGCGTTCAAATAAGGCAAATGCTGAGCTATAACCAATCCAGCTGTTTCTTTTCTTTTCTTTTCTTTTCTTTTTTTCTTTTTTTTTTTTTGAGATGGAGTCTTGCTCTGTGGCCCAGGCTGGAGTGCCGTGGAGTGATCTCAGCTCACTGCAACCTCTGCCTCCCAGGTTCAAGCCATTCTCCCATCTCAGCCTCCCGAGTAGCTGGGATTACAGGTGCATGACCCCACACCCAGCTAATTTTTGCATTTTTAGTAGAGACAGGGTTTCACCATGTTGGCTAGGCTGGTCTCGAACTCCCGACCTCAGGTGATCTGTCTGCCTCAGCCTCCCAAAGTGCTGGGATTACAGGTGTGAGCCACTGCACCTGGCCTCAGTCCAGCTGTTTCTGTACCTCACTTTCGTTTTCTGTACATCACTTTCCTTTTTCTATCCATAAATCTTCTTCCACTATGTGACTGCACTGGAGTCTCTGAGCCTACTCTGGCTCAGCAGGCTGCCTGATTTGCTAATCCTTTTATGCTCAAACTCTTAAATTTAATTCGGCTGAAGTTTTTCCTCTAAGAACTTCTTTGGACCAGGCTACTGCTTTCCACATGTCCCATCCTTTCTCTGCCTGGTCACCTCCTACCCATCCCTCTAGTCTCTTTTTTTGTTTTTTTGAGACGAAGTCTCACTCTGTCATCCAGGCTGGAGTGCAGTGGCACACTCATGGTTCACTGCAGCCTCCACCTTCCAGGCTCAAACAGATCCTTGCACCTCAGCCTCCCAGTAGCTGGAACTATAGGCACATGCCACTGCACCCAGCTAGTTATTTATTTTTTGTAGAGATCGGCACTCCCTATGTTGCCCTGGCTGGTCTTGAACTCCTGGGCTCAAGAGATCTGCCCACCTCAGCCTCCTAAAGTGCTGAGACTACAAGCATGAGTCATCGCACCCGGCCATTGTCCTTCTATTCTCAACTGGAATCACTTCTTCATGGACGTCTTCTCACCCCCACCCCTCCACCTTAGGTCAAGCCCCTCCACCTCGTGCTCTCAAAGCCTACCCACTCCTCCTTTCTGGCCCTCATCACAGTTTTTGTTTGTTTGTTTGAGATGGAGTCCAGCTCTGTGGCCCACGCTGGAGGCAGTGGCGCAATCTCAGCTCACTGCAACCTCTGCCTCCCAGGTTCAAGCGATTCTCCTGCCTCAGGCTCCCAAGTAGCTGGGGTTACAGGCGTGTGCCACTGCACCTGGCACTCATCACAGTTTAATGTCCAGGTTGTTGGTGTTATTATTTTATTTGTATCTCCCTGTGGACTGCAAAATCCCTGAAAGTAGGGTCTGTAATCCCTGGTTCACACAGCTGGGAGTTCAGATAGTGGGACACGGAGTGCATAGGTGAAGAAGTAACTGAACTGAAAGAGTACGGAGACAGGCAGAGCCCAGAACCAGCTTTCGGGATCACCCTCTGAAACTCCCTCTCCCTCATCTTCAGTTAGAGGGGTCAACTGGTGACCAGGTGGCCTTTGTCCTAAGTTTCAAGATTCTGGCTCTAGTGTCAACTTAGCCACATGGTCATCATCCAGTAGGGGAGCAAATTCTCCAGCTCTGATGAGGAGGCCCTCTAGCCCAGCCACCACTACTAGCCTTATGTGGTGTATATAAATTAGACAAAGATCTCCCCTTTAGCCAAATGTAGCCCCAAGGACCCTTGACTTTGCTATAGGATGCTGTATTTGGTGAAGAAAACTGCACCTCTTCTCAGAGCACAAGACTTAGCAGACAGCACTGGGACTGAATTTCAGATTATCACCACCCCCACAGTCCAGCATCTTTGTGCAGTGCCCAAACTGGCAGCCCTGCTGGCTCGGCCTCCACAGGAGCCAGCCTTGCCCAGATCTAGGGGCAGACAGTTTCAGGCAGAGGGGGACAGCAGTGTAAAGTTCCCCAGGCAGGAGTGAGCTCAGGCTTTGAGAAATCAGAGGAGGCCTGAGTGGATGGAACTCAATGGGGGCAGGAAGGAGTGAAGGTATGAGGGGGTAAGGGCTTTGGGCTAAGCGAAGAGCTTATATTTTATTCTAGGTGTCTGTTGAGCTGAATGGGAATCATAAATTCAGATAAAACAGGGTTTCTCATTTTTTAATCTATTGACAATGAATGCATAATAGACCACGGGGGAATATGACAAGGTTGTCCCAGCCTTATGTAGAGGAGTTTGGGGACCACATCCTTTCCTAGGGCATGGAGGACCTGAGCCAAGTTATATTGTGTACTCTCCTTCCACAGGCTCTCCTCCAGGTAAAATCATATTAAAATATGCATCAAGGATGGCCTTAAGAGTGTGGATGTTTATTGTTCTGCCCATCTCCTTTTGTTTCTTTTGGGATTATTGTTTTCCCTATTCTGGACATGTGATTTGAATGGGGGCTGCCATGTTCTTTCTTTCTTTTTTTTTTTTTTTTTTTTTTTTTTTTTCATGATCTGCTCTGTCACCTAGGCTGGAGTACAGTGGTGCAATCATTGTCTCAATGCAGTCTCAAACTCCTGGGTTCAAGCCATCCTTCCATCTCAGCCTCCCAAGTAGCTAGGAAAACAGGCACATGCCACCACACCGGGCTAATTTTATTTTTTATTTTTATTTAGAGGCTGGGTCTGGCTTCGTGTCCAGGCGGGTCTCGAACTTCCAGGCTCAGGGGATAATCCTGCTTTGGCCTCCCAAAGTGCTGGGATTACAGGTGTGAGCCACCACACCCAGCCAGCCATGTTCTTATAGAGCCTGCTCTTGGCCACAGTCCTGAGGTAGAAACTCGGTCCTAGCTAGGCCATTCAGAATTCTTCCCCAGGATTTAAAAAACATAGACCAGAGAGGTCTGAGTAATTCTTTTGTGGTGCATTAATGTATTCAACATTTTTCTCTTTTGGGGTGAACACTCATTATAATACTGTGCTTAGGTATAAAAATACAGTAGTAAGAAAAGGAAAGGTCAAAGTCCCTGCCTCCCCAGAGCTTACAATGTAGTGAGAGGGATATGTGTGAGTCCAAAGCTGATGCAAATAAATATAAAATTACACTGAAGACGGATGCAAAAAAGGAGAGGCTGGTGGCACTTTGAGAACCTGTGGTGGGGGAACTACCTGGGGAAGTAGGTCAAGGATGATTTCCCCAAGGAAACAATGACGGAGCTGAGATCTAGGTAATGGGAATGGCATGTGAGAAGACTGAGTGGCAGGAGAGGGCATGGCAAGTGCAGGGAGAGCAAGAGGGCAATGTGACGAGAGAGGAGGAAGGGTGCAGGGGGGCCAGGTTCCCTATAAGGCTGGAAGGGTAGGAGGAGGCTCTTATATCTGTTAGGAACTGTGTTTGGCTTCTAGTTATAAATAGAGGGGACTTCAATAAGATAGAAATTTATAATTTCTCACCTAAAAGTTGTCTAAAGCTAGGAAATAGGTACCTTTATCCCAAGATCCTTCTACCACTCTCTCTGCCATTTTGAGTGCTAGTTTCCATCTTCAAGTTCTCACAGTCTCAAGATGACCACTGTAGCACTAGCTATTATGTTCACATGCCAGGCAGAAGAAGGAGGAAGTCATAACAATGAAAATGGCAAAACATCCAGCTGAATCAGGCTTTTGTGAAGGACTTTTGCAGGAATTCAATCTAATTACTTCCATTTATATCTCATTGTCTACCTCTGGCTGCAAGGGATGCTGGGAAATGTCGTCTTTTCACTGAGTTCATTGCCACTTCCAACAACATGGGGATTCTGTTACCAAGAAAGAAGGGGAAAGTTTCAGATGCCTTTGAGATACCCAAGAGTAGATATCAGGAAGGCATTTGGATACATAGGCCTAGAGCCTGGAGAAAGGTCTGTGTTGGAGAATACATTTGAGAATCCTTTAGGTAGAGGTGGTGACTGACCTCACATGAGCGAGATCTCAGGGAGGGAGTAAGAGGGCCTAGGATGCAGCCTGGAGGAACTCCAGCATTTGATGAGCAGGTAGGGGGCTGAGCCTACTAAGGAGACAGAGAAGGAGAAGGATAGAGTCTGGAAGATGTGACGCTGGGGCACCACCATTGTGGGGAGAGCCCCTCTCCACAGAGAAAGAAGGAAGTGAGTTGGCCAGAGAGGAGTGTGGAATGGAGAGCAGGGGTGAGGGAGGGAGGGATTTGCTGGTTCCCTCATCCCTGATGCCGTGCCCTTCCTGTGATTTGGTTGTTGAACTTCCTGTTATATGCCTTCCAATCAATCTCCTCTTTTGTCTAAATCATTCTGAGCCTGTCCCTCTCAACTTTACTAATAACAGGTAAGTTCAGGACTGAGGAATGTGGAAGATAACTCAATCCATTGTGCCTTGTGAAAAGGGGAGGCAGCCTGCTGATTGCAAATGCACATCTGTTCTTTTCAGCACCTTTGATGGGCCCACTTTTGGGCAAGTCCTAGTGTTAGCTCTCGAGGTCAGACCTTGTGTCTTCCTAGTGTGTGCTCATAGTAGGCTCTATTTGTCTGAATGAATAAATGGTTGTGGAATGAGAACCACCATGGCGTGCTTATTGTTCCAGCACCCATGAAGACACTGGTTTGGTAGAGTTGGGTTTGTTAGTCGTTCACTTCCCTTCTCCTCTTCCATTCAATCACTCTCTCAATGACTTCCAAGCCAGAAGTGCCATGCCATCTATTTTCTCACTACTGTGACAAGAAAACTCAATGGCAACAGAGAAATAAGCAGGATAAAGGCTTATTGCTAACTGCTAATTTTCTGACCACAATATGGATCTAAAGGGCACATATGTCAGCGTATGTCCCAATGAAAAAACAGGTTAATCACTATATAAATGACATTCCTGATTTTTCCTTTTGTTCTTTCTTTCTTTCTTTCTTTTTTTCTTTTTTGTCTTTTAGAGACAGGGTCTTACTATGTTGCCCATGCTAGAGGGCAGTGACTATTCACAGGTGCGATGCTGCTACTGATCAGCACGGGAGTTTTGACCTGCTCCATTTCTGACCTGGGCTGGTTTACCCCTCCTTAGGCAACCCAGTGGTCCCCTGCTCCTGGGAGGTCACCACATTGATGCCAAAATCAGAGCAGAGCAGACACCTGATCAGCATAGCACATTATAGCCGGCATTCCTGAATTTTCATAGTGATGAATCAACTAATGATTTATACGATAATTCAATAAGCAGAAGTTGTTAACAAAGCTTTCTATCCACTTGCCTGAAAGGAATTACAAAATCAGATCTGGCCAAGTGGAAGAAAGAGTTTTAAGTAGTAGTAAAAGGGCTGATCAAACTACTGTCCATTTTTTGGTGGGAGAAATGGTTTGAGTAGACAGAGCTAACTGATAAACCATATCCACTTTCATTGTGACTTTGAGTTCCCTAGGTAGTGGTATAAACAAGGATACAAAACACACACAGTCTTTCTGCCTTAACCAGACCAGCATGTTCATGCTCATAGTCATTGGTCATCAGCTTTTCCAAAGCTCCTTTTCCAATCCAACTCATGATATATATCCAGTTTCATATATATTTATATATATACACACATAATATATGTTTGTGTATATATAATATGTATAATATTTTATATTATAAGTATATGCACACATACTCTCCAGACCATCAACTCCACCAGTGTTGAAAATAAACATGGAAAAGTCCTCATCCATATCACCATAGGCGGTCTTGGAGATGGGCCTTTCAACTCAAGCTGGTCTCAGCAGCTAAGGGATTAGTCTATCCCTTGAGAAGGAACTAGGCAACTGGAATGAAACAAGAAAAGTGAGCATTTGGGGGTGACACTTCTCAAACTGAAGTATTTTTATTCTAGGGAGAATTAGTTGTGAACAAATGTTCGATTTCTCATTGGCTAAAGGGTTAATCTCACTGGTGGGTAATTGGCGATGAGAAATTATCTGGTCCTGAGAAGTCTGCTCTCCACATCCCATGCTTGGGTGAACTGTTCACACACATCACCACTTTGAAGTCTTCCCTTGCAAAATGTATGGCATTAAAGCCTTTTTGTCTTCCCCCTTAAGGGCTATGAAGCTTGAAATCAGTCACTGAATGAAACAAAACTCAGCTCCTTTGAATAAAACAATTTACTCCTTGAGTCAACTTGAGTAATTCTCACTTATGCCATTCGTAATTATAAGGGGGGAAAAAAACCTAATGTATAACTTTCAAGAGCCTAAGTCATTCTCTGACAGAAAATTAAGAGCTTAGTGATTCATACCAACCTTTCTAGGCAAAAAGATGCCTCTGATTATATGATGATGTGGTCCCTCATATTTATCCCCTTGAAGGGACACAGGCTGGACCCCTACCCCAAAATGTCTCCCTCAATCTCCCCTGCTAGTTAGGGTGCTGAAAACGTGCTGGGCCCTACCCCATTTAAATGAAAATCCCCCCAGAATAGCAGTACTTTTGCCTTAATCTGACTTATGGAGGGCAGCAGGCAGAGGAGGACAGGTTTTCTGGGGCTGACATTCCCACTCAGACTTCCCACTGAATATAAAATTACTGCCTTAATCTACTCTTTTCTCCTGGAGCCTCCAAACCATAGCTGGGAGGGAATTTTGAAAATGATCTCATCAAGGCTGCAGTGAACTGCGATCACACCACTGCAATCCAGCCTAGGCAACAGAGCGAGACCCGGTCTCCAAAAAAAAGAAAAGAAAATGATCTCAAAGGCAGCAGCGAAGGGCACAGATACTAGGTTGAGTCAGGATCTGCTGCATACTAGCTGGATGACCTTGGGCAAGTTACTTAACCTCTCAGTGCCTCAGTTCCACATCTGCGATGTGGGGATGATAATAGCACCCACTTCATGTGCCTGAATCTTTCTCCATTCATCTCCTCTTCTCTGATCCAGTAAGCATGAACTTGTTGGTCCCTTAAAACTCTCTCCTGTCTTTCTGTCTCTGTTTCTCTCTCCTTTGACCTGGGCCTTCTAAACGTTATTCTCTCGTTTGGTCAGCCTCTCCCCGCAACCTGAGCCCTTCCACCTTCACCTACCTTAGATGTTACTTTCTCCTAGAAACTGTCCCTGACTGGCTGCCCCCAAGTCTGGGGTCAGCGTCTATGTGAACGTTCCTATCACACCCTACATTTCTGTTATCCAGCACCCGTCACCCTGAATTGTAGGTGCCACGTTAGACTTTGCTCTTTGAGAACAAACACAGTGTCTTTCTTCTCTCTTGTCCAATGACTGAGCATACAGGTTGGATAAAGATTTGTTGAATTAAGGAATGAACCAGTAGATAGATGGATGAAGGTTAGACAGAAGCCTAATACCAACTTATGGAAATTCCTACAGACATTTCAGTGGAGAGGGTATGAGAATGGAATTATCCAGAGAAGGGATCTTTGCCATCAAATATAGATTTAGATGTTACTTAATTTCCTTTTAAAAATGGATGGCCTTTACTGCCAACAGCTCAGAAACCACTTGTTTCATTTATGAAACATATGTAGTAGTAATATACCCTCAGGATAACAATACCAAGAAGTTTCTTTTTTATTTTAGAAGAGGACAAACAGGAAGGAAAAACAGGAATTGAATCCCCTAGTATGTAGTCACGTGTTTCTGTTTTCTCAGAGCCTCAGTTACAGTGAAGAGATACATGACATTTAGATATGAAGCTCGGATCTCAGTCCCTGGTGAAAATAGGGTATTTCCATGAGGTAATCACTGCTCTAAATATGTCAATAGTGTGTTGTCATTCTGTTGAATAGAGCTCCAGCCCGAAGGAATTTCCCTAGGAGCCCTGCTTCAGCCATCTCCCTGGCCCCCTGGGAGGGAGAGGTTTATCTGGTTTTTGCCTTCGTCTGAATCTGAGGTCATCCCAATCACGCACACTCTTCAGGGCACTGTCCCAGGCACTGAGAAACAAAAGGGTGGGAGGTAGACATGGTCTCCATCCAGAGAGAGCGGAGGGTCCCAAGGGTACACAGACAAATCACCATCCTGAGGCACGGAGCCAGGGAAGAGAGCAAGACTTTGTTCATGGACAGGCCAGGAAATGAATGAAGGAGCAGACGAGTGGCCAAACTGAGACCCTCTTGCCTTCGACAAGTTGACAGTGAAGCAAAGGAAGCAGATGAGGCAGGACTGTGCTCGTGAAGCAGGGTCAGGGGGTGCATTTGTAGAGGAAGGAGCCGCTAGAGAGGAGAGGCTGTGATAGACAAAAGACAGAGTGAAGGACAGTGGGAGACAGCAGAACAAGATCAAGATGGAGGAGTCAACTTTGGTTTGAAAGAACTTTTCCTCATCTAAAATCCAGGGATTGGCCGGGCACGGTTGCTCACGCCTGTAATCCCAGCACTTTGGGAGGCCGAGGTGAGCGGATCACCTGAGGTCAGGAGTTCGAGACCAGCCTGGCCCACATGGCGAAACTCCATCTGTACTAAAAATACAAAAAAAATGAACCAGGTGTGGTGGTGCGTGCCTGTAATCCCAGCTACTCAGGAGGCTGAGGCAGGAGAATCACTTAAACCCGGGAGGCAGAGGTTGCAGTGAGCTGAGATTGCTCCACTGCACTCCAGCTGGGCCAGAAAGCAAGACTCCATCTCAAAAAGAAGAAGAAAAAAGAAAGAAAGAAAGAAAAAATAAATCCGGGGATCAATATAAAAACAGATTTTTCTGGGGAGAGGAGAGAAGTAAGCATAGGCAGTTCCTACTGGAGCCAGGCAGTCCTGGGACCAAATGCCTGCATTGTGACTTGGAGGAAGTTGCCTCTTTAAACCCGGGATTCATCATCTGCAAGACAAGGTTATCGATACTCGCCTCGCAGATGAAGTGTAGTTATGGCACCAGCCTAGTGCTTGTGGCTGCTGCCTACATGGTAGCAGCTGTGATTACTACTGTTACTCATCTCAGGGAAGCAGGAGGTGTAGGCATCCACAGAAGGGTAACAGGGAGAGGATGGTTTAGGGGTTTTGGGGAAGTGAGCCGCCATGGGACTATTACAGAGACAGTCAGAAGGCTACTAGAAGGAAGGCCATGAGGTGGTAAAGGACCAGCAAAGGTCCAAGGGCAGGAATTTGGGGCAGTCCATTCATAACTCTGGGACTTTAACTGGTAAGGTTCAGCAGCCTGGGAGTGGGATCTCAGGAGCCGGGGAGAGGGATCGACATTTCCATTAACATTGTGTGGACATTCACATCCGTGAAGGAAGTGTCTAAACTCTAGTTTTAGGGAAGCTGGTCTTTTGATCAGGGTTTGCACAACAAAGCACCACTCCGGTGCCTGTAATTCTAGGACTCCCTGTTTCACAGCCATTAGCATCAGACAGGTTTCCACCAGTTTTCGTTCAAGTCACTGCCCTAAGAACCTTCCTATGTGTGTGTACAGAAGGAAGAGCCAAATACATGATGAACAATGGTTTATGACAGACCCAACAAATGCCTTTGAGACAGAATGCCTTTGAGATGTTACCTTACGCTGCTGGTCATTCATTTTGACAACTTGGATTGTCAATTGACTTGTAGTAAAAGGAGCACCCTAGAACAGTTTCTCAACCTCAGCACTAACTAGACATGGTGCCAGATAATTCTTTGCTGTGGAGGTTGTCCTGTGGATTATAAGATGTTTAGCAGTATCCTTGGCCTCTACCCACTAGATGCCAGTAGCAGCCCTCCCCGCTGGGGGTAGAATTTGCCCCTGGTTGGGAATCACTACCCTAGAAGTACAATGATAATCCTTGATGAAAACCATACTAGTGTCCACATTTTATTACTTTGAACTCAGCTGTGATGATCTCCCCAACTAGCAGTTCTCCAAGGACCTTCTTCCTTATGGCCAAGTCCCCAGTTGTTGCATCACTTCATTTAGCAAGGCAGAGCTAAATGGTTGCAAAAAAGTAAAGCTGAGAAACAAGAGCTACATAAATTTACAGGCATTTCATCAGGAGTGGTTCAAGTTTTATAGAGCCTGAAACGTATGCACCTTGGGAAGCCCTTTTCATGAACGCTAATGCATAATTGTAAACACAAAATCGCTAGGGCCCCTCTTGGAGTGTTGGAAGAAGCTGGGGCCCAGTCTTTGTTGGTTTCTCCATGAACCTGCTTCTATACATCATGCAGACTTGATTCTTTGCTCTATTTTCTTCTCCTGTCTGAACTTTTTCCTCCCAGAATACTATGTTGGATAATCCTACATATAACATTCACTTCCAATGTGCTTTTCTCTTGTAAACATTACTTAAGATATTATCCCTTTTGCTTCTTTTTTTCCACAAGTTACTGAAGGCGAAACCATACTGCTTTCGGCTAAAGAGGTGCAAAGTTGATCTGAGACTATGTAAAAGAAACCATCTAGATCTCAATTTCCCAGGCTATATGGAAAATGAAATTGTTCTACTTATTAAAATAGCATTTCTTAACCTTCTTGTGACTTACTAAAAATGACCATTAACATTTTCAGTCGATTCCATTTTGGTTTTGGTCAGAGTTTCTTCTGTTTCACTGAGAATTTCGGTGACATTTATCCTTCACTTCCTTTTTTTTTTCTGCTGCCCTCTGGGGCTGAGGCTAGGGGATGTGGTGCTCTTGTTGGTCAAACAGCTTCTCCTTTTGGATAGGATCGGCTGAGACCCAATGCTCCAATTCATGATAATAAATCATGTCTTCCTTTTCAAAGTACTCTAATATTTATTCTCATTAATGTTTTTTTGTGTTTTTTTTGAAAGAGTTGACAATTTTATTTTCACATTTCCCAATGCAAATGAAAACTGCATCTTTTTTGTCCCACTTCTCCCCTCCAAAACTATTCTCTTTGATAGGACAGGGGAGCAAGTCTTCCTTATGCTGTTTAGAAAACTCAGTATCACAGCATCATGATCTCCTGGTGAAGCAGAACAGGTAATACAAAACTGATACAATGAAGCCTCCCCTCTATCCTTATCTGTCTGGTCGAGTCATTCCGGGCCGAGTGGGCACCATCATGGGACGGGCAGGAGGTCTTATCATTGGGGGCCCAGGCATCATTGGCATGTGGCCTCCCATGGGCGGCCTCATTCCAGGAGCAGGTCCCACTGGCATCATCCCAGGAGGAGGAGGGCCCATCATTGGCATCATGGGAGGACCCCCCATATGGGGTGCTGGCATCATACCAGGGCGAGGAGGACCCAGAAGGCTGGGGGGAGGTGGTATCATCGCCCCTGCAGGAGGAGGAGCAGAGAATGGAGTAGGAGGTATCTTTCCTTGTTGAAATGCAGCCGTTGTTTTGTCAATCAGGCTCTGAGCCTGCTCTTCCATCCATTTCTGATAATAGTCTTTCACATTCTCTTTGTGTTTCCTTCCACTGCAATGTGTCTTTCTCACAGATGGAGAGTCATGGGTGAGGTATGTATCACAGTAGTCACAATAAAACTTGGGCATGTTGCTCTGCAGGCCGTTGGCCACTCCGTTCCTCATTAATGTTATATGTAAGAACCTGTTGTGAGTGCAGCACAAACCAGGCTCGCTTGGGAATCCATCAGTAAATAAGGTCCTCCCCTCACCCCAACAAGGCTTACAGTTGAGTAGGAATGACACATATATATACATAAACAACAGCAATAATAATGGCCATCATCATCATTTGAGTGTGTACTATGTTCCTACACTACTCTAAGCACTTTACAAACATTACCTCAAAATATAGGGCAGAGTGTGATGTATAATGACAAATCACAAACTGTGTTATCTGGGGCCATATTAATTACAGCTGTCCAGGGAACAGCAGGAATGCTTCATGGAGCAAAGGGAATCTGAATGGAGCTCTTGGGGTCACTGTGCTCTATCCAGGCAGAGATGCTTCAAGACATAGCACAGACATTCATTTCTTAGTAGCCCTGATGTGGTTCAGGACATGGTATCCCCAAAATACAGCACCTTGGCACACTGAGTATTTCAAGCTGAAGGAATTTGAGAAACAGCATTTACTGGAAGGTCTCTCTGACCTTTCCCTGCCCTTCTGCCCTGAAACAGGTCATAAGACTTTTATTCAAGAGGTGCCCTGCCTATATCCAGAAGAAAAGAACAGTCTTTTTTCTTTTTTTCTTTTTTTTTTTTGAGACAGAGTCTCACTCTGTCACCCAGGCTGGAGTGCAGTGGCGCGATCTAGGCTCACTGCAACCTCCGCTTCCTGGGTTCAAGCGATTTTCCTGCCTCAGCCTCTCGAGTAGCTAGGATTACAGGCATGTGCCACCACACCCGGCTAATTTTTGTATTTTTAGTAGAGACAGGGTTTCACCATGTTGACCAGGCTGGTCTCGAACTCCTGGGCTCAAGCGATTTGCCCACCTCAGCCTCCCAAAGTTCTGGGATTACAAGAGTGAGCCACCGTGCCCGGTCAGAAGAAAGGAACATTCTTATCTCTGAAGACATAGGAACACAGAGAAGAATTTGAACAAATGTATGTTGCTAAGCTCCCTGCAGTTTTATTATCATTAGATCATATCTCCTTTGTCCTGCTATATTTCTCCATGACCGTCCACTCTTCATCAAAGCTAGCAATAATACACAAGTCTGTTTCTTTGGGTATTCATTTGCTTAAAAGGCCCCTGTGTCACGTAAAACATACCAAATAAATTTGCATGCTTTTCTCTTGTTAATCTGTCTTTTGTTACAGAGCTTTCTCCACTGTAAACCTAGCGATGGGTGAGGAAAAGGTATTTCTCCTTATGTTCTCACACAATATTTGAAGCTACTTATTTAAAAAATGCAGCCATAATAGATTGTTAAAACAAGAATGGAAAGCAAAGATCACTTTAAGGAAGAGAAGAGAAAGCTATGTGACAAAACCTAGACTAAGAATATTTCTTAGAATTGAGCTAAAATGCCAGGCGCCGTGGCTCATGTCTGTAATCCTAGCACTTTGGGAGGCCGAGGCAGGCGGATCACTTCAGGTCAGGAGTTCAAAACCAGCCTGGCCAACATGGTGAAACCCTGTCTCTACTAAAAATACAAAAATTAGCCAGGCGTGGTGGTGGGCGCCTATAATCCCAGCTACTCGGGAAGCTGAGGCGGGAGAATCACTTGAACCCAGCAGGCGGAGGTTGCAGTGAGCCGAGATCACACCACTACACTCCAGCCTGGGCGACACAGCGAGACTCCATCTCAAAAAATAAAAGAAGAATTGAGCTAAAATGAAAGTGTCCTGGCAATTTAGGTATCATGAGTTTCATAACTTCACCTTCTTTTTTAAAAAAGGACACACGTGCTTGCTCTAAACTCTAAGAAAGCTGACAGAGAGAATCTTTATCCAGGGATGGTGAATGGCAGTAAAATTCTTTTTCACAGATACAGAAATGTCTTTCATGTGTTGATTTCTTACACTTAAATTGTTGTCTTGTGACGGCATTTCTGTGGGGTGCTGAGAAGCTTCGATCTAAGAGTACCCCTTTCTGGTGCTCTAACTCTAATCTGACCATGGGAGACAGTCGAGAGCAGTGCTTTTCAAGCTCTAATGTGCATCTGAATAACCTGGGGATTCTCAATCAGTCATCTGGGGTGGGGCCTGAGGTCACGCATTTCCAACAAGCTTGAGAGGCTGAAGGCTTAGAGCAGCAGTTCTCAAACCTAAGCATGCATCAGAAACACAGGGGGCCTTGTGAAAACGGGTGGCTGGGCACCACCTCCAGGGTTTTTGATAGAGTAGTACTGAGGTAGGCCTCAAGAATTTGCATTTCTTGGCTGGGCATGGTGGCTCATACCTGTAGTCCCAGCACTTTGGGAGGCTGAGGCGGGTGGATGGCTTGAGGCCATGAGTTCCAGATCAGCCTGGCCAACATGGTGAAACCCCACCTCTACTAAAAATAGAAAAATCAGCTGGGCATGGTGGCAGGTGCCTGTAATCCCAGCTACTCAGGAGGCTGAGGCAGGAGAATCACTTGAACCCAGGAGATGGAGGCTGCAGTGAGCCGAGATGGAGCTACTGCACTCCAGCCTGGGCAACAGAGTGAGACCCTGTCTCATAAACAATAAATAAAATAAAGAATTTGCATTTCTTTTTACTCATTCATTTATGAGAAGGGAAGTGGTGGAGTGGGGGCGGGGGGGGGTCTCACTATGTTCCCCAGGGTGGTCTTGAACTCCCGAGCTCAAGAATTCTCCCACCTTAGCCTCCTAAAGCACTGGGATTACAGGCACAAGCCGCCAGGCCCAGCGGAGTTTGCATTTCTTTTTCTTTCCTTTTTTTTTTTTTTTTTTTTTTTTGAGACGGAGTCTTGCTCCGTCACCCAGGCTGGAGTGCAGTGGCGCGATCTTGGCTCACTGCAAGCTCCGCCTCCCAGGTTCACGCCATTCTCCTGCCTCAGCCTCCCAAGTAGCTGGGACTACAGGCACCCGCCACCATGCCCGGCTGATATTTTGTATTTTTAGTAGAGACAGGGTTTCACTGTGTTAGCCAGGATGGTCTCAATCTCCTGACCTCGTGATCCGCCCGCCTCAGCCTCCCAAAGTGCTGGGATTACAGGCATGAGCCACCGTGCTGGGCCCAGAGTTTACATTTCTAACAAGATCCTGCGTGATACACATTTTAAGAACTGCTGGCTTAGAACATCCCTCACGACTGTGAGTGGTCCCTCACTGGCTTTACATGAAAGTTGGTGGTTACAAAATTCAAGATGAAACAACCATGATAGGCCTTCTGAGCAGGTATTTTGTGAGTTTAAATGAAAAGAGATCCACCTGCCTTATTTAGATAATGAAGACAAGGATAGCTAACATTTATTAATCTTTTCTCTTTGTAACACAGTAAGGGTATAACACACATTATCTCACTTGGCATCTGGCATGGGCAGCAGTGTTGGTGTTTGATGTTTGGCTGAGGAGCCAGCCTTGTGTGCGTGCTGGGAGGGAGTGTTTTCTGCGCACTGTTGTGGTCTGCAGAGGTACCTGCATGCTAGGCCAAACTGTCCCTCAGGAAACCCCTTTAGATCTAGACTAGCAGACGCTAGAGGCCTGAGTTCTGCTTCACAGAGTCTGCAGGAAATAAATGAAAGAAGTTGAGGGCAGGTGCTAACAATCATCTGTTTCAACCACAAAAGTACCTGAATATAGAACAGAATTTGTCAAGCCTGGCACACAGCAGGAGCACCTGGATGCCCAGGACCCATCCACAGAGAGTGTGATTAGATTGGCCTGGGGAGACACCTGGGCACAGGCATTTTTAAGAGCTCCCCAGCCAGGGTTGAGAAACACTGGTACAGGTTTGATTGGAGCAAGATGAATTGGGGCGGCTGGGGAAGGGAAGGGGCAGAGACCAAACTGAACAAAACAAGACATCTACTCCCAGCCTGGATCTCTCTTAAGCATTTGCCAAATTGGTTTTGTGCTATTCTTTAGAACAGTGGTCTTCAAATTTAGTATGCATCAGAGTCACCTTGAGGTCTCCTTAAAGCAGATTGCTGGACCTACCCCCAGAGTTTCCAATTTAGCAGGTCTGGGGTGGGCTCAAGAATTTGCATTTCTAACAAGTTCCCAGGTGATGCTGATACTGCTGGTCCCAGAAGTCAGTTTCTTTGCTATTAAGACCTTAACTGTGACGTACAGAAGGATGCCTATATTTCTTATTTTCTACTTCTTCTCAACTCTTTTTTACTGAAGCAAAAAAATACAAACAAAAGTGAAAACAGGCCAGGCGCGGTGGCTCATGCCTGTAATCCCAGCACTTTGGGAGCTTGAGACCAGCCTGGCCAACATGGTCAAACTCTACCTCTACTAAAAATACAAAAAGTAGACGGACATGGTGGCATGTGCTTGTAATCCCAGCTACTCGGGAGGCTGAGGCAGGAGAATTGATTGGACCCAGGACGCAGAGGTTGCAGTGAGCCGAGATGGCACCACTGAACTCCAGCCTGGACGACAGAGTGAGATTCCACCTCAAAAAAAAGAAAAAAAGTGAAAACGTGAAATCATTCATAATCCAATGATAGCCACAGTAGACGGCTTTTTTTTTCCGCATAGTAGATATGTATGTATACAGATTTTCTTTCAGAAATTATAATGGTCATATGAAGAATGTGTTTGCATCTAGAAAGATATTTATGCATTATTTCAAGTTCCTTATATAATCTACATAATACACAAAATCTATATAATTTTTGCTGAGTTTAGAATTATAACAAAGTTTATTTCTTTTGATAATACCTTCAATATTATGTAATAAAAATAACTTTAAAAATCTATAGCTATTTTAACAAATGTTAAAGAGGCTACAGTCTTGTTAAAATGCTATTTAAGTTGAGGTCTAGTGGTATTATTTTGGTAAAACCCCTGATATGTTAAAATTGTAGTAGGATCTTTTATCAAGCTACATAGCTTGACCCATAAATGTTTTTCATTTTTGAAACCAGAATATCTCCACAGAGGAGATCCATAGAAAAAAGAAATCAGAATAAAGTCAGGAGATACTAAAGGGTCTCCATGTTTATAACCCTTTTCTTAATTGAGAATAGTCTCGAATAGTGAAGACTAAGAGTGGCATGCATTCAGAATTTGTCCCTCACATGTAGGACAAGAGTTAGAAAACCAGCCCACACCACCTGGCAGATGATGGCACAATTGGATGTGGTTGTTTAATTTGCAGACTAAAAGATTATTAAAAGGAAGACAGAAAAGAATTTAAACTAGGCCACTACAGTAAAACACAAAAATACAAATGAAGAGACAAAACCTCCACAAAGGACCAGGCAAATAAAAATACCGAAAAGCTGCAAATGTTCTCAATAGTAAGCCTGAAATTAAATTCAGGAATTGCTTAAGGGAGGACAGCCAGGGGCAGCCCCTGAAGGCTGGTGGTAGTCTTCATTCACTGCCTCAGGGGAGAAGCCTGTCCTCACTTTCAGAGGTGTGGAGGTGTGGGCCATTCCTGCTGCCTTCCTTCCCTCCCGAAGACAGCCTTGTCCCCCCACCACCTAGAGGCACTTTCAGCAGCACCTGGACACAGTCCTCTATCTTCCCCCTGGGACGGAACGGCACCAACAAAGGAGAGGGCAGTGTTCTCACCCCTGGCTGCACTCCTGAAAACACCTGTCTCAGGCCCCACCCGGGGGCTTCTAATTTAATTGGTCTGAGGTAGGAAACTAAGTAGCAGTTTTGCTTTTTGTTTTTTTGTGTATGCGTTTTGTTTTTGAGACAGGGTCTTTCTCCATTGCCCAGGGTTGGGGTGCAGTGGTTCAGTCATGGCTTACTGCAGCCTTAAACTCCTAGGCTCAAGCAATCCTTGTGCCTCAGCCTCCTAAAGTGCTGGGATTACAGGCATGAGCCATCGTTTCGTTTTCTAGTTGAAGTAATATATAAATAGCCAAAAAAGTGCACAAGTCATGTGTGCAACTCAGTGAATTATCACAAAACATACTTTTTTTTATATTTGCATAACTGGGTATATCACAATTTGTCTATTCTGCTGGGCATTTGAGTTGTTTCTAGTTTGAGCAATTACAAATAATGCTGCTGCAAACATCCTTGCACATGCCTTCCAGTGCATGTGTGCACACTTTGGGTATAAACTGAGGAGCGGAATTGCTGGATTGCAGGGTAGGTTTTGGTTCAATTTTAGTAGATGCTGCCAAACTGCTTTTCAAAGTGATTCTACCAATTTATACTCCCATTAGCAATGTTTGTGAATTCTAGTTGCTCCACATTCTAGCAAGAAAGCAGTATTTGTAAAAGTTCCCTGGGTGATTCTGCTGTGCATGAGGAAAGAACCACCAATGCCATCATATATCACATGCTTTGCAAATGGCATATGGTCTCACGTGTTCTGGAGTGCTAGGGATACAGGGCATAGACTATGATGTCTTCACAACTATCCAGGAAGAAAACAGTACAGATATTTGTGTTCCCTTTTTGCTAATGAGGACACAACTCAAAGTTAATTGACTTACCAGAAGTAACACAGCCATGTAGTGACAGTCAGGACTAAAACCCAGAATTCTTTTTTTTTTTTTTGTTATCTAATCTCCAATCTTTATTCAAAATTTGGCAATTGTTCTAATAATGTCTTTTATTACTATATTTTTTCATTCTTCAGGATCCAAACCAGAATTATGTACTGAATTTCGTGTTCACTTCTCTTTAGTCTCTCTCATATGGAACAGTTTCTCAGCCTTTGTGTTTTCCTTACTTGCTTCAAGGCATGACAACTCTATAATATGGTTGGAACATTCCAAGCCTCCTTCCCCACTCCAGATAAGGCCAAAAATAGAATTTAGCTGAGATCTTGCTGGGTACTTTCCCCTTCTCTTTTCTGCTTTTTTTACTCCCTTAGAGGCTCTTGTTTCCCTGAAGATCATTCCTTCAATAAGTCACATTTCTCCAAATCCCTGTCTCAGGGTCTGCTTCTAGGGAA
This sequence comes from Hylobates moloch, assembly GCF_009828535.3. NCBI lineage: Eukaryota > Metazoa > Chordata > Mammalia > Primates > Hylobatidae > Hylobates > Hylobates moloch. The sequence continues at coordinate 64,105,721 of NW_026652290.1, read as the reverse complement.
CTCAACCTAAAAGAATATGTATTAGGCCAATCTCATTCACTGTTTTATTCAAATATTCTATAGACACAATTTTTTTTTTTTTTTTTTGAGTCAGGGACTCACTGTGTCACCCAGGCTGGAGTGCAGTGGCATGATTTTGGCTTACTGCAACCTCCACCCCCTTGGGCTCAAGCCATCCTCTCATCTCAGCCTCTCAAGTCACTGGGACTACAGACATGGGCCACTGTACCTGGCTAATTTTTGTATTTCTTTTATAGAGGCAGGGTTTTACCATGTTGCCCAGGCTGGTCTCGAACTCCAAGCTCAAGTGATCCTCCCACCTCGACCTCCCAAAATGCTGGGATAATAGGCATGAGCCACCACACCCAGCCAAGACACAATAATTTTTTAACCTCTTTTGTCTTTCAGTTTCTCAGAGATATATGTTAAATATCCCTTCCTACCTACAACTATAGATTTGTTCATTTCTGCTTGCTGTTCTTTCAGTTTTTGCAACATTTATTTTAAAATCATATTTTAAACTCATTTTAATATTTTTTTTTGCACACAAAACAATAAACATTTTCTAAAAGTACATACAAACAAAAAGATGCATATCAAACATATTAGGAAGGTTGCACATGGGAAGACAGGGAATAGAAATGGGGGGTGGGAATTAAAGAAAATAAATGAGAGAGGGACTTTGTATGGATCAATGATAATAACTCAATCCTCTATTTGACAAAGAAGAAGGAGAAGGAAGAGGAAGAAAAAGAAAGTGGGATAAAGAATCAGAAAGGGAGGAAAACAGAAAAAATTAGAGTATGACTCCAGGGTAGACCTGTTTTGTTGTTGCTTGGTTGGTTGGTTGGTTTGTCGTATTTTTCGTATGTTTTGCCATGTTGGCCAGGCTGGTCTCGAACTCCTAGCCTCAAGTGCTCAACCCGACTCGGCCTCCCAGAGTACTGGGACTACAGGCATGAGCCACCACGTCCAGCCCCCACATTGCTTCTGGCCTCTGTGGTAGACCTCCCAGACAGGGCGGCCGGGCAGAGGTGCTCCCCACCTCCCAGACGGGG
>NW_026652290.1:63291782-63465750 GCF_009828535.3 Hylobates moloch | reverse complement strand
CGCGCCCAGCGTTTTTTTTGAGATGGAGTCTTGCTCTGTCGCCTAGGCTGGAGTGCAGTGGCATGATCTCGGCTCACTGCAACCTCCGCTTACCAGGGTTCAAGCAATTCTCCTGCCTCAGCCTCCCAAGTAGCTGAGACTACAGGTGCCTACCACCACACCCGGCTAATGTGTGAATTTTTAGTAGAGACAGGGTTTCACCATATTGGCCAGGCTGGTCTCGAGCTCCTGACATTGTGATCCGCCCGCCTTGGCCTCCCAAAGTGTTGGGAATACAGGCATGAGCTGTATTCAGAGTTGCCCAGCCAACTCTGAATTTCTAAATCAAGGTTGAACTGATGCTCATCTTTGTACAAGTTATAGGGGGGAAAAGGGCAGACTTTATAGGTAATTACTGCAAATGAGATCACAAGAAACACATATAATCTACTTCAACAAGTTTTATCAAGCTCCAACCACTCATGTTCATTATCATGCTCCATCATAGCCACGGATAAGTAAAGAACTACAGAAAAAAAAAACAACTTGTAATAGTGTGGTATAAACTACACATAAAATTGTTGAAGTAAAAAAAATTTTTTTAGGCCGGGCGCGGTGGCTCACGCTTGTAATCCCAGCACTTTGGGAGGCCGAGGCGGACGGATCACAAGGTCAGGAGATCGAGACCACGGTGAAACCCCGTCTCTACTAAAAAAAATACAAAAAAATTAGCCGGGCGTGGTGGCGGACACCTGTAGTCCTAGCTACTCGGAGAGGCTGAGGCAGGAGAATGGCGTGAACCAGGGAGGCGGAGCTTGCAGTGAGCCGAGATTGCGCCACTGCAAAAAAATTTTTTTTTGAGGCAGAGTTTCACTCTTGTTGCCCAGGCTGGAGTGCAATGGCATGATCTCGGCTCACTGCAACCTCCGCCTCCCGGGTTCAAGAGATTCTCCTGGTCAGCCTCCCCAGTAGCTGGGATTACAGGCATGTGCCACCACGCCCGGCTAATTTTGTATTTTTAGTAGAGACGGGGTTTCTCCATGTTAGTCAGGCTGGTCTTGAACTCCCGACCTCAGGTGATCCGCCAACCTCGGCCTCGCAAAGTGTTGGGATTACAGGCGTGAGCCACTGCACCCGGCCGTGAATTTTTTTAAAAAGGAAGCATCACTGTGAGATTATTGTTTAAGAGTTAAATTTTTAAATTGAGCCTCAAAGGCAGTATTAAGAAACTAAGTATTTTTAGAGTCCACTGGCTTACACACAAATAGAAAATCCTTACTTGTTCATTAAAACAGGTTTCTTAGAAGGTGCACATGACCAGATTTTGTGAAGCTGGTCGAACTAACTGTATTTGCTTAAAGGTAATAAAAGCTAAATTCTATTTCAATTCTCCACATTTCTAACACTCCATAAATGCATTGCATTTTTCAGTGCTTCTAACCAAAGTTCTAGGGGTTTCCCAGATAATCTTAAATAAGACCTTTCATTATGATCAAGATGTCACCTCTTTTCAAAAGATAAACCAACTTTACTATCTTTAGATGTTATAAAATTCTCCAAGTTTAAGATATTTTAAAATCAGCCAGGCGCAGTGGCTCACGCCTGTAATCCTAGCACTTTGGGAGGCCGAGGCAGGCGGATCACAAGGTCAGGAGTTCAAGACCAGCCTGACCAATATGGTGAAACCCCGTCTCTACTAAAAATACAAAAATCAGCCGGGCATGGTGGGGGGAACCTGCATTCCCAGCTACTCGGGAGGCTGAGGCAGGAGAATCGCTTGAACCTGGGAGGCAGAGTTTGCAGTGAGCCGAGATCATGCCATTGCCCTCCAGCTGGGGCAACAAGAGCAAAATTCTGTAAAAAAAAAAAAAAAAAAAAGATATTTAAAATCACCAACAAAATTAAGTACTTGTTCCTCATATTACATTGCAAAACTATTAACTTTCCAAGTTGAGCATAACAATCATAATCACAAGACTTGTATCTGAGATATAAAATACAGTAAGTATTGAGGATTTAAGTTTATCATATCGTAAACCACCTGCGCCAGAAATAAAAGCATCTCAAAATACACACAAATAATCTTAAAATTCTAGGATAATTTAGGGTGACACAAATACTGGAACCTACAGTTGGAATATGTGCAAAAGCCTATTCCACCTATCAGGAAGTAAATACGGAGTTGAAATTAAGTTAGAACCCTTCCACTTTTATTATTGCCTTTGGTCATTAAAGTGACATTCAAACACAAAGTAAAATTCAAACACAAATACCATGGTACATTTTATAAATCAACTGTTTTAGTAAATTGTATTACAAAATTAGATAGTCTGAAAGTCTGTGGAAATACCACAAACAGAATACCAATCCAAAACCCACATAAACTGTTCGTAAGTGAGCATTTTTTCAACAACCAACTTTTTGTAAATTGATCCCTTCAATTAATTCACCTCTGCCAACTAGGCCTTTAGGCCCAGAAGTAGTTGATTCGCAATATATCTTCTATAAGCTGAAATAGCATCTTGCAAGGGTCGAGAATAAAATAAAAAGGCCAAAAAAGACCAACGTACCCTCTTTAATAATAAAAAGTATCAGGTAAAAGGCCTTTCCTTCCAGGAGAGATAGGCCATAACTATCCCGGGATGGTATGTGTAGTACAGTGCTCTGCTTAACAGAATGCACCATTAAAGCGGTGAATGCTACACTAAGAAACATCATTAACAAATTCATTTTAAAAACAGGTATGAAGGTTCCAATCATCACTATCACAGTTCGTTTTCAGCTATTTAAGGTCTGGCTGAAGTGTTTAAGACACCCACACACCCGCAAGGGAGGGAAAAGCCACCACCCTGCTCCCAGGGAGTTTAATGAAAATTAGCAGGTAAGAGAGGCCTCAGCAGCACGCTGGAAATCAAAGAGGGCGGCCAGAGTATTTGGACTGCGGAGGAAAGCCTCGTCCTCCGACCTCACCTCCCCGCACCTTCCCGGCAGGGCGAAGGCGGCGAGGGGTTCATTACTGCCTTCATTAATTGACACCTGTAATGAGGAAACTTTCCGAGAGCCCAGAGCGCCCGGCCCAGGCCGAACCGGAGCTCCGCGGCAGCCGCCTCTCGGGCGCCCAGGTAACGCGGCCGGGCTGGGCCCGAGGCGCCGCGGCGGCCGCGCCACCGCGCACCTTCCCGGGGCGCTAGGCCCGCACGCCGCCCGGCCCGGCCGTTGCCTCCCGCAGGCCGCGGCATCCTGGGGAGGCCAGAGAGCTCCGCGAGGACCCCAAACCGTGCACCCCAACAGGCCGCTACCGCGGCTACTTACTTTCATTTAACACCTCCACCAGGTCTGCGCAGTTCTCGCACATCGTTCGGCCGCCGCCCCCCCCCTCCCCCGCTTCGGATCTCACTGACTGATCCCGACCCGCGGGGGGGAGGGGAGAGAGGCGGAGGAGGGGGCCGGCCGGCCGGCGGGGCGGGGAGGCGACGAGGGCGGGCGGCGGCGGGGACGGGGCGGGGAGCAAGAGAATGGGGGAGGGGGCCGGCGGTCCCCGCAGCGGGCGGGGGAGAGGAGGGGAGCGAGGGGGAGGTGCACAGGCCGGAGGGGCGCAGAGGAGCCGGCGGCGGGGAAGGAGGGGAAGGACGGGGGGAGGGGAGAGGGGGGAGGGGGCGGGTGGGGAAAGAAGCAGCAGAGTCCCTTCACCGACCAGACGCCGCGGCCACCGCCGACGCCGCCGCCATTTTAACAGAGCGCTCGGGCTGCGCTCGGCTCTTTCCGTCCGCGCTTAGGAACGGACGACAGGCGCCTCGCGCTCTCATTCCTCCGCCTCCCTCCCTTCCTCGCCTTTCCTCCGCCCCCCCACCTCTCCCTCCGCACACACGCCGCACGCTCCACACCCCGCCGTGGCCGGCTCGCCGCCCTCCCTTTCCTCTTCCGTCCGGCCTCCCCGCCCTCGGTCCACCCCCTCCGCGCGCTCGCCCACCCCGCCCAGCCCGGATCTCTGTCAGCGGCCGGAAGGGAAACGCGAAGCCAGCGCGGCCGCGGGGGGAGTCCGGGTGAGTAGGAGAAGATGGCGGAGGCAACGAACGGGTCGCGGTCGCGTGGCATCGCCCACCACGACCCACTCCACGGGCTCCGAGGCCCGGGGAGCGCCGAGTCACTCGCGCCTTCCTGTCCCCCGCCCCTGGGCTTCGCCATTTTTCCCCAGAGCCCGGGTCGGGGAATTGGTGCGGGTTTCTTTGGTGTCACCCCCCTCTTCCATGCTTAGGCTTTTGGGGTGCGGGAAGCAGGGAGTCAACTGGGGTACCGGGCCGGGGCTATGCCGTAGCCCTCTTTCGGGCGCAAGGGCCACTCCCCACGGGGTCTGAGAGTGCATCAGCCCAGGGCCCGGCTTAACTGCATCGGTGATTATCGCTACCCTGCAATTCCCTGAAGGTCCTCCGTCCTGGAGCAGTAAGATCCTTAACGTAACTAGAAATGGCGTGGTAAAGCGTGTTTGCCTGACATCCCCTCGTTTTTACGGAAGAGGGCCCCTCACGATGTGCCCATCAGCTCCACCTGAAATAGCAAGTATTGCTTCTCAGCAGAGAGCGAATAACAAGGATATTAAGATAAAGAACAGGTGAAGGGGGCAGTCAGCTGAAGCTTGTAAGGGAATTTTCCTCACGCCCGCACTTACCCCTTGCTTGCTGATTTTTGTGTCCAACGTGTTTACATAGACATGTGACTGCAAAGTCCGAAAGATCGTGTACATAATCTCTGAACGGTAACCAGAGTGTCTGTCAAGGCCATGTAGTCATTCTCTCGATAGCTTTTGTGGAGGTTGTGGCACGTCCATCTCTCCATGCCAGAATCATCTGGTTCCAAATGCTTTGCCTTTCTGCTGCTTGAAGTTGGTACTGTAAACAGTCTGCCCAACCTGTTTTGTTTCCCACTAGCAGGTGGTCCTTAGGATTGTAGATCTGTTCTACCGTCATCTTCCCTTCTTCCTTGTCTTTCTCACAGAATTGGGTTTTTGCAGACTGACTTTGCATCCTGAGGCAGACATTCATTGTCCACTCAACATACATTCCCACCTATCCCTTTTTTCCCTGCCAACACAACCCCAATTATTTTTATTTATTTGATTTTTTTTTTGAGACAAAGTCTCACTTTGTCGCCCAGGTTAGAGTGCAGTGGTGTGATCACGGTTCACTACAGCCTCCACTTTTCTGGGCTCAAGGGATCCTCCCACCTCCCTAGTAGCTGGGACTACAGGTGCTCTCCACCACACGTAGCTAATTGTTTTTTATTTTCAGTAGGGACAGGGTCTTGCTATGTTATCCAGGCTGGTCTCAAACTTCTGGCCTCAATTGATCCTCCGGCCCAAAATGTTAGGATTACAGGTATGAGCCAACGTGCTGGTCTCACATTTTTTCAGGTAGCAGTTGAAACCAACCATCATGGTGATCTGGCTTCTTTAGGGCTGGCCATACATAATTGAGCTCCTCCTGATGAAAGGTAAGCAACAATCCGCAGCAACATAGTGGGAGCCCTGTGTCTACAAAAATTTAAAAATTGGCCAGGCGCGTTGGCTCACGTCTGAAATCCCAGCACTTAGGGAGGCCGTGGTGAGCGAATCACCTGAGGTCGGGAGCTCTAGACCAACCTGACCAACATGGAGAAAGCTCATCTCTACTAAAACAAAGTTAGTCGGGCATGGTGGTGCATGCCTGTAATCCCAGCTACTCAGGAGGCTGAGGCAGGAGAATCGCTTGAACCCAGGAGGCAGGGGTTGCGGTGAGCCGAGATCGCGCCATTGCACTCCAGCCTGGGACAAGAGTGAAACTCTGTCTCACAAAAAAAAAAAAAAAAAAAAAAAAAAGCCAGCGCGGGGGGGGGCGCCCCTGTTATCCCCGCACTTTGGGAGGCCGAGGGGGGGGGGTCACAAGGTCAGGAGATCGAGACCATCCTGGCTAACACTATGAAACCCTGTCGCTACTAAAAATACAAAAAATTAGCCAGGCATGGTGGTGGGGGCCTGTAGTCCCAGCTACTTGGGAGGTGAGGCAGGAGAATGGCGTGAACCCAGGGAGCGAAGCTTGCAGTGAGCCGAGATTGCGCCACTGCACTGGCAGCCTGGGTGACACAGCAAGACTCCGTCTCAAAAAAAAAAAAAATTACCTGGTAGTGGTGGCTCGCGACTAAAATCGCAATACTTTGGGAGTCCAAGGCAGATAGATTGCTTGAGCCTAGGAGTTCGACATCAGCCTGGGCAACATGGCAAAACTCCATCTCCAATACATAAGAAAATTAGGCTGGGCGCGGTGGCTCACGCTTGTAATCCCAGCACTTTGGGAGGCCGAGGCGGGCAGATCACGAGGTCAGGAGATTGAGACCACGGTGAAACCCCGTCTCTACTAAAAATACAAAAAATTAGCCGGGCGTGGTGGCAGGCTCCTGTAGTCCCAGCTACTAAGGAGGCTGAGGCAGGAGAATAGCAGGAACCCGGTAGGCGGAGCTTGCAGTGAGCCAAGATCACGCCACTGCACTCCAGCCTGGGTGACAGAGCGAGACTCTGTCTCAAAAAAAAAAAAAAATGAGCTGAGTGTGGTGGTGCACACCTGTAATCCCAGCTACTGGGGAGGCTAAGGTGGGAGGATCACTAGAGCCCAGGAGACTGAGACTGCAGTGAGCTGTGGTCATATCACTGCAGTCTAGCCTGGGTGACAGTGAGACCCTCTCTGGAAAAAAAAGAAATGTAAGCAGAAATCTGCAGGATGGGTTCTTTGGGAAGAATTCCCCTTTCCTAATACAGTAAGGGACAGATTCAGCTAACATACCATTTAACCCTTTCTGCCTGAAACATGGTCTTGATACACAAAGTAATATCCATCTTGTAATTTTTTTTTAACAATGAAACCTTTTATCCCATTTGCGGTTTCATTGTTTAAAAAATTTCATTAAACAGTCCGGGCACAGTGGCTCACGCCTGTAATCCCAACACTTTGGGAGGCTGAGGCAGGTGGATCACCTGAGGTCAGAGTTCAAGACCAGCCTGACCAACATGCTGAAACCCCATCTCTTCTAAAAATACAAAAAATTAGCTGGGTGTGGTGGCGGGCACTTGTAATCCCAGCTACTCGGGAGGCTGAGGCTGGAGAATTGCTTGAACCCAGGGGGCGGAGGTTGCAGTGAGCCGAGATTCTGCCATTGCACTCCAGCCTGGGCAACAAGAGCAAAAAAAATTCCATCTCAAAAAAAAAAAGGAAAAAAAAAAAGATAAAACAGAATCATAAAATGTGGATCCCTAATGCATCTTTGAACAACAGTCTATGCCCAGATTGCTTATGTGAGAAAAATAATTTATTTTTCTTGGCTGGGCGTGGTGGCCTACACCTGTATTCCCAGAACTTTGAGAGGCCAAGGAGGGCAGATCCTTGAGGTCAGGAGTTAGAGACCAGCCTGGCCAACGTAATGAAACCCATCTCTGCTAAAAATACAAAAATTAGGCTGGGCGCAGTGGCTCACGCCTGTAATCCCAGCACTCTGGGAGGGAGAGGTGGGCAGATCACAAGGTCAGGAGTTCAAGACCAGCCTGGCCAACATAGTGAAACCTCGTCTCTACAAAAAATACAAAAATTAGCTGGACTTGATGGCGCACGCCAATAGTCCCAACTACTTGGAAGGCCAAGGCAAGAGAATCGCTTGAACCCAGGAGGCAGAGGTTGCAGTGAGCCAAGATCACACCACTGCACTCCAGCCTGGGCGAGAGAACGAGACTCCATCTCAAAAAAAAAAAAAAAAAAAGCCGGGTGTGGTGGAGGGCACCTGTAATTCCAGCCACTCAGGAGGCTGAGGCAGGAGAATCCTTTGAACCCGGGAGGCGGAGGTTGCAGTGAGCTGCGGTTGCCACTGCACACCAGCCTGGATGACAGAGCAAGACTCGTCAAAAAAGTTCTTTTTCTTTAAGCCATTCTTCAGATTTTCGTTACTTGGAACCAAGCACATTTCTAACTGATACAGATACTCCTTTTTTTTTTTTTTTTTTTCCTCTTAGGTCTCACTTTGTCGCCCAGGCTAGAGTGCAGTGGCCTGATCTCCGCTCACTGCCAGCTCTGCCTCCCGGGTTCACGCCATTCTCCTGCCTCAGCCTCCTGAGTAGCTGGGACTACAGGCACCTGCCACCACGCTCGGCTAATTTTTTGTATTTTTAGTAGAGACGGGGTTTCACCATGTTAGCCAGGATGGTCTTGATCTCCTGACCTCGTGATGCGCCCACCTCGGCCTGCCAAAGTGCTGGGATTACAGGCGTCAGCAACAACTCCTGGCCTCTTTTTTTTTTTTGAGAGGGAGTCTGGCTCTTTTGGAGTCTCACTTTATCTTTGCCCAGGCTAGAGTGCAGTGGCCTGATCTCAGCTCACTGCAACCTCTGCCTCCTGGGTTCAAGCAATTCTCCTGCCTCAGCCCCTGAGTAGCTGGGAATACAGGCACATGCCACCATGCCCTGCTAATTTTTTTGTATTTTTAGTAGATGGGGCTTCACCATGTTGGCCAGGCTGGTCTTGAACTCCTGGCTTCAAGTGATTACCCATCTTGGACTCCCAAAGTGCTGGGATTACAGGCGAGAGCCGCTGCACCTGGCCTGATGCAGGTGTGGTTTTTTTTGGTGTTTTTTGTTTGTTTGTTGTTTGTTTTTTTGACGGAATCTCACTCTGTCGCCCAGGCTGGATGGAGTGCAGTGGCGTGGTCTTGGTTCACCGCAGCCTCCACCTCCCGGGTTCAAGCAATTCTTCTGCCTCAGCCTCCCAAGTAGCTGGGACTACAGGCACGTACCACCACACCCTGCTAATTTTTGTATTTTTAGTAGAGGTGGGGTTTCACCATATTGGCCAGGCTAGTCTTGAACTCCTGACCTCGTGATCTGCCCGCCTCAGCCTCCCACAGTGCTGGGATTACAGGTGAGGTGGCTCATGCCTGTAATCCCAGCACTTTGGGAGGCCGAGGCGGGCGGATCACCTGAGGTCAGGAGTTTCAGACCAGCCTGACCAACATGGAGAAACCCCATCTTTACTAAAAATACAAAATTAGCTGGGCATGGTGGCACGTGACTGTAATCCCAGCTACTTGGGAGGCTGAGGCAGGAGAATCGCTTGAACCTGGGAGGCGGAGGTTGCGGTAACCCGAGATCATGCCATCACACCCCAGCCTGGGCAACAAGAACGAAACTCTGTCTCAAAAAAAGAAAAAACAACATACAGGACAGGCCCGTCATGGTGGCTCAGGCCTGTAATCCTAGCACTTTGGGAGGCTGAGGCCAGAGGATCGCTTGAGCCCAAGGGTTTGAGAACAACCTGGGCAACATGGTGAAACCCCATCTCTACAAAAAAATTTTTAAAAATTAGCCAGGTATGGTCGGGCACAGTGGCTCATGCCTGTAATCCCAGCACTTTGGGAGGCCGAGGCGGGTAGATCATGAGGTCTGGAGATCGAGACCATCCTGGCTTACACAGTGAAACCCCGTCACTTCTAAAAAATACAAAAAATTAGTCAGGCATGGTGGTGGACACCTGTAGTCCAGGCAGGAGAATGGCATGAACCCAGGAGATGGAGCTTGCAGTGAGCCGAGATCACACCACTGCACTTCAGCCTGGGTGACAGAGCCAGACTCCATCTCAAAAAATAATAATAATTAAAAAAATAAAAAATTAGCCAGGCATGGTGGCACACACTTGTAGGCCCAGCTATTTAGGTTGCTGCAAAAGTAATTGCAGTGTTTTTTTTTTAATTTTTTGTTTTTGAGATAGAGTCTTGCTCTGTTGCCCAGGCTGGAGCACAGTAGCATGATGTCGGCTCACTGCAACCTCAGCCTCCTGGGCTCAAGCAATTCTCCTGCCTTAGCCTCCCGAGTAGCTGGGATTACAAATGTGTGCCACCACGCCCAGCTAATTTTTTGTATTTTTAGTAGAGACGGGGTTTCAGTGTGTTAGCCAGGATGGTCTCAATCTCCTGATCTCGTGATCCACCTGCCTCGGCATCCCGAAGTGCTTGGGATTACAGGCGTGAACCACAGCGCCCAGCCAGTAGTTGCAGTTTTCGCCATTAAATACTTCAGATGCCAAGGTGGGAGGATCATCTGAGCCCAGGAGGTTGAGGCTGGGGTGAGCCATGATCCGGCCACTGCACTCCAGCCTGGGAAATAGAGTGAGACCCTGTCTCAAAAGAACATGCAGAACAACTACTGTAGATGAATAGTAATAGGATGTGTTAAAGACACTCTGATCCTTAAAGAATTTTTTTTTTTAACAATCTCTTGGCCGGGCGCGGTGGCTCACGCTTGTAATCCCAGCACTTTGGGAGGCCGAGGCGGGCGGATCACGAGGTCAGGAGATCGAGACCACGGTGAAACCCCGTCTCTACTAAAAATACAAAAAAAAATTAGCCGGGCGTGGTGGCGGGCGCCTGTAGTCCCAGCTACTCGGAGAGGCTGAGGCGGGAGAATGGCGAGAACCCGGGAGGCGGAGCTTGCAGTGAGCCGAGATTGCGCCACTGCACTCCAGCCTGGGTGACAGAGCAAGACTCCGTCTCAAAAAAAAAAAAAAAATCTCTTGTGGCTGGGCGCAGTGGCTCACGCCTGTAATCCCAGCCCTTTGGGAGGCCGAGGCGGGCGGATCATGAGGTCAGGAGGTCAAGACCATCCTGGCTAACATGGTGAAACCCTGTCTCTACTAAAAATACAAAAAATTAGCCGGGCGTGGTGGCCGGTGCCTGTAGTCCCCACTACTTGGGAGGATGAGGCAGGAGAATGGCGTGAACCCAGGAGGCGGAGCTTGCAGTGAGTCCAGATCGCACGACTGCACTCCAGCCTGGGCGACAGAGCGAGACTGCATCTCAAAAAAAAAAAAAAAAGAATCTCTTGCTTCCTGGGTTTTTCTTTTTTTGGGGCGGGGGGGTGGTGGTGGAGACGGAGTCTCGGTCTGCTACCCAGGCTGGACTCAAAAAAAAAAAAAAAAAAAAGAATGTCTTGCTTCCTAGGTTGGTTGGTTGGTTGTTTGTTTTGAGATGGAGTCTTGCTCTGTCACCCAGGCTGGAGTACAGTGGCGCGATCTCTGCTCACTGCAAGCTCTGCCTCCTGGTTCACGCCATTCTCCTGCGTCAGCCTCCCGAGTAGCTGTTACTACAGGCCCCCGCCACCATACCTGTCTAATTTTTTGTATTTTTAGTAGAGATGGGGTTTCACCATGTTAGCCAGGATGGTCTCGATCTCCTGACCTCATGATCTGCCCGCCTCGGCCTCCTAAAGTGCTGGGATTACAGGCATGAGCCACCGTGCCCGGCTGGTTTTTTTTCTTTAAAAACATACATGATGCTTAACGTGCTTTGAGAATTTAGAGAATTCTTGTCATAAATGGTCATTGCTCTTCAATCATCTACATCAGAGCTGAACAAACTTTTTTTTGAGACAAAGTCTCACTCTGTTGCCAAGTCTGGAGTGCAGTGTCATGATCGTGAGTCACTGTAACCTCCACCTCCTGGGCTGAAGCACTTCTGCTTCAGCACGCCACCACAACCATGTAATTTTTGTATTTTTTGTAGAGATGGGTTTTCACCATGTTTCCCTGACTGGCCTCGAACTCTGGAGCTCAGGTGATCTGCCTGCCTTTGCCTTCCAAAGTGCTGGGATTACAGCGTTGAGCCACCATGCCCAGTCTCAACAGACTTTTTGTATAAAGTGCAGATAGTAAAGATTTTATACTTTGTAGGTAATATGGGTCTCATCACAACTACTCTGTTATCAACAAAAGCAGATAATAGGGGAATAAATGGCCATGTTTCAATAAAACTTTACGGACTTTGACATTTGTATAATTTTTATGTGTCACAAAATATTATTTTTCTTTAATTTTTTTCAACCATTTAAAATGTTAAGGGCCGGGCGCGGTGGCTCACGCTTGTAATCCCAACACTTTGGGAGGCCGAGGCGGGTGGATCACGAGGTCAGGAGGTCGAGACCACGGTGAAACCCCGTCTCTACTAAAAATACAAAAAAATTAGCCAGGCGTGGTGGCGGGTGCCTGTAGTCCCAGCTACTCGGAGAGGCTGAGGCAGGAGAATGGCATGAACCTGGGAGGCGGAGCTTGCAGTGAGCCGAGATTGCACCACTGCCCTCCAGCTTGGGCGACAGAGCGAGACTGTCTCAAAAAAAAAAATAAAAATAAAATAAAATGTTAAAACCATTCTTAGCCCACAAGCCACACAAAGCATATGGCAGACTAGAAATAGCCTATGGGCTGCAATTTACCAACCCCATATCTGCTTCAATTGATTAACAGATAAGACACAGAGGTGGTGGCTCACGCCTGTAATCCTAGCACTTTGGGAGGTTGAGGCGGGCAGATCATGAGGTCAGGAGTTCAAGACCAGCCTGGCCAACATAGTGAAACCCCATTTCTACTAAAAATAGAAAAATTAGCTGGGCATGGTGGTGTGCGCCTGTAGTCCCAACTCAGGAGGCTGAAGCGAGAGAATTGCTTGAACCTGGGAGGCAGAGGTTGTGGTGAGCTGAGATTGTGCCGCTGCACTCCAGCCTGGGCAACAGAGCGAGAGTCCATCTCAAAAACAAAAAACAAAAAAAAAACTGATAGGGCACAGAAGTGAGTAAAAGCAAAGTATTTACTACCTCCTAACTCTAGACCCTTCACTCTACCATGCTGACTTGGTATATGTATCAACAGGGACCTTTTAATGTTCTTGAAGAGTGTGCATTCTAAAAGAATAATGAAGCAGAATGTCTTATAAAATATCCTGACATTTTTTGTAAATTGGAATCTTCAACACGATAATCAGCATTAATCATACTATCTTTCATAGCTTGAAGATTGATAAAGTTGACTTTTCAATATTTTGTTTATATGTCATCTAGTGGTAGAATTAACCTCTGAATAAAAATATTCCATCTACTATGTGAAATTTCTAATTCTAGTTTGTAGTATGTTCCTAAGAACTTGTCTGAAAACCAGCCCCACATAAACAACTTGGGAAAATTACTATTTCCATGGAAATGATTTGCTCTTCTTAGCATACTGGTTGCTATTATTGAACATAGGCTTTTTTTTTCCCCAGGACAAAGTCCCGCTCTTGCCCAGCCTAATGATCTCCACTCACTGCAACCTCCACCTCCTGGGCTCAAGTGATTCTCCTGTCTTAGCCTCCCCAGTAGCTGGGATTACAGGCCCCCGCCACCACACCTGGCTAATTTCTGTATTTTTAGTAGAGGTGAGGGTTCACCATGTTGGTCAGGCTGGTCTCGAACTCCTGACCTCAAGTGATCTGCCTGCCTTGGCCTCCCAAAGTGCTGAGATTACATGTATGAGCCACCACGCCCGGCCTGAACATAGGCCTTTAACCTTTGTGTCTTTATTGTATCTGACGTTTGGGGGAAAAGACCTGAATTACTGTGGAATATACTCTTCTCCCTCACACCCACACTCCAAGTACTATTTGTGCAACTTAGGGCCATTATTCGAAGGCAGGTATGCTATTGTATACTTTCCATGGCACCCAGTCAAGTGCATAGTTTGTACAGCAGTTTGTACATAAGCTTAGCAAATTGCTGTCCAGTTATTGCTAGAATGATTAAACAAATTGGATTGTATCACTTTGCTGATTGAAACTCTTCAATAATTTCCTGTTGCATCCTGAATAAACTATTTACTTAGGTCTTCTCCAACTTACCTTTTTACTCTTTTTTTTCTTCTGAGATGGCGTCTCGCTCTGTTGCCCAGGCTGGAGTGCAGTGGTGCGATCTTGGCTCACTGCAACCTCTGCCTCCTGGGTTCAAGCGATTCTCCTCCCTCAGCCTCCCAAATAGCCAGGACTACAGGCATGCACCACTATGCCTGGCTAATTTTGTATTTTTAGTAGAGATGGGGTTTCTGCATGTTGGTCAGGCTGATCTCAAACTTCTGACCTCAGGTGATCCGCCTGCCTTCCCCTCCCAAAGTGCTGGGATAACAGGCATGAGCTACTATGCCCAGCCCCCCTTCCCTCTTCTGTCTAGCCTCGAATACATATGCTGTCTGGAGTAGCAAATGTCAAGGCATTGAAGATAGCATAATGGGAAGAAAAGTCCTGGGTCCTTGGTGGCATTGTTAATCGGCTCATCAGTGCTATCAACTGCCGCCTTACTGCTATGTAAAGCTTTTGGCTATCTAAGAAAAATAAAACCCAAAAGCCAATGTTGGTTTTTTGCAGCCCGATGCTGTCATTAGAGTAGTGTGGTAAGCATAATAACTCTTCCTCCACACACTAAATGTCCATGTCCTAATCCCCAGAATCTGTGGGTATCTCACATAGCCAAAGGGACTTTGCCAATGTAAATACAATGAGAACCTTGAGATGGGGAAGAGTATCCTGGATTATTCAGATGAGCCCAGTTAATTACACAGAGCCCTAAAAACAGTACCTTTTCCAGCTTTGTTCAGAGGAGCTATGACTACACAACACCAAAGATGCAGTGTTGTTAGCTTTGAAGGTGGAGGAAGGGGAGTAGAACTCAAGAAATGTGGGTGGTCTCCAGAAGCTGGAAAAGACAAGAAAATAGATTCTCCCCTTTAACCTGCAGAAGGGAACACAGCACTGCTGACACCTTGATTTTAGCCCGCTAAGACCCATGTTGTACTGCTTGCTTACAGAACTATAAGTGGCTTGTTCGACCGGGCGCAGTGGCTCATGCTTGTAATCCCAGCACTTTGGGAGGCCGAGGCAGGCGGATCACCTGAGGTCAGGAGTTCGAGACCAGCCTGACCAACATGGAGAAACCCTGTCTTTACTAAAAATACAAAATTAGCTGGGCATGGTGGCACATGCCTGTAATCCCAGCTACTCGGAGGCTGATGCAGGATAATCGCTTGAACCTGGGAGGCGGAGGTTGCAGTGAGCCAAGATCGCGCCATTGCACTCCCGCCTGGGCAACAAGAACGAAACTCCATCTCCAAAAAAGAAAAAAAAAAAAAAAGAAAATTCATACAGGTAGCATGCAGAAATAGGGAACAGCATATGCAAAACCTCTGAGACATAAAATAACTTGGCTGTTTCTAGGAACAAAAATAAGCAAGTATGTAGTCATGATAAATAACCAACAAGAAGGAAGGGGGCCTAGGTGGGGGAGAACAATTGTTCTGAGAGACTATGAACCACAGACAACCCACTGGCACAACTACATTGCTCCACACAAAGCCCCAGCAGCATAACCTCATTCCACACGTAGCCCCCTCCAGCACAACCCTCTAAAACTTGCCTCCAGCCCCTGCCTCTTTGCAGACAGCCCCTTCTCTTTTTTTTTTTTTTTTTTTTTTTTTTTTGAGACGGAGTCTTGCTCTGTCGCCCAGGCTGGAGTGCAGTGGCGTGATCTCGGCTCACTGCAACCTCCGCCTCCCGGGTTCACGCCATTCTCCTGCCTCAGCCTCTCCGAGTAGCTGGGACTACAGGCGCCCGCCACCACGCCCGGCTAATTTTTTGTATTTTTGGTAGAGACGGGGTTTCACCGTGGTCTCGATCTCCTGACCTCGTGATCCGCCCGCCTCGGCCTCCCAAAGTGCTGGGATTACAAGCGTGAGCCACCGCGCCCGGCCAGACAGCCCCTTCTCTGCTCTGATGCCCCTTGCACCCTTGCAATGTATCTTTATACTTTCTCTTTTTTTTTTTGGATATGGAATCTTGCTCTCTCACCAGGCAGGAGTGCAGTGGCGCAATCTCGGCTCACTGCAACCTCCACCTCCCGGGTTCAAGCAATCCCCTGCCTCAGCCTCCTGAATAACTGGGACTACAGGTGCCCACCACCACGCCCAGCTAATTTTTTGTAGTTTAGTAGAGACTGGGTTTCACCACGTTGGCCAGGGTGGTCTCCATCTCCTGACCTTGTAATCTGCCTGCCTTGGCCTCCCAAAGTGCTGGCATTACAGGCGTGAGCCACTGCGCCTGGCCTCTTTATACTTTCTGTATACATCTGCCTTTCTTTACTTAAGACTGTCTTGGTAAATACCTTTACTGCCCACGACACTGGCCCTAGCCGTTCGCACCCGTGATTTTGGTGGCCATATGGGGAGTAATCAGGGACTACTCCCTTCTCTCCTATTACTCCAATTCCAACTTCTCGGTGGACAGAATCCAAGAGGGACAATTGAAGGTCCCCGGCCAGGGTCACTCCTCAGCAGATCAGAAGATCCCGGTGGAAAGATATCTGACCACCACTGCCCGATCAGGTGAGAGGTTCAGAGTTTGCTTCTGGTGGACGAACTCTAGTATCCCTCTGGCAATTGATGGCAACTGGCTAGGGCCACTCCCTGTTGTAGCCTGAAGGCCAGGGGGTGAACAAGTTGCCAGCCTTGCTCAGAAGGGAAGAAGGCTGCCATCTTTTCTGGTCAAAAGTCCCCAATCACTACGTGTAGCTCAATTGGCAGCGGAACCTCAACCAGGGCAAGCCTATACACATTTTGGGGAACTCACCCCCTAGTTCTCCCGTGAAGACAGCCAGCCATCCTGCTCCTGATGTCTTGAGCCAGGTGATCCCAAACAGCACCAGGACTGTGAATCTTCCCTCAACGTTTTCCCCTCATACTTGGATTAAGCACAGCATAATTCATACCTGGACTAACCTCGGATCACTCAGCCAGTGTTCATCCAGTGTGAGGCCCTAGCACCAGGAGATCCTTTCCAATAGGTGGAACACCCCTTTGAAAAGTGCATCTCTGGCCAGGTGCAGTAGCTCGTGCCTGTAATCCCAACACTTTGGGAGGCCGAGGCAGTTGGATCATGAGGTCAGGAGATCAAGACCATCCTGGCTAACATGGTGAAACCCTGTCTGTACTAAAAATACAAAAAATTATCCAGGTGTGGTGGCATGCGCCTGTAGTCCCAGTTACTCGGGAGGCTGAGGCAGGAAAATCGCTTGAACCCAGGAGGCGGAGGTTGCAGTGAGCTGAGGTCGTGCCACTGCACTCCAGCCTGGGCAACAGAGCAAGACTCCATCTCAAAAAAAAGAAAAAAAAAATAAAGTGCATCTCTAGGCCAGCCACAGTGGCTCACACCTGTAATCCCAGCACTTTGGGAGGCCCAGATGGGCGGATCGCCTGAGGTCAGGAATAGGAGCCCAGCCTGGCCAACATGGTAAAACCCCGTCTCTACTAAAAATACATAAATGAGCAGGACATGGTGGTGCTCACCTGTAGTTCCAGCTACTCGGGAGGCTGAGGCAGGAGAATCGCCTGAGAGGCGGAGATTGCAGTGAGCTGAGATTGCGCCACTGCACTCCGACCTGGGCGAAGACAGAGTGAAACTCCGTCTCAAAATAAATAAAATAAAATAAAATATTGGGATAGCCAGGCGCAGTGGCTCATGCCTGTAATCCCAGCACTTTGGGAGGCTGAGGCAGGTGGATCACTTGAGGTAAGGAGTTGAAGACCAGCCTAGCCAACATGGTGAAACCCCGTCTCTACTAGAAATACAAAAATTAGCCGGGCGTGGTGGTATGTGCCTGTAATCCCAGCTACTCAGGAGGCTGAGGCAGAAGAGTTGCTTGAACTGGGGAGTTGGAGGTTGCAGTGAGCCAAGATCGTGCCACTGCACTCCAGCCTGGCAGCAGAGCAAGACTTCGTCTCAGAAAAAAAAAAAAAAAAAAGACAACAACAACAAAAAAAACACAGGGACAAGAGACAGGATCAACTGTTGGCTGCTCCAGAACCCCCTGACCCCCTCCAGGTTGCCTTAAGGACACTCCTCCAGGTAATTGCCATTGGTGCAGGAAGCCAGGCCACTGGAAGGAAGCCAAACTGCCCCAATGGAATAAATGAGAAAAAGCCCCGTGTGACTTACACCCTCTGGCACAAGCTCAGCCACTGAAAATGGGACTTCCCTGAGAGCCAAAGGGCCCCCAGGACAGAATCCCAACCCCCAATGGCATTGAGCTGAAGAGGCTGTGCTCCAGCTGGCTTGCAAATCAGACATCATCATCAACAGGACAAACCCAAGGGCAACTCTGGAAATAGCAAGTACAATTATAAATTCCACTTTGGGTTCAAGAACTGCGTACTCGGCCGGGTGCGGTGGCTCAAGCCTGTAATCCCAGCACTTTGGGAGGCCGAGGCGGGCGGATCACGAGGTCAGGAGATCGAGACTATCCTGGCTAACACGGTGAAATCCCCGTCTCTACTAAAAATACAAAAAATTAGCCGGGAGTGCTGGCGGGCGCCTGTAGTCCCAGCTACTCAGGAGGCTGAGGCAGGAGAATGGTGTGAACCTGGGAGGCGGAGCTTGCAGTGAGCCGAGATCGTGCCACTGCACTCCAGCCTGGGCGACAGTCTCAAAAAAAAAAAAAAAAAAAAAAACCTACAGAAAAATATGAAGAAACTAAATATTGACCATTATCTCATTCCCAATTATAGGCACTGTTAATATTTTAATTCATGTCTTTTTTTTTTTTTTGAGACAGAGTCTCAGTCTGTACCCCAGGCTACAGTGCAATGGCTTGAACTCAGCTTACTGTAATCTCTGCCCCTCGGATTCAAGCGATTCTCCTGCCTCAGCCACCCAAGAGCTGGGATTACAGGCACGCGCCACCACACCTGGCTAATTTTTGTATTTTTAGTAGAGACAGGGTTTCACCATGTTGGCCAGGATGGTCTCTGTCTCATGCGTCTCTGTGAAGAGACCACCAAACAGGCTTTGTGTGAGCAACATGGCTGTTTATTTCACCTGGGTGCAGGCGGGCCGAGTCCGAAAAAGGAGTCAGCAAAGAGTGGTGGATTATCATTAGTTCTTATAGGTTTTGAGATAGGCGGTGGAGTTAAGTGCAATATTTTGGGGGCAGGGGGTGGAGCTCAGAAAGTACATTCTCAAGGGTGGGGAGATTATAAAGAATCTTCTTAAGGGTGGGGGAGATTACAAAGTACATTGATCAGTTAGGGTGGGGCAGAAACAAATCACAATGGTGGAATGTCATCAGTTAAGGCTATTTTCACTTCTTTTGTGGATCTTCAGTTGCTTCAGGCCATCTGGATGTATACATGCAGGTCACTGGGGATATGATGGCTTAACTAGGGCTCAGAGGCCTGACAGTCTCGGTCTCCTGACCTCATGATCCGCATGCCTCGACCTCCCAAAGTGCTGGGATTACAGGTGTGAGCCACCAGGCCCGGGCTCTCTCTCTCTTTTTTTTTCCCTATATTGCCCAGGCTAGAATGCAGTGGCTCGATCTTGGCTCACTGCAACCTTTGCCTTCTAGGCTCAAGTGATTCTCCTTCTCAGCCTCCTGAGTAGCTGGGATTACAGGCATGTGCCACCACACCCAGCAAGTTTTTTTTATTTTTAGTAGAGACAGGGTTTTACCATGTTGGCCAGGCTGGTCTCGAACTCCTGACCTCAGGTGATCCACCCACCTTAGCCTCCCAAAGTGCTGGGATTACAGGTGTGAGTCACCTCGCCCAGCTTCACAATACTTTCTTTAAACTGGACTCAGTTGAGAACTTAAATTGTCTCTTTCCCAGCTTAAGCAACACCACAATAAACTTTCTAAAACAGACATCTCTGTGTACTGTTTTATTTACTCTCTTAGAACCAATCTTAAAAATGGCCAGGCTTGGTGGCTTACGCCTGTAATCCCATCAGTTTGGGAGGCTGAGGAGGGCAGATCATGAGGTCAGGAGTTCGAGACCAGCCTGGCCAATATGGTGAAACCCCATCTCTACTAAATATACAAAAATTAGTCCGGCACGGTGTCACATGCCTGTAGTCCCAGCTACTTGGGAGGCTGAGGCAGGAGAATCGCTTGAACCTGGGAGGCTGAGGTTGCAGTGAGCTGAGATCGTGCCACTGCATTTCAGCCTGGGTGACAGAGCAAGACTCAGTCTCAAAAAAAAAAAAAAAAAAGGAATTGTTAGAAAGAATGACAGTCTTCACATGGATCCTTTGTGTCTTGGATATTTGTTCTCTCTTTTCTTTGTTGGCTTCTTTTCATCTCACTGACTTCCAAACACTGAGGTGCCCAGGGCTCTGTGCCCAACTGAGTCCCATTAACTTCCTAGGTGATCACATCAAGTTCCATAGTTTGAAATACTGCCTAGCTAATAAAGTCATCTCTCCAATCGAGCTTCTCCACTGGATCTAAATGTTGACTTGAACTGTACACTTATCTAATGACTATTTCAAACTTAACAGGTCCATATTTGAACTTTTGATTGTCTCTGCCAAATCTCCTTTCCCAACCTACCCCTTTTCAGTAAAGGGCAGCTTTAACCAGTTGCTTGGGTCAGAGATCTTTTCCTAACATTCCGTTAACAATGCAAATCCTGTTGGCTCAGCTTTCAGACTGTATCAAGAATCTGACCACTTTCACTCAGTGCAAGCCAGAATCACTTCATACCTGGATTACAAATTGAATAATGTCATTTCTCTGGTCAAGACTTCAATGGCTTCTCTTTTTTTATCTCTGTCTCTGAGATGGAGTCTTGCTTTGTCCCCAGGCTGGAGTGCAGTGGCACGATCTCAGCTTACTGCAACCTCTGCCTCCTAGGTCCAAGCGATTCTCCTGCCTCACCCTCCCTAGTAGCTGGGACTACAGGTGTGTGCCACCACGCCCAGCTAATTTATGTATTTTTAGTAGAGACGGGGTTTTGCCATGTTGGCCAGGCTGGTCTTAAACTCCTGACCTCAGGTGATTCACCCACCTCAGCCTCCCAAAGTGCTGGGATCACAGGCATGAACCACCGCACCCAGCCAGGCTTCTCTTTTTATTCAGA
This sequence comes from Hylobates moloch, assembly GCF_009828535.3. Taxonomy (NCBI): domain Eukaryota; kingdom Metazoa; phylum Chordata; class Mammalia; order Primates; family Hylobatidae; genus Hylobates; species Hylobates moloch. The sequence continues at coordinate 63,445,012 of NW_026652290.1, read as the reverse complement.
ATAAAATGCATAGTTGTTGCTATGACCTTTAAATCCCTAAGTGATTTGACCTTCTATTACCTCTTTTCTTTTTTCTTTTCTTTTTCTTTCTTTCTTTTTTTTTTTTTTTGAGATAGGGTTTCTCTCTATTACCCAGATTGGAGTGCAGTGGTGCGATCATAGCTTATTACAGCCTCAGTCTCCAGGCTCAGGTAATCTTCCTGCCTCAGCTTCCCAAAGTTCTGGGATTACAGGGGTAAGCAACTGGGCCCTGCTTCTATTGCCTCTCTGATCTGTGTTCTTCACTATTTCCTCTTCACATATCACTGTGGTCCTTGCTGTTCCTCTAAACAGTGACTTTGAGTGAGAAGCATTTTCTCCTTGGGAGACATTAGTCAGTATCTGGAGACATTTTTGGTTGTCACAACAAGAGAAAGGAGGTGCTACTGGCATTCAGTGGAGAGAGTCCAGGGATGCTGCTAAACATCTTACAATGCACAGAACAGCCCCCACAAAAAAGAATTATCCTGCCCAGAACCAAGCACAGTAGCTTGTGCTAGTAATCCCAGCTACTCAAGAGGCTGAGGCAGGAGGATGGCTTGAGCCCAGGAGTTTCAGGCTGCAGTGAGCCATGATTGCACCACAGCACTTCAGCCTGGGCAACAGAGGGAGACCCTGTCTATAAGAAAAAAGGAAAAATTTGGGTGCAGTGGCTTACATCTGTAATAGTAGCACTATTGGAGGCCGAGGCAGGTGGATTACCTGAAGTCAGGACTTCGAGACCAGCCTGAGCAATATGGTGAAACCCCGTCTCTTCTAAAAATACAAAAACTAGGCCAGGCGCGGTGGCTCACGCCTGTAATCCCAGCACTTTGGGAGGCCGAGGCGGGCGGATCACGAGGTCAGGAGATCGAGACCATCCTGGCTAACACGGTGAAACCCCGTCTCTACTAAAAATACAAAAAATTAGCCGGGCGAGGTGGCAGGCGCCTGTAGTCCCAGCTACTCGGGAGGCTGAGGCAGGAGAATGGCGTGAACCCCGGGGGGCGGAGCCTGCAGTGAGCCGAGAACGCGCCACTGCACTCCAGCCTGGGTGAAAGAGCGAGACTCCGTCTCAAAAAAAAAAAAAAAAAAAAAATACAAAAACTAGCCAGGCCTGGTGGTATGTGCCTGTAGTCCCAGCCACTCGCGAGGCTGAGGCAGAAGAATTGCTTGAACCCGGGAGGTGGATATTGGAGTGAGCCAAGATCGTGCCATTGCACTCCAGCCTGGGGGACAGAGGGAGACTGTCCCAAAAAAGAATAAAAAGTTGGCCCGGCGCGGTGGCTCACGCTTGTAATCCCAGCACTTTGGGAAGCCGAGGCGGGCGGATCACAAGGTCAGGAGATCGAGACCACGATGAAACCCCGTCTCTACTAAAAATACAAAAAATTAGCCGGGCGTGGTGGCGGGCGCCTGTAGTCCCAGCTACTCGGAAAGGCTGAGGCAGGAGAATGGCGTGAACCTGGGAGGCGGAGCTTGCAGTGAGCCGAGATTGCGCCACTGCACTCCAGCCTGGGCGACAGAGCGAGACTCCGTCTCAAAAAAAAAAAAAAGAATAAAAACTTAACCTGCCCAAAATGCTATTTGTGCTGAGGTTGAGAAACCCTGCTCTAATGCACCAAGTATGTTGCATCTTAGGAACTTTGCATTCACTGATCCCTCTACCTGAATGCACTTTCCCCAGATAATTACATGGTTTGCTTCCTAACTTCCTGCTCAAATGTTACCTTACAGAGAAGCCCTCCTTGGCCACCCTGTGTAAAATATCACCCCTGTAGTCAATCTCCATACCTATTATGAACATATTTGTTATCTGTCTTCCTCTCCCACTACAATGTAATCTCCATGGGAGCTGGACCTTTGTTTCATTATTCATTGTATCCTGAGCACATGGTATTCAGTCAAATATTTACCGATTAATGAATGCGTTAATGTTGTATCTTTTTTTTTTTTTTTTTTTGAGACAAAGTCTCGCTCTGTCTCCCAGGCTGGAGTGCAGTGGCCCGATCTCGGCTCACTACAACCTCCACCTCCCAGGTTCAAGAGATTCTCCTGCCTCAGCCTCCCGAGTAGCTGGGACTACAGGCATCCGCCACCACTCCTGGCTAGTTTTTGTATTTTTAGTAGAGATGAGGTTTCCCCATATTGGCCATATTGGTTTTTCTATTTTTACTAGAGACTGGCTTTCACTATGTTGGTCAGGCTGGTCTCGAACTCCTGACCTTGTGATCCATCCGCCTCAGCCTCCCAAAGTGTTGGGATTACAGGTATGAGCCACTGCGCCCCGCCTGTATCATTTTATACTATCAGCAGAGTTCCCATTTTCTTTTTTCTTTTTTGAGAAAGTTTCACTTTTGTTGCCCAGGCTGGAGTGCAGTGGCATGATCTCAGCTCACTGCAACCTCCGCCTCCCGGGTTCAAGCAATTCTCCTGCCTCAACCTCCTGAGTAGCTTGGATTACAGGCATCTGCCACCACACCCAGCTAATTTTTTATATTTTTAGCAGAGACGGGGTTTCACCATGTTGGTCAGGCTGGTCTTGAACTCCAGACTTCAGGTGATCCACCTGCCTCGGCCTCCCAAAGTGCTGGGATTACAGGCATGAGCCACCACGCCTGGCCTAGAGTTCCCATTGTCTTATATCTTGGCTGTATTGGATATAATATTTTAATATTTGCCAATCTGGTAGGTAGAAATTTGATTTTTGTGGAATTTCATCTTACTCATCCTATTTGGAAAATTGTCTTTTTTTTTTTTTTTTTTTTTTTGAGATGGAATCTTGCTCTGTCACCCAAGCTGGAGTGCAGTGGCAAGATCTCGGCTGAGTAGCTGGGATTATAGGTGCGCACCACTACACCCAGCTAATTTTTTTGTATTTTTAGTAGAGATGGGGTTTCGCCATGTTGGCCAGGCTGGTCTCAAACTCCTGACCTCAAATGATCTGCCCGCCTTGGCCTCCCAAAGTGCTGGGATTACAGGCATGAGCCATTGCGCCTGGCCTTTTTTTTCTGGATTTCAATGTGGCACAACAATTTTTCTTTTTTTTTTGAGATGGAGTTTTCTTCTTGTTGCCCAGGCTAGAGTGCAGTGGCTGAATCTTGGCTCACTGCAACTTCTGCCTCCTGGATTCAAATGATCCTCCTGCCTCAGCCTCCCGGTAGCTAGGATTACAGGCACCTGCCCCCACGCCTGGCTAATTTTTGTATTTATAGTAGAGACAGGGTTTCACCACGTTGGTCAGGCTGGTCTTGTACTCCTGACCTCAGGTGATCTGCCCGCCTGGGCCTCCCAAAATGCTGGGATTACAGGTGTGAGCCACCTTGCCTAGCCTTTTTTTTTTTTTTTTTTTGATGCAGAGCCTCTCTTCCAAACTATTATCCTTGTAGCTTCTTTTCAAATACTCTTGATTATGTGATGGTAGAATAATAAAAATTGAAATTGTTATTATTATTTTTGACACGAAGTCTCGCTCTGTCACCCAGGCTGGAGTGCAGTGGTGCGATCTCGGCTCACTGCAAGCTCTGCCTCCCGGGTTCAAGCAATTCTCTGCCTCAGCCTCCCAAGTAGCTGGAATTACAGGCACCCTCCACCACGCCTGGCTAATTTTTTGTTGTACTTTTAGTAAAGACGGGGTTTTTCGGCCGGGCGTGGTGGCTCACGCTTGTAATCCCAGCACTTTGGGAGGCCGAGGCGGGCAGATCACGAGGTCAGGAGATCGAGACCACGGTGAAACCCCGTCTCTACTAAAAATACAAAAAATTAGCCAGGCGTAGTGGCGGGTGCCTGTAGTCCCAGCTACTCGGAGAGGCTGAGGCAGGAGAATGGCGTGAACCCGTGCAGTGAGCGGAGATTGCGCTCTGGGCGACAGAGCGAGACTCCGTCTCAAAAAAAAAAAAAAAAAAAAAAAAAAAAGACGGGGTTTCACCATCTTGGCCAGGCTGATCTTGAACTCCTGACCTCGTGATCCATCCGCCTCGGCCTCCCAGTGTGCTGGAACTACAGGCGTGAGCCACCACACCCGGCCAAAAACAAAATTGAGATTAGTGGCTCACACCTGTAATCTCAGCACTTTGGGAGACCAAGGCAAGAGGATCACTTGAGCCAAGGAGTTCAAGACCAGCCTGAACAACATGGCAAGACCAAAAAAAAAAAAAGTAGCTGGGCATGGTGGCACACACCTGTAGTCCCAGCTACTTGGGAGGCTGAGGCAGGAGGATCACTTGAGCCCCAGAGTTTGTTGCTGAGTGATCATGCCACTTCACTCCAGTCTGGGCCACAGAGCAAGAGCCTGTCTCAAAAAGAAAAAAGAGAAGTTTGTCTCAGAAACCTCATCGTTTTGAAGTATTCCAGTGATCCAGATCACTCCTTGTCCCTATGTCACACATTGCCAACAGATGAAATATATTAGCTACACATACACGATGGTCTAGTGGCTGGATGACCAGTTAGCTGGAATGTCTCAGAAGGAAGTTTGGGTTACATGCCCTCCTACGTGCTTTCCTTAATGTCTACGACTAAATCACGAAGAATTATCCAGTACCAATATTCTGAACTAATCAATTCATTTTACCTATTTTCCATAAATTCATTGACTTTAGAGCTATCTGGTAACTTGAGAATAAGGTAGAATATGAAATAAAATTGTACTAATTTATATCAAGTTGGAGTGCCTAGCACAAATTCTGCCCCTCAATTCATTCTGGAAGACTAGGTTCTGAAAATTACTCTGGTTGGTGTTGAAGACAGGCTGATACATGTCAAATTTCCTCTTGGACTCATGGAACAAGATTTCAGTTTTATTTCATCTGGCCTCCTTAGGAGATCTTGCCCTGGCACCAGCCACTGCAAGATAAAAATAAGGAAGCATTCATTATGGGTATGAAACAACTGAAAGTTTAGTAAGTGTGTATAACTGTTTTTGTTTGCCTGTTTGTTTGTTGAGATGGAGTTTCGCTGTTGTTGGCCAGGCTGGAGTGCAATGGCACGATCTCGGCTCACCACAACCTCTGCCTCCGGGGTTCAAGCGATTCTCCTGCCTCAGCCTTGCGCCACCATGCCCGAATAATTTTGTATTTTTAGTAGAGACGGGGTTTCTCCATGTTGGTCAGGCTGGTCTCGAACTCCCAACCTCAGGTGATCTGCCCACCTCGGCCTCCCAAAGTGCTGTGATTACAGGCGTGAGCCACCGCGCCCGGCCAAGTGTGTATAACTGTTGATCAACATTTTGAAGACCAGTTATAACAGTTAAATTATTTGCCACAACTCAAATGAACAGCAGAGCACTTTATCACAAACTAACATTCACCCTGGAATGTACTGTACAGTCAACCTATTCTGTCTCCTTCCATCTCTCCATTCCTGTGCCTTTCATCTTTTTATTTTTTTTGAGATGAAGTCTTGCTCTGCTGCCCAGGCTGGAGTGCAGTGGCGCAATCTCGGCTCACTGCAAGCTCTGCCTCCTGGGTTCACGCCATTCTCCTGCCTCAGCCTCCCGAGTAGCTGGGACTACAGGCGCCCGCCACCACGCCCGGCTAATTTTTTGTATTCTTAGTAGAGACGGGGTTTCACTGTGGTCTCGATCTCCTGACCTCGTGATCCGCCCGTCTCGGCCTCCCAAAGTGCTGGGATTACAGGCGTGAGCCACCGCACACAGCGGTATTGTTTTTCTTGGTTGCAGAAACCTCTCAACTTTTCTTTTTTTTTTTTTGAGACAGTCTCGCTCTGTCGCCCAGGCTGGAGTTCAGTGGCGCAATCTTGGCTCACTGCAAGCTCCGCCTCCCGGGTTCACGCCATTCTCCTGCCTCAGTCTCCTGAGTAGCTGGGACTACAGGCGCCCGCCACCACACCCAGCTAATTTTTTATATTTTTAGTAGAGACGGGGTTTCACCGTGGTTTCGATCTCCTGACCTCGTGATTCGCCCGCCTCAGCCTCCCAAAGTGCTGGGAGTACAAGCGTGAGCCACCGTGCCCGGCCAACCTCTCAACTTTTCTAAGGGTATTGGTGATAGCTGTTTGTTTTTGTTTACTTTTTTTGCCTGTGTAGTCTGTTTTCAACTTGCCTTTTATTTCCATTTTAAAATTCATATTGAAACTGACCTCAGATGTCTGATAATCCTTAGTTGTGCATTTACACACACACTATATAAAATGTATAGGGAAGGCCAGGCACGGTGGCTCACGCCTATATTCCCAGCACTTTGGGAGGCTAAGGTGGGTGGATCACCTGAGGTCAGTTTGAGACCAGCCTGTCTAACATGGCAAAACCCCATCTTTAGTAATAACACAAAAATTAGCTGGTTGCGTTGATGCATGCCTGCAGTCCCAGCTTCTCCAGAGGCTGAGGCTGGAGAATCGCTTGAATCCGGGAGGCAGAGGTGGCAGTGAGCTGAGATCACGCCACTGCACTCCAGCCAGAGCAACAGAGCAAGATTCTATCACCCCCCGCCCCCCCCAAAAATCAATCTATATCTGAGAGAGAATCTTACTCTGGCTGGAGTGCAGTGGCACAATCTCAGCTCACGGCAACCTCTGCTTCCCAAATTCGAGAGATTCTCCTGGAACAGCCTCCCAAGCACCTGGAACTACAGGCATGTGCCACCATGCTTGGCTAATTTTTGTATTTTTTTTTGTAGAGACAGGGTTTCACCATGTTGGCCAAGCTGGTCTGGAACTCTTGGCCTCAAGTGATCCGCCCATCTTGGACTCCCAAAGGGCAGGGATTACAGGTGTGAGCTACCAAGCCTGGCTCCACTCACCCTTTTTAAAGGCTCATGGCTACTTACTTAGTTTACTTACATTTTGTCAGAATACGATTAGTATTTGTACCAGGTTACATCTGTGTTCTCATTCTAAGGCTAATGTTTATTCTTTGTTACATTTAGATGCTAAGTAGAGTTAGACAGGAAGTGCCCTCTAATCCCAAATAAAGGTAAAACGAGTCAAAATGCCACGGAGGAATTTGTTTCTTGGGAACAAAAGGTATCTTAGGAACATGTTCATTTTACACAACTGCTGCATTTACTAGGAACAATAACCTTAGAAATCTTGTTTGTAAATTAAGGGGTCCAACTTCATTTAAAATGTTACTTGATGCTTAAACACAAATACCCACTATCATTAATATAGGAATAAATCTGAGTCAATAAAGGAAAAATAAATGTAAACCAAGTTTATTTTGCTTTTTAAGTAGTGTTCTTAAAGCACTACAGCTTGGTAAACAATGTAAATTAGTATAAGTCATCTCAAAAGCCAGAGTTGTTTTGTTTTGTTTTTTAATGAGTTGTTAAAAAGATGCAGCCTATTCTAACAGGATAAATATTTTTAACCATTTCACTTCGAGTTAATGAAGGCTCACAAATGAGCAACACTCCTCATTGAGGAAAACAAAAAGCTGTTGTCGACAAGCGACAGCACACACACACAAAAACAAAAAGAACTGTGTAAAAATAACTAAGTTGTGTTCCCATATTTTTGAAGTCGCTTTACAATGGGATGATATGCACATGATCTTGCTGCAATCTTGCCAAAGAGACTTTGTAATACACGTAGTCTAGACAAACGATTCAGTCCAAGAGGTGCTAACTTCAGACAATGCAGCACTATAATCCTTTAAACAACGCAATTTGTTTTACTCATTATCTTTTCTTCTAGACTGAAATAGACTAGAAAGAAAATGCTCCCTAATTAAAAATTGGTATTGTTTACAGGAAAAATTGTATAATTTTGCATTAGAATTACAAGTATATGTTCAAATCGAATTTGCCTCCTCCCCCCAGCCCAGCCACAAAAATGGGCATGAAGTAAAATTTTTAAAAATGACTTAATTTTCAACTTCATGCAAACTAAAGATGACCAAAACAAAAGCTTAAAACAATGGAAGGATATTTCACAGAAAATTTCTTATACAAAAAAACACATAAGAAAAAGGGCCACTAGGTGACATTTTAATTTACAAATTGGCATCATTTTGGTCGACAAATACCCACATGCTGTTTTCCTCTGCTAACGAGTTGCAGAGAAAAAAACAGCATGAATTTGGATTTTAATCACACATTTCTTCTGGAATCTCATGTGGATTAAAGATGCCAGGGACAGACATTTGACGTTTATGTTTCTCTTCATCAGCCTGCCGTAGGGCTATTTCTCTCTCTTCCAAAAATAAATCAGAAGTGTCTTCACCTGCAAATTCCTGTAAAAACAGATAGTTGAAATGTCAACACAATAAACTTCAACTTGCAAAGAAAGAAATCATAGATGAGCAATTTCCTTTTTAGAGAAGGAATATAAATTATCCATAAAGTGGCTGGGTTTTAAATTATAGGATAGGGATACAGTATACAACATAGCTGAATGAACCTCAAACCTGTTAACTGGGAAGGAAAAGGGTTACAAAAGAATCACGGGCCCCGGCACGGTGGCTCACGCCTGTAATCCCAACACTTTGGGAAGCAGAGATGGGAAGAATACTTGAGGTCAAGAGACCACCCTGGCCAACATGGTGAAACCCTGTCATTACTAAAATTAGCCACGCATGGTGGCAGGCGCCTGTAATCCCAGCTACTTGGGAGGCTGAGGCAGGAGAATCACTTGAACCTGCATGGTGGAGGTTGCAGTGAGCCAAGATCACGCCACTGCTCTCCAGCCTGGGTGATAAGAGCGAGACTCTGTCTCAAAAAAACAAAACAAAAAAACATGGTGTGATACCTTACAGTAAATATTCTTCAATGTGATTATTATGCATTGTATGCTTCTACCAAAGTATCTCATGCATCCCATCCCCTAAGTATATACACCTACTATGTATTCACACAAATTTTTGTTCTCTTTGTGATAGAGTCTTGTTCTGTAGCCCTAGCACACTATCTCAACCTTTGCCTCCAAGGTGCAAGCAACTGTCCTGCCTCAGCCTCCCCAGCAGCTGGGATTACAGGTACCACCACACCTGGCTCATTTTTTGTATTTTTAGTAGAGACAGAGTTTCACCATGTTGCCCAGGCTGATCTCAAACTCCTGAGCTCAGACAATCCACCTGTCTCGGCCTTCCAAAGTGCTAGGATTACAGGCATGAGCCACTGTACCCAGACACTTTTTTCCCTTTTCTTTTGAGAGGCAGTCTTGCTCTGTCGCCCAGGCTAGCGTGCAGTGTTATGATCTCAGCTCACTGAAACCTCTGCCTCCTAGGTTCAAGGGATTCTCCTGCCTCTGCCTCTCGAGTAGCTGGGACTACAGGCGCCTGCCACCAGACCTAGCTAATTTTTTTTTTTTGAGACGGAGTCTCACTCTCGTCACCCAGGCTGGAGTGCAGTGGCACAATCTCGGCTCACTGCAACCTCCGCCTCCTGGCTTCCAGCGATTCTCCTGCCTCAGCCTCCCAAGTAGCTGAGATTACAGGCGTCCACCACACCCAGCTAATTTTTGTATTTTTAGTAGAGACGGGGCTTCACCATGTTAGCCAGGATGGTCTCGATCTCCTGACCTCGTGATCCACCTGCCTCGGCCTCCCAAAGTGCTGGGATTACAGGCGTGAGCCACCGCGCCTGGCATAGACCTGGCTAATTTTTGTATTTTTAGTAGAGACGAGGTTTCACCATGTTGGCCGGGCTGATCCTGAACTCCTGACCTCAGCTGATCCGCCTGCCTTGGCCTCCCAAAGTGCTGGGATTACAGGTGTGATTTAGCGCCCAGCTAAAAATTCTTCATATGCCAAGATACCAAGAAAGATGTTTCTCCTAAGGCTAATAACTGTCATTAAATTTAGTTATATTATCAGTCTTCGTAGCTATCAGTTAACTTTTTTTTTTCTTTTGAGATGGAGCTTCATTCTTGTCACCTAGGTTGGAGTGCAATGACGTGATCTCAGCTCACTGCAACCTTTGCCTCCTGGGTTCAAGCAATTCTCTTGCCTCAACCTCTCAAGTAGCTGTGATTACAGGTGTGTGCCACCACGCCTGGCTAATTTTTGTATTATTAGTAGAGATGGGGGTTTCACCATGTTGGCCACACTAGTCTCAAACTCCTGACCTCAGGTGATACAACCACCTTGGCCTCCCAAAGTGCTGGGATTACAGGCATGAGCAACTGTGCCCAGCCTAGGTTAACTTTCATTAGTTTTTTTAAAATTGGCTAATATTTTTACAGTAAAAAAAATAAAACCTTTGTATTTTGGAGAAAATATTTAAGAGCTTACGAGACTGACTCTGTTCAACAATCATGGATAAACTATTCATCAACTACTTAGGGTTTCACAGTACTTCCAAATTTCTGTAAAGCAAGATGTTCAAAGAAAAACCCTTCCCAAAAGTATGAATAAAGCACTGTATAACAGCAGAAGAAAGACATTCTATCTAGTAACTTTCACGGTTCCCTCAACAAAATTGGTATAAAATTATAAAAAGAACTACCAATGTTTTTCTTACCCAATATTCCATTATACATTTAAGACTACCTAAAATGAATTACATTAGTATCAAGTTTATCCGAATAACATCTCAAATGTATCTATCCTTATAGGACTTTAGTTTTTCACTCTATTACCAGTCTCAGGTTTTTTGATTAGAGAGATTGTATAAATGTATTATCTTGAAACCCCATTTATTTGGCATGACAAATCAAGTGATAAAAATTCTACAATGTAACAATTAAGTGGTCACATTTACCCCTAATATTTCTGCAAGAGCAAATAAATACATACCTTTATTTGAACTAAGAAATCTCTTAAATGTTCCTTGAAAGCAGGAATATCTTGATTTAAGCTGAAAAGCCCTGTCACAAAGAGCTTTACTTGAGCACTGCAAATCAAAACACAATGATTAAAAATGATTTATTTTTCCCCGAGACACACAGTCTTGCTCTGTCACCATGCTGGAGTGCAGTGGCGCAATCTCTGCTCACTGTAATCTCTGCCTCCCGGGTTCAAGCCATTCTGCTGCCTCAGCTTCCCAATTTTTTTTTAAATCAAGAATTATTTTTCATTTTTGAGACACAGTTTTGCTCGTTTACCAGGTTGGAGTACAATCGCACAATCTCAGCTCACCGCAACCTCTGAAGCTATTCTCCTGCCTCAGCCTCCTGAGTAGCTGGGATTACAGGCATGCGCCACCATGCCCGGCTAATTTGTATTTTTAGTAGAGACAGGGTTTCTCCATGTTGGTCAGGCTGGTCTTGAACTCCTGACCTCAGGTGATCTGCCCACCTAGGCCTCCCAAAGTGCTCGGATTATAGGCGTGAGCCACCGTGCCCAGCCTTTTTATTTTTTGAGACAGTCTTGCTCTGTCGCCCACACTGGAGTGCAGTGGCACGATCTCGGCTCACTGCAACCTCTGCCTCCTGCGTTGAAGCAATTCTCTCCCTCAGTCTCCCGAGTAGCTGGGATTACAGGCACCCACCACCATGCCCGACTAATTTTTTGTATTTTTAGTAGAAACGGGGTTTCACCATCTTGGCCAGGCTGGTCTTGAACTCCTGACCTTGTGCTTCAACCACCTCAGCCTCCCAAAGTGTTGGGATTACAGGCATGAGCCACCATGCGTGGCTTTTTTGCTTTTTTAGAGGCAGGGTCTCACTCTGTCACCCAAGCTGGTGTACAGTGGTGCGATCATAGCTCACTGCAGTCTTAAACTCCAGGATGCAAACAACCCTCTCGCCTCAGCCTCTCAAACAGCTGGTCCTACAGATGCACACCACCACATATGACTAATTTTTTTGTAGAGACAGGATCTTGTTTTGTTGTCTAGGTTGGTCTCCAACTCTTGGGCCCAAGCAATCCTCCCACCTTAGGCTTCCCAAAGTGCTGGGATTACAGGTGTGAGCCACTGTGCCCGACCAGGAACATTCTACGTTTATTAAAAGGTATATTTACTCTTGTAGGTGAGGGAAGGCCGACTTAAGGAGATTAGCCACATATTCCTGAAGAAAGATTTGGTTGTTAACTGGATTTCCAGGATTTAATGATGTACTTATTTTTCCTTCTTCAACCAAATTAAACATATATGCAAGAATTGATGCATGCATTGTTAAACCTGTTGATAAGAAGAAAATTATTAACTCCAAAACGTAATATAACTATAGATCTTAGCGTGTTTTTTTTTTTTTTTTTGAGACGGAGTCTCGCTCTGTCACCCAGGCTGGAATGCAGTGGCACAATCTTAGTTTGCTGCAACCTCTGCCTCCTGGGTCCAAGCCATTCTCCTGCCTCAGCCTCCTGAGTAGGTGGGACTGCAATCACATGCCACCATGCCTGGTATTTTTATTGTATTTTTAATTTTTTATTGTATTTTTAGTACAGACGGTTTCACCATGGTGGCCAGGCTGTTCTCGAACTCCTGACCTCATAATCTCCCCACCTCGACCTCCCAAAGTGCTGGGATTACAGGCGTGAGCCACTGCACCAGGCTGGCACTTAACATTTAAATCGTATTAAATTCTTACCAGCAGTATGTGAAGTGTCTGTCACAACAGAAAAGATATGCTGGAGAATATCACAAAAATAAGTTTGATAAAAACTCTGAGCTGCAGCTTCTTCTTGTGCAACATTTTGTAAGAGTGTAAAAAGTATCTGTAAGCCTAAAAGACATAGAATACCAATGCAAAGTTACTACAGACTGACAGCACTCATGATAGTACTTAGCTCTTATTAAAGTATTCTGAATCTAACCCTGTTCTCCCTTTTTTTTTGGGATGATGACTAATAATTACTTGCCTAAGGTTTCTTAAATTAATAATGGAATACAACTATATCCAATGCTGGCTTATTTATAAATTATAATCTAAGTTATGTGAGAGCTAAACTATGAAGATGTAAAGGCATAAAGATCATATAATGGACTTTGGGGACTTGTGGGGAAGGGCGGGAGGGGGTGAGGGATAAGACTACACATAAGGTAGAGTTCATACACATGAGAGATAAGACTACGCACAAGGTAGAGTTCATACTGCTCAGGTGACGGGTGCACCAAAATCTCAGAAATCACCACTGAAGAACTTACTCATGTAACCAAAAATCACCTGTTCCCCAAAAACTACTGAAATAAAGAACCTCGTGAAAATTTTAAAAAAACCTATGGGAAAAAAATTACAGTCTGTTATGACTATTACCACCCTTTCACCATTTCCAAAAGCTTCGAACTTCTACAACATCACTTCTGAACTTCTACAACATCACTACTCAGTAGAACTTTGTATTACACAAACCAATTATTACTAGGCCGCTCTCCCCATAACTCAATTCTGCCTATGGACTCACTTGGAGTGGAGTGGAACAGTTGATTAAACTGCTTATAGGATTTTCTCAGATGTTCATATATGTAATTCATACACTCAAAACTGTGAACAAGTAATACTTTCCTATGTACAATTATGTAACTATAGTTGTATTTTTGGATTGGCAGGCAAATGAATAAAAGAACATCTTTTATTTACCCGTATCTGCGACATTCCTCATAGTATGTTTGAAGGCCCAAATGATGGAATCCAAAACAAGTTTAAACTGTGTAGGTGGAATAGCAAGGAATGCTGGGAAACAATGAGAATTGACAGCCTGAAGTAGTAAGAAAAAGTTCGTTCTGTGTTCAGGATATTCTTCAAAGTCCTAAAAATAAGTAGTGGAAACAAAATAATGTTTCAGTGTCTTCGTTGTGCTAGACAGTAGGGGAAAAGCAAGGCTTAATCCAGTATAAATGTTTGGAGTTTTCAATAAACCACAGAAGATAGAATGCCTCCTGAAAGGTAAACCCAAATAAAATACAATCCACCTCTCACGGAAAGTGAAACTGTTCCGTTAACGCACAAGAGTTATCAAATTGAAGGAGAAAGAGAACCTTTTTAATGGAGAGCTCATCAAAACCATTATTACCGTAAGACTACTACTATCACTTTTAAAAAGTTTTTAATTTGAAACCACCACTACAGATTACAAAAAAATTTAAGTTACCGTGTAAAATGTGTCCACTTAACATATCTTTTTTTTTTTTTTTTTGAGACAGTCTCACTCTGTCATCCAGGCTGGAGTGCAATGGCGCAATCTCGGCTGACTGAAACCTCCGCCTCCTGGGTTCAAGCGATTCTCCTGCCTCAGCCTCCAGAGTAGCTGAGATTACAGGCATGTGGCACCATGCCCAGCTAATTTTTTTTTTTTTTTTTTTTTTTTTTAGCTAATTTTTTTTTTTTTTTTTTTTTTTTTTGAGACAAGAGTCTTGCTCTGTCACCCAGGCTGGAGTGCGTGGCGTGATCTTGGCTCACTGCAAGCTTTGCCTCCCAGGTTCACGCCATTCTCCTGCCTCAGCCTCTCCGAGTAGCTGGGACTACAGGCGCCTGTCACCACGCCCGGCTAATTTTTTGTATTTTTAGTAGAGGCAGGGTTTCACCATGGTCTCCATCTCCTGACCTCATGATCCGCCCACCTAGGCCTCCCAAAGTGCTGGGATTACAAGCGTGAGCCATGGCGCCCAGCCTAATTTTTGTTTTTTAGTAGAGACCGGGTTTCACCATGTTGGTCAGGCTGGTCTTGAAATCCTGACCCTCAGGTGATCCACCGGCCTTGGCCTCCCAAAGTGTTGGGATTACAGGCATGAGGCACCACGCCTGGCCATTTTTGTATTTTTAATACAGATGGGGTTTTGCCACGTTGGCCAGGCTGGTCTTGAACTCCTGACCTCAGGTCATCCGCCCGCCTTCTGAAGTGCTGGGATTACAGGTGTGAGCCACCACGCCCGGCCTATTTTCTCATTTATTCAAACCAATTAATACAACTTACTTTCTCATTTATGAGAAAATAAATGAGACTTACTTTCTCATTTATGAGAAAATAAATGAGACTTACTTTCTCATTTATTCAAACCAATTAATACAACTATGTTCATAAAAGGATGCCCTGACCTGCTATGAGGTTTCAATAAATGCTACATACCATGTGAATGTTAAAATCTGTTTTCCATATTTACTTTTTACCAATCAAGATTCTGTGTAGTAAATTCTTCTTCTTGGAGCGCAGTGGCGCAATCTCAGCTCACTGCCACCTTGAACTCCCAGGCTCAAGTGACCCTCCCACTTCAGCCTCTCGAGTAGCTGGGACTATGGGCACATGCCACCACGACTGGTTAATTTTTTAACTTTTTGTAGAGATGAAGTCTCGCTTTATATTTTTTGAGACGGAGTCTTGCTCTGTTGCCCAGGCTAGAGTGCAGTGGCGCAATCTCGGCTCACTGCAAGCTCCGCCTCCCAGGTTCACGCCATTCTCCTGCCTCAGCCTCTCCGAGTAGCTGGGACTACAGGCGCCCACCACCACGCCCGGCTAATTTTTTGTATTTTTAGTAGAGACGGAGTTTCACCGTGGTCTCGATCTCCTGACCTCGTGATCCGCCCGCCTCGGCCTCCCAAAGTGCTGGGATTACAAGCATGAGCCACCGCGCCCGGACTAAGTCTCACTATATTGCCCAGGTTGGTTTCAAACTCCTGGGAAGTAAGTTCTTGAAAACCAAGAAAGTATTTCCCTAATATACAAGTTTAAATATTTAAACTCCATGGCATTAAAATTATGTTATATCCACAGATATACTTTAGCTTTCAAGAATTAAGGCTATCCTGCAGAATTTCCCCCTTACATAACATAACTCAAATATTACACACCTTATTTATCATATTCAATGTGCATTCAAAAACAGCATCAAATATTTGAGGTATTTCAGCTGTTATATGTCCCCCTAACTTGTTGACAATTATGGCCATAGTACTAAGTACTTCTGGTTCTCTAGCAGCTGGGACATTTCTCTGATAATCAATGAGAACTGCATCCAACAGAGGGGGAACAAAATTTTCAGCGACCTGTTGGGGAGGGAAAAAAAAAGTTATGTTTTAATCTAGGTACATGGTGACTATTTTAAACAACATGGTTATTCTTGTCTATAAGATGAAGCATGATCATCTACTGAAAATAGGAAAATCTTGTGTTTGTATTAGGTTTTCCTACGTTAAAAGTTTTTAGCAAAAGAAAGCAGGAAATCACAATGGGTTGGGAAGTCTCATGGACACAGTGTCATTCAAGACTTTTTTTTTTTTTTTGAGACAATCTCACTGTCACTCAGACCAGAGTGATCTCTGCTCACTGCAACCTCCACCTCCCAGGTTCAAGCAATTCTTGTGCCTCAGTCTCCTGAGTAGCTGGGACTATAGGTATAGCACCATGCCCAGCTACAAAACTCTTACAATAAGGAAAGTGAGGCTCAAAATTCAGTGGGTGGCTCCAAGCTAGGTGGCAGAATCAGGATTCTATGTATACTGTATATGTAAGATGGCAGCCAGCAAGCCCTCAATAATGTCTTTTTTTTTTTTTTTTTTTTTTTTGAGACGGAGTCTTGCTCTGTCGCCCAGGCTGGAGTGCAGTGGTGCCATCTCGGCTCACTGCAAGCTCCGCCTCCAGGTTCACGCCATTCTCCTGCCTCAGCCTATCGAGTAGCTGGGAGTACAGGTACCTGCCACCACGCCCAGCTAATTTTTTGTATGTTTAGTAGAGACGGGGTGTTTCACCGTGTTAGCCAGGATGGTCTCGATTTCCTGACCTCATGATCCGCCCAACTCAGACTAATGTTTTAATCTAATGAATGCTAACTGGTATTTTCACAAGCAGAAATAACATCAATCAATTACTCTCAGAAAATAAGAAAGACTATGGATTTCTATTATTTTTTTTGAAACTGAATCTTGCCATATTGCCTAAACTGGACTTGAGCTGGGGTGATTCTCCTGCCTTAGCCTCCCTGGTGGTTGGGATTACAGGTGCATGCTACGATGCCCAGTAGGATTTTCATGATTCTAAGTAAACTGAGTTATACTTAAAGAGTAACTTCTTGTTCTTTTCTTTTTTTTTTTTTTTTTGAGACGAAGTTTCCCACTTGTGGCCCAGACTGGGGTGCAGTGGTGCAATCTCGGCTCACTGTCACCTCTGCCTCCGGTGTTCAAGTGATTCTCATGCCTCAGCCTCCTGACTTCAAGTGATCCACCTGCCTCGGCCTCCCAAAATGCTGGGATTACAGGCATGAGCCACCGTGAAAAGCCAAGACAAGGAAAATAAACATAGTGTTTCATGTGAACAAATATCCCAAACTTTAACATTAATGTTACTTATAAAATATGATACCCTTTGTATTATTCCCACTGTGCTCCTGACATGTGCCCAAGCTTCTTGTAAATTACAAACATCACAATTCCTTCAATACATCTTACTTTCTGCTTTCAAATTTTAAATACAGTTCTGATCACATAATACACATGTTCAGAACCTTTCAGTATTTAGGTTAGCCAACTTAAGTATTCCACAAGAATTATATTCAGAACAAGTGTACTGAAAAGTATTTCCTTAACAAGAAACAATATTGAAATTTCAAAATTATGAAAATAACTAGCACACTTGTTAAAAACAAACAAACAAAAAACACTATTCCAATTAATAGCAGTATTAGAATAGAATTTTTTTGAATCTCCCAAGGCTCAAGTGAATAAAAAGAATGAAACGATACAGTTAAAACCTAAAACTAATTCACAATTTTACAAGTTAAGGCATACACAGCTGGTTTTTATTACTGAAAATGATTTCCTTTTCTGCAAATCATTTAAAAAGAGTGTAAAAAAGACTTTCAAGCCTTTAATCTGGGAAGCAGTCACTTTGCTAAAGAGGTAAAGTAATGACAACTTTGTAGCTCTAGCAATTGTTCTAAAAATCAAGAGGAAGGCCGGGCGCGCTGGCTCACGCCTGTAATCCCAGCACTTTGGGAGGCTGAGGCGGCCGGATCACAAGGTCAGGAGATCGAGACCATCCTGGCTAACATGGTGAAACCCCGTCTCTATTAAAAATACAAAAAAATTAGCCGGGCGTGGAAACCGAACCGAGGGGGATTGCAGGCCAAGTCAGCCATTCATCCACCTGGGGACAGAGAAATGTCTCAAAAAATAAAGAGGAATGCAAAAACTGCACCTATACTCCATTAACTAAATCCTCCTAACCTATCTATGGAAACATAAAATGACCCAATTTTCTTAGCTATCTTGTTACGTATCACCACCCTTCGCTATTGATTAACAGCAGTTTCTTTTGAAGATGGAATATAGCTATTAGTATATTAATGTAAGGACTACAATAAATAAAATGCCATAAAATAACCACAAAGTTGATATGCTTTAAATTAGCAAAATGCACATAATAGAGTATAGCATATTCCATAAAACACAGCATCAACATTAAAAATCAAAAGCAAAGCATCTCTCACTTACCATCTGTGGATCATTGGATCGGCTCACCCAACCAGATATTAACTTTAAAGTTTCCCTTTTTACAGTTCGCATACTTCTAATCAATGGTTGCTTTGTAACCATTTCACCTACAAAATAGAATCAAATGGAATCTAATTTTACCACTAAAATTATACAGTGGTACTCAGGTGTACATTAGATGCAATTCCATTTTACCATTAAAAAGTTTAAAGCCAAAAGTTCACAAAATTTATTGGGAAAATAAGCTTTATGGGAAATAAGCTTTCCCTTTTAAAAGGGAAAGGTATACATAACTGTTTTAAATATGTCTAGGGTCATCTGGGAAATGGGAGGTCTGATTTAAATCTGTGAAAAACATCAAATGTTTGACCTAAGGCAACAGAAGAGAAGTGATTTGTTTAGACTGCATTGTATAAGAAATCAGAATCACCTACCATTAGCTTGGATAGCTGCAGAAATATTTTCACTGAGGCACTTGTATACATTAAGCATATCTAAATAAATTCTTCCAAGCTGAATTACAAAGGGGTGTCCAACAGCTTTGCAGGCTCTCACATTTGTTTTCAAAATGCTACCAAGCTGCTTGACTGTTTCAGGATCTTTCAGTATATCCACATTCTTGGAGGAAAAAAAGCAAATTCCATTTATCACATAAGAATTATCCACGGCTGGGCACAGTGGCTCACGCCTGTAATCCCAGCACTTTGGGAGGCCGAGGCAGGCGGATCACAAGGTCAGGAGATCGAGACTATCCTGGATAACACGGTGAAACCCCGTCTCTACTAAAAATACAAAAAAAAATAGCCGGGCATGGTGGCAGCCGCCTGTAGTCCCACCTACTCGGGAGGCTGAGGCAGGAGAATGGCGTAAACCCGGTAGATGGAGTTTGCAGGGAGCCGAGATCGCACCACTGCACTCCAGCCTGGGCAACAGAGCGAGACTGTGTCTCAAAAAAAAAAAAAAAAAAAGAATTATCCACATAATGGCCAGGTGAGGTGGCTCACGCCTATAATCCCAGCACTTTGGGAGGCTGAGTTGGGTGCATCACCTGAGGTCGGGAGTTCAAGACCAGCCTGAGCAACATGGAGAAGCCCTGTCTCTACCAAAAATACAAAATTAGCCAGGCGTGATGGTGCTTGCTTGTAATCCCAGCTACTTGGGAGGCTGAGGCAGGAGAACTGTTTGAGCCTGGGAGGCAGAGGTTGCAGTGAGATCACGCCACTGCTCTCCAGCCTGGGCACCAAGAGTGAAACACCATCTCAAAAAAAAAAAAAAAAAAAAAAAAAATCCACATAATTACCAAAGCAAAAGCCATTACACTTCCCTTATCCTAAACCATATTTATAATCCCAAACGGTAAAAACGAACACAAAAGCCTTTTTGTCTATATGTACTTAAGAATGAAGTAATATAGTTTTTTTGTTTTTTTTTTTTTTTTGAGACAGAGTCTCGTTCTGTCTCCCAGGCTAGAGTGCAGTGGCGTGATCTCGGCTCACTGCAAGCTCTGCCTCCCGGGTTCACGCCATTCTCCTGCCTCAGCCTCCTGAGTAGCTGGGACTTACAGGCGCCCGCCACCACACCCAGTTAATTTTTGTATTTTTAGTACAGACGGGGTTTCACTGTGTTAGCCATAATGGTCTCGATCACCTAACCTCATGATCCGCCCGCCTTGGCCTCCCAAAGTGCTGGGATTACAGGCGTGAGCCACTGTGCCCGGCCCAGATTTTTCATTTATTTTTTTGAGACGGAGTCTTGCTCTGTTGTCTAGGCTAGAGTACAGTAGCTCAATCTCGGCTCACTGCAACCTCTGCCTCTTGGGTTCAAGTGATTCTCCTGCCTCAGCCTCCTGAGTAGCTGGGATTACAGGCATGTGCCACCACGCCCAGCTAATTTTTGTATTTTTAGTAGAGACAGGGTTTCACCATGTTGGCCAGGCTGATCTCGAACTTCTGGCCTCAAGTGATCCGCCTGCCTTGGCCTTCCAAGGCGCCAGGATTATAGGCGTGAGCCACCACGCCCGGCCCAGATAATAAAATGTACAAAGCAGGCCAGGTGCGGTGGCTCACGCTTGTAATCCCAGCACTTTGGGAGGCCGAGGCGGGCGGATCACGAGGTCAGGAAATCGAGACCACGATGAAACCCTGCCTCTACTAAAAATACAAAAAGTTAGCCGGGCGTGGTGGTGGGCGCCTGTAGTCCCAGCTACTCGGAGAGGCTGAGGCAGGAGAATGGCGTGAACCCGGGAGGCGGAGCTTGCAGTGAGCCGAGATTGCGCCACTGCACTCCAGCCTGGGCGACAGAGCGAGACTCCGTCTCAAAAATAAATAAATAAATAAAAATAAATAAATAAAATGTACAAAGCCACACATAAAAGCACTTATGGATCACACATACATGTTAAAAGGCTTGAATTCAATACATTTGTAAAGAACCGTCTTGTTAAATCCCATGAAAACTTTAAGAAAAAGTAGAAATACTTACTTTGGTTGCCTGCTGGATTATACTATCCCACACTTGATTAGGGAGTAACATGTACTTTTCTATCAAGTGTTCTTGTACTGTTTGATCTGTTTGTGCACCAATCATGTACCCCACAGCTTCATAAAACGTATGAACCTATTTTAAAAAGCAGACAATTTAACTTTTATGTTATACACCCTAATAAGGAAAACCACACACAAGCAATTCACAAATGTCTTGAAACTGATTTTGGCCCAGGTGCGGTGGATCACTCCTGTAATCCCCATACTTTGAGAAGCCCAGGCAGGCCAATCACTTGAGGTCAGGAGTTGCAGACCAGCCTGACCAACGTGGTGAAACCCCATCTCTTCTACAAATACAAAGAAATTAGCCAAGCGTAGTGGCAGGTGCCTATAATTCCAGTTACTTGGGAGGCTTGAATTGCTTGAACCTGGGAGGCAGAGGTTGCAGTGAGCCAAGATTGCACCACTGCACTCCAAGCCTGGGTGACAGAGGAAGACTCCATCTCAAAAAACAAACAAACAAAAAACCCAAACTGGCCAGGCATGGTGGTGGCTCACGCCTGTAATCCCAGCACTTCGGGAGGCTGAGGCGGGCGGATCATGAGGTCAGGAGTTTGAGACCAGCCTGACCAACAGAAACCCCGTCTCCACTAAAAATACAAAAATTAGCTGGGCGTGGGGGCACGCACGTGTTAATCACAGCCACTGAAGAGGAGAATCGCTTGACCCCAGCAGGCAAGGTTGCAGTGAGCCGAGATTGCGCCACTGCACTCCAGCATGGACGACAGAGCACAACTCCGTCTCAAACACACACACACACACAAACACACACACCCGCCTCCCCCCCAAAAACCAAACAACAACAACAACACAAAAAAAACCACCTGATTTTGTTTGTTAGGAATAATTTTACATAGGACAACAGCCTAACAACCTTCTCATCAAGAATCTGTCTCACTACGAAAATTTAACCAGGCTGGGCGTGGTGGCTCACACATATAAAATCATTTGGGAGGCTGAGGCAAGCGTATCGCTTGAAGCTAGGAGTTCAAGACCAGCCTGGGCAACTTGGCAAAACCCCATCTCTACCAAGGGGGGAAAAAAAGGTTAGCTGGGTGTGATGGCGGTGAATGTCTGTAGTCCCAGCTACCCACGAGGCTGAGGTGGGAGGACCACCTGAGCCTGGGAGTTCAAGGCTGCAGTGAGCCGTAATAGTGCCACTGCACTCGAGCCTGGGCAACAGAGTAAGACCCTGACTCAAGGAAAAAAGAAAGAAAATTTAATCAGAAACACTTCTATTGGATCCAATAGTTGCCCTCCTATTTCCATTGATACATACAGATTGATACAGGTGTTACTTTCTAAAAATAACATATGCTCAGTGCTTAACATACCTGTTGAGGCTGAAGATCACAAATAATAGTGTTAATGTTGTTCAAAATTTCATCAATAAATGGCATTACTTCTCCAACCTGAACCTGAACGAAATGCCTGCGGCATTTTTGGGCTATTTTAATGAAAGTATCACAAGCCATGTCCTGGACTCCATCATGGGTCTCTAACAAGACAAAAACTTTCATTTATTTTGTCCTGGACTCCAGCATGGGTCTCTAACAAGACAAAAACATTCATTTATTTTCTTCAATAAAAATAAAAACAAAATATAGTAAAGAAAGAGATTTACCATGCATGAATTCGAACAGCTTGTTAACTACAGTCTTCAGAAATTTCCAGTGAGCTCTCAAAAATCGTGGATATTGACCTACTATGTACATGATATTTGATGCAATAATAGCTTTATTATCTTTGCCTCTTTTCTGTTCACATAATCCTAATAGATCCTGTAAATAAGACAAATTTGTATTATTTACTGTAACAACATAATACTTATTTAGCAATTCTAATTCATACCTATCCCTTGCATACCTTTATAACAGTAACAAGAAATCGTTTTTCATCCTCTTCATGCATTGCTCCACTAATGGAGCCTATTGCCCAACACAATGTATTCAAATTTTTCCATGACCACTCTGTACCATTCACTTGATTGTGAAGCTTCTCTGTCATTATTCTTTCTGTATCTACATAATCCAGATGAGTAAGATAAACTACAAAGAAAAAAATGGTTTGAAATGCAAATAATGAGCATAGAGTTTTACTGATGATTAACAATACGTTTAGAAAATATTTAGAAACTACAAGTACATTTCCTAAAACGTATTTCCACCCCAGAACAGATTTATAAAGGTAAAGATTAACAGTATTTATTAACTTACCCAATGTTTCCCTCATATTCTTATACAAATTTATGGAATCTGTATCCTTCATGAATTCTCTCACAACTTCTCCTTGATCATTCTCTACAACCAATACTTCCTCTGGTTTAGCCATTCGACTAACCATTAATAAACGGACCTATACTCAACAATATATCAATCAAGAAAAAAAATCGTTAGATCACTGAAATCATTAGTGTAGAAGCTTAGTTAAAAACAAACAAAACAAAAAAACCACAGGCCAGCCATGTGTAGGGATTCATGCCTGTAATTCCAACTATTCCAGAGGCTGAGGCAGAAAGAACTGTTGTGGCCAGGAATTTGAGAGCAGCCTGAGCACAACAGTGACACCCAATCTCTAAAACAATAAAAATACTGGGGGGCTTAAAGTGCAACAGAAAAAACTATGTAAATATAAAGTAAAACTAAAAAATTTAAAATTAGCTAGGCATGGTGGTGCGTCTGCAACCAATTACTTGGGAGGCTGACACAAGAGAATTGCTTCAGCCTAGGAGTTCAAGATTGTAGTGAGCTATGACCACGCCACTGCACTCCAACCTGAGCCACAGAGCAAGACCCTGTCTCCAAAAGAAAAATTTTTTTTCACTGTAATTCTACAAAAATGGCTTAACAATTATTTCAGTGTGTTTTAATGTGATTTTTTTTTTAACCAACTTTTGTTACAGGAGGATCCTGTGTCTCATTCCTAGACTCTGGTTTAGTACATTGGCAGGTGGCCAATGAATTTGCCTAACGAAATCACAAGCAATGTTGATACTGAGACAAGGACCACACTCTTGAGAATCAAGGTTCTAGACTCAACTCTTTTCATGTTCTAGTTTTCCACATCCATGGAGAAGTTGTTGGGTTCTCTTTTTGTAGCTAATTTATTTTATTTTTTATTCTTAATTTTTTTTGAGATGGAGTCTCGCTGTCACACAGGCTGGAGTACAGTGGCGCGATCTCGGCTCACTGCAGGCTCTGCCCCCTGGCGTTCACGCCGTTCTCCTGCCTCAGCCTCCAAAGTAGGTGCCCACCACCTCGCCCAGCTAATTTTTTTGTATTTTTAGTAGAGACGGGGTTTCACCATGTTAGCCAGGATGGTCTCGATCTCCTGACCTTGTGATCCGCCCGCCTCGGCCTCCCAAAGTGCTGGGATTACAGGCGTGAGCCACCGCGCCCGGCCGTAGCTAATCTATTTACATAAATTAGAAGTATTTGCATTCAGACCTCAAAACCACAGTATGCAACAGGAAGAACACTCAACCAACCACCCTGTTACCTTGAATAACATGGGCAAATATAGCTGTCTCCTGGGAGGAACATCAAAATGTTGACTTCCAGAAAGCAACGGAGAGGCAGATGTAGAGAATGGACTTTCTCTATAGAGTTCAGCAGCCAAATGATTCCAGTATTCGAGACAAATTTTAAAGATTTCAGTTTCTTCTACTTCAGATACCAACAACATATAATGAAGGGCCTACACAGAAGACCAAAACTATTAAAATAATTCTTAAACATTACCAACTTCAAATTGCTTTTCACTTGTTACACCTTAAGGGAAAATAAAAATTCATGTTTTATTCATCACAACTCAGATTTCAATACTTATCAAATAGACAGTAAACTCTGGAGTAACTCTGCTTCTTCTGACATGCCCTAAAGCACTTCAAAAATCTCTCACATAGTTGTTGATCAATACATATTTTTATCATGTCTCCTAATGGAACGACATTTATTTAAAAGGCCTTGGGTGCCAATAGGCAAGTGGTATCAACAACCCAAATGTGCCATCACAGAGGACAGAACAACAAAAAAAATACTGAATATTTATACAATGAAAATATTCTTCAGCCATGATAAAAAGTGAGGTATTGATACAGGTTACAACATGGAAGAACACTGAAAACATGACGCCAAATAAAAGAAACCAGACACAAAAGGTGCATGATTCCCTTTATATGGTATAATCAGAATAGATACATCTACAGAGACAGAAACCAAAATAATGGTTGCCAGAAGTTGGGGAGAGAACAAAGGAGAAAGTGACTGTTTTATGGGTAAAGGGTCACCTTTGGGTGATGAAAATGTTTTGGATCTAGGTATTAATGGTTATATAACATTGTATATATACTAATATGCCACTGAATTGTGTGTACGTGTGTATATATATATACTTATGTTTATATATATATACACTTAAATTTATATATATATATATATAGAGAGAGAGAGAGAGAGAGAGAGAGAGAGAGAGAGACAAGGAGAGAGATTTTCTTCCTTCAGACAGTCTTGCTCTGTCACCCAGGTGATCTTGGCTCACTGCAACCTCAGCCTCCTGGGCTAAAGCAATTCTCGTGCTTCAGCCTCCTGACGAGCTGAGAGCTGGGATTACAGGCACGTGACACCACACACAGCTAATTTTTTTGTATTTTTAATAGAGACGGAGTTTCACCATGTAGGCCAGGCTGGTCTCGAACTCCTGCCTCAAGTGATCCACCCACCTCCGCCTCCCAAAGTGCTGGGATTACACGATGAATTGTGTATCTTTAAATGAACAAATGTATGTTATTTGAATTAAAACTGAAATTTTAAAATAAGGTCTTTAGAATTTTAACCTTAGAAATGATATAATAATTAGTAATTTAATTTTGATTATAAATTTTTAGTCCTAGCTTTATGGAGAACATAAAATCAGAAAACTGGGCTTATAACTGTAATTCAGAATTGAGAATATATATAATGCACAGATAAAATATTAAGTAATAAAAGAAATCTCAAAAGGTATATATATTTTAGAAAAAAGGCACTTTTAGGAGTTATTAGTAGGTAGAGCAGAATTTTAGGAGCAAAGGCTCCACATATTACCTCCATAAGAGTTTCCCTGAGATTCAATCTTTTTTCTATAAGTTGATCATGTTCCTTAAGAAAGGTGCAGAGAAACAAACTGAGATTTTGAATAAAGTTCTGTTCATCATCTTTTCCATTTGAGTATGCAAGTCGAATATTGGTATTTAAAGGAAGCATCTGCAAATTTTAAAAGGGACAATCAGTTTGCATTTTATAAAACAACAAAAGACACTTATATTTTATTATTTTTTTTTGAGACAAGGTCTCACTCTCTCCAGGCTGGAGTGCAGTGGTATGACCAAAGCTCACTGCAGCCTTCACCTCCTAGGCTCAGTCCTCTCACCTCAGCCCCTCCCGAGTAGCTGGAACCACTGGTATGTGCCATCACGCTAAGCTAATTTTTAACATTTTTGTAGAGACGGTATCTTGTTATGTTGTCCAGGCTGGTCTCGAACTCCTGGCTCAAGCAATCCTCCCACCTTCGCCTCCCAAAGTGCTGGGATTAAAGGTGTGAGCTATTGCACTCAGCCAACACTATTATTTTTAAGCCCTAATATCCCAACACCCTTTTGCTAATATTAAACCACATACAGAACTCCTAGGTCTGGTATACCTATTCTTGTATCTCTAGGACCTAGATTTTGACTCTTCTCAAATAAATCACATTGCAACTAGTAAGGCCGCTATCACAGCCTTTAAATTTTTCTAGTATTGGACTTATCCCTTTCTCACTGACATTGAAAATGTAAAAATAATCAATTCATTCATTCAGATCACAAACATACACAGTAATCTATCTTTCCTTGCTTTTTAAAAGAGACAGGGATTTGCCCTGTCATCCAGGCTGGAGTGCAATCGTGTGACCATAGCTCATTTTAACTTTGAATCAATGGGCTCAAGTGATCCTATTGCCTCAGCCTCCAGAGTAGCTGGAACTACAGGTGTGCAACACCACAGCTAGCTATTTTTTAAATCTTTCGTAGGAATGGTCTGGTTATGTTGTCCTGGCTGGTCTCGAACTCCTGGCATTAACTGGTCCTCCCATTCTGGACTCCCAAAGTTCTGGGATTACAGTATTAACCACCATGCCTGGCCATGAACACAGTATTATGAATAACCTTCTAGATCATTTAATAGATAACCAATCAAACGAGGGCTGAAAAGAATTCCTTCAGACACAATGTCAGGAACAAGTCCCAGGTTTCCCACTGTCTGGTCAGGCATCTCCCAAAAGACCAAGCTCCTAAAGTGTGCAGAAATAAATTACCACAACACACCCCAAACCTGAATTTTAAGAAATTTTTGGAAACATCATAAAAATTGGTAGCTTACTACAAATTTTACGTAATAAATACAAGATTATGGCTTATCTATGATACGTTTTTCTAAAGTAACTCATTTGGAATTTGGTATTTTCTAAGGCACTAAAATTATTCAGCCAATTTTCAAGATAGTATTACATTACCTGCTTTAGTTGCATCATTGTCAGAGTAAATAGCGTTACAAATTGTTCTTCATATTGGCTTACACTCACACCAGCAATCTCAGTGAGGCACTTCAGAGAGACATTTCGAAACATTGGAACATTCAGGAACTATTTAAAAGGGGGGAGGGAACCATAAAATTAATTGGCCTGACGCACACTTTACTTAAAATTCACAATTAAAAGGAAAAAGGCTTTAACAATTAAATATAGGGGTAGACGTCAAAAACAGGCCAAGTGAATGAACGTATTTTATCATGCAGATATACTGAGGGAATTTTATTGCCCAATATACAGTAAATGCTTTAGGAGCAAACTGCTTGTTTTTTTGAGACAGAGTCTCGCTCGCCCAGGCTGGAATGCAGGGGCTTGATCTTGGCTCACTGCAACCTCACCTCTTGGGTTCAAGCGCTTCTCCTGCCTCAGCCTCTCGAATAGCTAGGACTACACACGCATGCCACCACGCCCGGCTAATTTTTGTATTTTTAGTAGAGACAGGGTTTCGCCACGTTGGTCTCAATCTCCTGACCTCGTGATCTGCTCACCTCGACCTCCCAAAAGTGCTGGGATTACAGGCGTGAGCCACCTCGCTTGGCCTAAACTGCTTTCTTTTGATGTGTCCTTAGACATCTAAAATAACAAGGCTCCTTAACAACTTTCCTAGAATCTGTGATATGACTTTTAGAAATGTTATACTTTCTGTGTAATTACACAGGACCTAAAACTTGTGATTGCTTAGAATTTTGGGAAATGCTCAATATATCTAAGAGTAGTAAGAATATGGGAAAATTGGCTTATATATTCTATTGTTGAAAAGATAAACAGTTATCGTCTGGGGTTGGAAATCAGGGGGCATTAAAACCTGAAAAATAAACATACCTAATAATCTGGTAATTAAACATTAAAATATTTAAATAAATTAATGTTTGGACAATTGCATAATATCTTACGTCTGAGAATGTCCTCTGTAGGACTGTTGACAATAGAAAGGTTTTTACATAACTTAATTAAGCAATAAACTGATCATTCAAATACTATAAATCCATATTATGTTACCAAACTAAACTACGAAGTTGAAGAGGTCAAGTTATAATGTTCCAATTAGATACTTAATTTATTCATTATATCAGTCAAGAAAACATCTGAAAATATAATACAACCAACTGGTAACAGTGATTATCTCTGGATAAACCACTGTAGAACTTTATTTATTTTGAGACAGGGTCTCGCTCTGTTGCTCAGGCTGGAGTGCAGTGGCACGATGTTGGCTCACTGCACCTTCCGCCGCCTGGGTTTGAGATTCTCCTGCCACAGCCTCCCGAGTAGCTGGGACTACAGGCATGCATCACCACGCCTGACTGTTTTGTATTTTTAGTGAGATGGGTTTCACCATGTTGCCCAGGCTAAACCATTACAGAACTTAAAGAAGACGTAACATGGTATCAATTTTAAATTATCAGTTAAAAGATGGACTTTTCATTTTTCAGAAATAGCACTTGACTTACCTCAATGTAACTTACTCAACTAAAAGATAGCAATATAATCAAATCCATTGTTTGCTAAAAATGAATTCATAAAATTACATGGTATAAGTGGCAGAATCAGATTTGAAACTCACTTTAAATAATTTACTAGGTGTGAATATGGGAAATTTCTTCTGAGCAGTGTCCTCGTGTTAGAAACAAGGTTGAATAAGGTTTAGAATGCAGAGATGAGAGCTTTACATGTGAAAAGAACATACGTGGCTATCCAGTGACAAATAACTGAAATGTATTCACTGTACCTTATAAATTAATGTGCTGATTAATTTGGTCTCAAAAATATATCCCAGGGGAATCCAGTTCAGAAATCTGAGCAACGTTTCCAAGGTTGCATGTACAAGTGGAGCATTTTGAGAATTTTCCTATAACAAAACACACTTGTAAATAATTGCTTTCCTATTATTGTTATTTTTAAAAATGAAATTAAAAACACTTACCATTACAAACTGACACAGTTGAAATATCTGTGAGAATTCATTGCACATGCTAAAAAAAAAAAACACAAAAATACCAGATTTAGAAGACACAGAAATAAGTATCAGTTATCTATAATACTAATAAAAATGATTAAGGCCCAGTACAGTGGCTCATGCCTGTAATTGCAGAACTTTGGGAGGCCATGGCAA
Organism: Hylobates moloch; assembly: GCF_009828535.3. NCBI lineage: Eukaryota > Metazoa > Chordata > Mammalia > Primates > Hylobatidae > Hylobates > Hylobates moloch. The sequence continues at coordinate 63,415,474 of NW_026652290.1, read as the reverse complement.
AAGGATTGTTTGAGACCAGCCTGGGCAACCCAAGGGGGAAAAGATTTCCTAATGACTACAACAAATGTTTAAAACCAAATGGAAGTATACCTATAGTTTATACCGGTTGCTTACTATTAGAGGCAAATCTAGTTTTCTGTTTTGTTTTGTTTTAAAAAGAACACTATTGTTAACAATTGGGGAACTGACAAGAAGCAGAGATAATAACTGATTTGAGGCCAGGCGCTGTGGCACGCACCTGCAGTCGCAGCTATCCAGGAGGCGGGTTGCGGTGAGCCAAGATTGCGCTGCTGCACTCCACCCCAGGCAACAGAGCAAGACTTGTCTCAAAATAAAATAAAATAACTAATACGTGTGTTTGGACACAAATCATTTGCTTAGAATCTATTAACTAGTTACCATACAAAACAATTCCTGAAGTGTATCTTGAATAATTCACTTTTCAACCTTCAGAGGTAAATTATTAGGCCACGTCTAGGACTATTTCTTAATCTGTAGTTGAAAACCACTACAAGCAATTTAACATATTACTGATCATAGTTCCTTAAAATATCTACAATTTACATCCAAATTGCTTGAAATTGTTTCAGAAATTACTTTAAAATTCTAAAACATAATTATTACTTGCCTGTCTTTTAAATGCTTAGATTTGACTTGGGTTATCTGTCCACTAGAAAAATCAAATACTTCTTCACTCAAGAGTTTAAGAATCACCATATTATTTTGACAGAGACTTTCGCTGGTCCTACTTGCTCCAACAATATCACTGATAAAAGTTGGCCAATGTTTGGGCCATTCTTGTTTCAGTATCTAAAATAAGACATGAAATGTTAATCGCACTTCATTTCTCAAAGGCAAATAAAACAAACTTCAAAGAAATTATGTAATGGATAAAGGCAGGAGTAAGGATAAACCATTTTTCATTTTCTCCTCCTTTATTAAAGGAAGAAATGTGCCACCCTTTTCGCCATACTGGGTAGAAAACAAAACACAGATAAAGTCTTTTATCTTAATCGCCCCAGGACCCTTTTCAGTTATCCTAATGAAAGGTCCAATCTGTCTAATGGGTCTGTCTGTGTATTAGTATCTGCCTGATAGATATGTAGAAATTATTCTAGGAGGCCGGGCACGGTTGCTCACACCTATAATCCCAGCACTTTGTGGGGAGCCAAAGTGAGCGGATCACTTGAGGCCAGGAGTTTGAGAACAGCCTGGCCAGCCTGGGCGCGGTGGCTCCTAATCCCAGCACTTTGGGAGGCCGAGGAGGGAGGATCACAAGGTCAGGAGTTCAAGACCAGCCTGGCCAACATGGTGAAACCTTGTCTCTACTAAAGATACAAAAATTAGTGAGGCGTGGTGACGGGTGCCTGTAATCCCAGCTGCTCGGGAGGCTGAGGCAGGAGAATCTCTTGAACCTGGGAGGCAGAGGTTGCAGTGAGCCGAGATGAGGCCACTGCACTCAAGCCTGGGCAACAGGATGAGACTCCGTCTCAAAAACAAACAAACAAAAAAACCACACACAGAAAAAACAGACAAAAACTCAACAGCCTGGCCAACATGGTGAAACCCCGTCTCTACTAAAAATACAAAAATTAGCCAGGGGTGGTGGCACGGGCCGGTAGTCTCAGCTACTCGGGAGGCCAAGGCAGGAGAATTGCTTGAACCTGGGAGGTAGAGGTTGCAGTGAACTGAGACGGTGCCACTGCACTCCAGCATGGGCGACAGAGCGACACTCCGTTTCAAACAAGAAAAAAAGAAATTATCCTAGGAGATTTAAGGATCTAACTAACTATTGGTGATAAAAAGTGACTGGTTAAGACAGTTTATTATTGGATGAAATTTGAGCCTTGAAAGGTAGTAGGGTTTGGATATATGAATTTAGAAGAAAGGAAGCACTGCAATCGGGGCCTGAATAAACTTTTAACCAAAAGCCTCATGAACTGCATTATATTTGTATGCAAGTCTGGACTATTTATGGCACACACAAGGGATTTCCCAGATTATAAAAATACATGTTAACCTTCTTTATATTCTCTCCTCTCTCTCCCCATTCAGAGAAGGGCTAACAGAAAGCTCTAAAGTATAATAAAAGCTGGAGTTAATTACTGAATACACTAAAATTTTTGGAAACTTGGGTGTTTCTAAATCTTATTTAAATAGAAGTTACTGTTTTTTTCCCCCACACATACCAAGGTTCTCTGGAAAAAAATTTATGATATTACTATAGAAAACAGATAAACATAAAAATTATAAATTTAGTCTACATAGACAGTTTAAGGACTAAGCATGGAAATCAATTAGAAGGATGAGGAAATCAAAGGACTGAGAGAGATACACGCAAAGGAGAAATATGCACAGGCATATCAGAAAATTAAAAAACAATCCGGCCAGGTGCAGTGGCTCACACCTATAATCCCAGCACTTTGGGAGGTCGAAGTAGGTGGATCACCTGAGGTCAAGAATTTGAGACCAGCCTGGCCAACATGGTGAAACCCTGTCTCTACTAAAAATACAAAAAATTAGCCAAACGTGGTGGCAAGCACCCGTAATTCCAGCCACTCAGGAAGCTGAGGCAGAAGAATCGCTTGAACCCGGGAGGTGGAGGCTACAGTGAGCCGAGATAGTGCCGCTGTACTCCAGCCTGGGTACCAGAGCGAGACTGTCTCCAAAAAGAAAAGATAAAAAAGAATCCAACATAGAGTCCAGTCCACACTGCAGCCATATAAATGATGGCTTTAACGTTATTTGATGATTCCTGCCACAGCAAATTAACATTCAAGTACTAGACAGTAGGTTACCTATTACTGTAAGAATACTATCACTACTTCTGCAAAATATTAGTATACTTTATTTCCTAAGTAGGTCAAACATTTTGTTCAAATAATAAGCATAATTCTTCTAAGGAAAACAGTTAAGTTAAAGCTTACCTGAACAAGGATCATATTTAATTTTCCGATATACACCTTTTCTTTCTAAGGAAAAGTAAAAGATTAAATGAGACCCTGAGGTAAGTATAAATAAGAATATAACCATAGACAATCCTCCTAACAAATGATTATAGCTCTACTGCAAATGACTGACTGTGCATATGTATGACTATGTGTCTTGACAGAATTAGGTTGTAGTCAGACTCAATATCTAAATGATTTTATGCTCTCCCAATAAGCTCCAAAATAAACTCTTACCTCTACACAAGTTGGGTCAGATGACGTCTTGATAATGAGGCCAACAACGTATTTTTTTATTCCTATTAAAAAAATTGCACGTAATAAAAAAATTGTTGAGCTCTTTTGTAGCATGCAAATAAATTTTGAGAACTAATTAATGTGGGAATGGAATGACTAAGTAAAATCAGTTAATATGCTCTAATCCCGTCGCCAGTATTGGCATTTAAAAAAAATTCTGACCGGGTGCGGTGGCTCACGCTTGTAATCCCAGTAATTCTTTGGGAGGCTGAGGTGGGTGGATCACCTGAGGCCAGGAGTTCAAGACCAGCCTGACCAACATGGTGAAACCCTGTCTCTACTAAAAATACAAAAATTAACTGGGCGTGGTGGCAGGCGCCTGTAATCCCAGCTACTCGGGAGGCTGAGGCAGGAGAATCACTTGAATCCGGGAGGCAGAGGTTGCAGTGAGCAGAGATCACATCATTGCACTCCAGCCTGGGCAACAGAGCGAGACTTAAAAAAAATTCAATGAATTTAATGTGTTATTCACACTTTTAAAGATGGGATCTGGCATTGTTGCCCAGATTGGTCTTAAACTCATAGGCTCAAGTGATCCTCCTGCCTGGGCCTCCCAAAGTGCTGGAATTATAGGAGCAAGCCAACACACCCAGCCTATAACAAACTGCTATTCAAGTTTATTTCATCATAATTTGGTTTCAGGTGTTTCTTTTCTTTTCTTTTTTTTTTTTTTTTTGAGACAGAGTCCTGTTATGTCACCCACACTGGAATGCAGTGGCACAATCTTGGCTCACTGCAACCTCTGCCTCCCAGGTTCAAGTGATTCTCCTGCCTCAGGCTCCCGAGTACGGGCATCAACCACCATGCCTGGCTAATTTTTGTATTTTCGATAAGAGACAAGGTTTCACCATGTTGGCCAGGCTGATCTTGAACTCCTGACCTCAAGTGATCTGCCTTCCTCAGCCTCCCAAAGTGCTGGGATTATAGGTGTGAGCTACTGCACCCGGCCTTTTCTTTCTTTTTTTTGGAGACGGTCTTGCTCTGTTGCCCAGGCTGGAGTGCAGAGGCACAATCTTGGTTCACTGCAACCTCCGCCTCCACCTCCTGGGTTCAAGCAATTGTCCTGCCTCAGCATCCTGAGCAGCTGGGAATTACAGGTACGCACCACCACATCCAGCTACTTTTTTTTGAGACAGAATCTCGCTCTGTCGCCCAGGCTGGAGTGCAGTGGCACGATCTCGGCTTACTGCAAGCTCCGCCTCCTGGGTTCACGCCATTCCTGCCTCAGCCTCCCAAGTAGCTGGGACTACAGGCGCCCGCCATCATGCTCGGCTATTTTTTTGTATTTTTAGAAGAGATGGGGTTTCACCGTGTTAGCCAGGATTGTCTCGATCTCCTGACCTCGTGATCTGCCCGCCTCGGCCTCCCAAAGTGCTAGGATTACAGGCGTGAGCCACTGTGCCCGGCACACCCAGCTACTTTTTGTATTTTTTTTTTTTTTTTTTTTTTTTTGAGACGGAGTCTCGCTCTGTCACCCAGGCTGGAGTGCAGTGGCGCGATCTCGGCTCACTGCAAGCTCCGCCTCCCGGGTTCACGCCATTCTCCTGCCTCAGCCTCTCCGAGTAGCTGGGACTACAGGCGCCCGCCACCACGCCCGGCTGATTTTTTGTATTTTTAGTAGAGACGGGGTTTCACCGTGGTCTCGATCTCCTGACCTCGTGATCCGCCCGCCTCGGCCTCCCAAAGTGCTGGGATTACAAGCGTGAGCCACCGCGCCCGGTTACTTTTTGTATTTTTATAGAGATGTGTTTTCACCATGTTGGCTAGGCTGGTCTGGAACTCCTGACCTCAAGTAATCCGCCTGCTTTGGCCTCCCAGACTGCTGGGATTATAGGCATGAGCCACCACGCCTGGCCCAAACTTCTAACCCATAAAAATTTATTGATGGCTTGGGCACAGTGGCTTACTCTTGTAATCCTAGCACTTCGGGAGGATGAAGCGGGTGGATCACTTGAGGCCTAGAGGTGGAGGCTGCAGTGAACTGAGATCGTGCCACTGCACTCCAGCCTGGGCAACAGAGCGAACTCGTGTCTCAAAAATGAATTAATATACGTGTTATTATTTTCCACTACACATTAATTGCAACATTAAGCTTATATTAGAAATACAACATTAACTTCACACACACAATGTTAAAAAAAAAAGAGGAAGTTTAGGAAAAAGTTTTCATTTCAAATGCTCTTTACTTATGGATCTCTTCATAGTAAAACCTACTCTTTAAACAGTTAAGACATGATACTCATATCCTTGATTTTAGTTTGCATCATGTAGAATTTGCTGAGCATCTCCTATAGGTTCCATTCTCCAAAATCACAGGGTTCAAGAGTGTTGCAGAATGTTAAATTCTTAGAACATTTTTAAAGGAAAAGCAGTGTGGTACACCTATATTGAAACACTAAAAGGGTATGAAGTAGCAACACTAATTGAACAAATTATTATTTCCTACTATGTAAAATTAACAATTACAAAGACTCTCACATCTGTTCATTTTAGGCTTTGTCACCAAATCAGTTAAATTATGAAGATTTTTCGTTTTCATAGCTTTCAGATTTTTGGAAAAGCAGGTAAAGGTTGTAGAGCTGTATGTTCCAAGCCTCATCTAGCATATATAGAACTAAGTGAAATTTTCGTTGAAAAGAAAAGTAAAAAATTTAGTCATCAGAATTAGCAGGAAACAGACAACTTGAAGGCAGCAAAATGCTTGTGAGATTGTATAACTATGAGCTAATGTATTAAATTCATTTTAAAACTATGGTTCTTCACTGGCACTTAATTATATAATTTTTATTAACTATGACAACACTAGCCATTTCCCACAATATCCCAAATAAAAAATTTCTGTAACAGTAATTATGGAAAGACTTTCCTAATTACGAAAAAATATTACTAATGCAGTAAAGCAACATGCTACATATAAGAGAAATCTAATGGTGTTAAGTGTCAATATGCATAGTAACATTTATGCTACAAATACATAAAATGAATAGGGAAATGGAAAATATATTTTTTACATTTTGTTGTAGAGACAGGGTCTTGGTCTGTTGCCCACACTAGAATGCAGTGGTGCCATCACAGCTCACTACAGCCTTGAACTTCTGAGCTCAAGTGATCCTCCTGCCTCCAGCTAGCTGAGTAGCTGGGACCACAGGTGCTTAGCACCATGCCTGGTTGATTTTTCCTAGTCTCATTGTTGCTGGGGCTGGCCTTGAACTCCAAACCTCAAGCAATCCTCCTGCCTTGGCCACATTTTATGTTGGGATTACAGGCCTGACCCACCATATCTGGCCTAATGCTATTTTTAAAAACAAAAAGTAGGAAATCAATTTTCCTTTTAAATGAACACTAAATTATAAGAATTGACTTGGGTAATCTATGCAACATTCTCACTTTTTTTTTTTTTTTTTTTTTTTGAGATGGAGTCTTCCTCTGTCATCCAGGCTGGAGTGCAGTGGTGTGATCTAGGCTCACTGACATGGCTGCCTCCTGGGTTCAAGCGATTCTCCTGCCTCAGCCTCCTGAGTAGCCTGGACTACAAGTACATGCCACTATGTCCGGCTACTTTTTTTTTTTTCAGACAGAGCCTCACTGTACCCCAGATTGGAGTGCAGTGGCACGATCTCAGCTCACTGCAACCTCTGCCTTCCAGGTTTAAGCGATTATCCTGCCTCAGCATCCCAAAGTGTCGGGATTACAGACATGAGCCACTGCACTGGCTTTTTTTTTTTGTATTTTCACTAGAGATGGGGTTCCACCATTTTGGCCAGGCTGTCTCAAACTCCTGACTTCAGGTGATCCGCCCACCTCGGCCTCCCGAAGTGCTGGGATTACATGAGCCACTGCGCCCGGCCGATTCTGACTCTTACAGTAATATTTTACTTCAAACTACTTTCCATATGTCCTTAATGCTCACTACATCTAATCAATAATTCCGATAGTACTGACTCTTTTGTTCCTTACAGATTATTATCAATAAAACCCCCACGGCCAGGTACAGTGGCCCTAGAAACTCTGATTGCCTAGTACAAGGATTATTTGATCCAGTACCATTGTTCATTCCCCAAATCCCTTCCTCAAGGCTTGACAAATAAATAAATACATAAATAAATAAGTAAATAAATAAATGCAGGTCAATTAAGAATAGCATTCCAGCCAGATGGGTGGCTCACGCCTGTAATCTCAACACTCTGGAAGGCCAAGGCAGGCAGATCACTTGAGGTCAGGAGTTCCAGACCAGCCTGGCCAACATGGTGAAACCCTGTCTCTAATAAAAATACAACAAAATTAGCCAGGCATGGTGGCACGCACCTGTAATCCCAGCTACTCAGGAGGCTGAGGCACGAGAATCATTTGAACCCAGGAAATGGACAATGCAGTGAGCTGAGATTGTGCCACTGCACACAAGCCTGGGCGACAGAGCGAGACTCCGTCTCAAAAACAACAACAGAAAATTCCGATTGTAGGCCAGGAGCAGTGGCTCACGCCTGTAACCCCAGCTACTTGGGAAGCTGAGGCAGGAGAAACGCTTGAACCCGGGAGCCGGAGGTTGCTCTGAGCCAAGATTGTGCCACTGCACTCCAGTCTGGGCGACAGAGCAAGGCTCTGTCACAAAAAAACAAACAAACAAACAAACAAAAAAACCCAATTGTAAACTGCACACTCAAGCCTGGGCGACAGAGCAAGACTCCATCTCAAATAAATAAATAAATGATAAATAAGTTAGCAATTATATAATACATATCTAGGTAGGAAATCGAAATGTTTATAAGTAGCAGAAACAGCTCAGCTTGAAATTTGACAGAAAAGGACCCATTACTGGTCTCTTTTTGTGCTAAATAAATTAGTGTGTCTCAGTTACAAAATAGACATTTACATAACACATTTCAATTTCTTTAAATTGGCTTTCTGAGCTCTTCCTTAAAAAGCTTTATACAAAAGGTGAAAAAAGGTCGGGCGCAGTGGCTCACACCTGTAGTCTCAGCACTTTGGGAAGCTGAGATGGGCAGATCACCTGAGGTCAAGAGTTCAAGACCAGCCTGGCCAACATGGTGAAACCTAGTCTCTACTAAAAATACAAAAAATAAAAACAAAAAAATTTAGCTGGGCGTGGTGGCATGCGCCTGTAGTCCCAGCTACTTGGGGAGACTGAGGCAGGAGAATCGCTTGAACCCAAGAAGCAAAGGGTGCAGTGAGCCAAGATTGTGCCACTGCACTCCAGCTTGCATAACAGAGGGAGACTCCATCTCAAAAAAAAAAAAAAAAAAAGTGAAGAAAACGATATAAAAATCAAAAACAAGTCAGCCATGATGGCTCACACCTGTAATCCTAGAGCTTTGGAAGGCTGACATGGGAGGAGGGTTTGAGGAAACGAGTTTGAGACCAGCTTGGGCAACACAGCAAGGCCCCATTTCCACAAAAAATAAAAAAATTAGCTAGGCACAGTGGTTCGTGCCTACACTCCTAGCTACTTGGGCTGTGGCAGAATTCTATTCATCACCCAGGAGACTGAAGTTACAATGAGCTATGATTGTGCCACTGCACTTCAGCCTGGGCAACAGAGGGGATCTCTGTCTCTTTAAAAAAATCAAACAAGGCAGCAGGGCACAGTGGCTCAAGCCTGTAATCCCAGTACTTTGGGAGGCTGAGGTGGGCAGATCACGTGAGGCCAGGAGTTCGAGACCAGCCTGGCCAACATGGCAAAACCTTGTCTCTGCTAAATATACAAAAATTAGCTCAGCATGGTGGCTTGTGCCTGCAGTCCCAGCTACTTGGGAGGCTGAGGCAGGAGAAGTGCTTAAACCTGGGAGGCGGAGAAAGAAAAGAGAAAGATGCACTCCTAATGAGCTGAAATCGTGCCACTGCACTCCAGCCTAAGTGACAGATCAAGGCTCCATATCACTAATTAATTAATTTCAAAGAAAGGTTCTCATTGAAGTTGTGTGTCTTTGATAAGTCCTGACGTTGCCATCAAGATCTTCAATGGATTCAGATACTGACTTAGCACTCGTACAATTCAGTGGCCCGAGACCCTATTCTCAATATAAATGAAAAAAAAATTCACATCCAAACTTGGTAGGTCAGGTTGGGCATGGTGGCTCACATCTGTAATCCCAGCACTTTGGGAGGCCAAGGCAGGTGGATCACCTGAGGCGGAATTCAAAACCAACCTGGCCAACATAGTGAAACCCCGTCTCTACTGCGGGAGGCTCCATCTCAAAAAAATAAAAATAAAAAACAAAGTCAGTAGGTCAAATGCTCTAATTGTTTCTTGGAAAGCCATATAAAATTTATTCAAAATATAATACACACCTGTAGAAATGCCTAACCACTTAGTGAAAGGCACCTTATGACACGTAAATGTTCCAAATGCAAGGGTTAATGCATATGTCTTTAATATTCCAGCTCTATTGCTCAATATAAAGAAAAATGTGTTTAACAGTCCCATTTCAAATAAAAACAGAGAAATATCAAATAGTCAATATAAACTTGCAATGGCATAGTATCAACTTCAGCAAGCTAAAAAGATGAGATTTAAATAAACCTCAAGCTAACTTAGAAGGTACACACCATCTGCCAAATTCTTTACACAGCAATAATAATCTTATCCCTCAGAAACACCTTGTAAACACTGGATACTCAATGATAGCGTAAAAAGCACGCATTATTGAACCTGATTTTTATATGAACAGAATTCACTAAAACTCTTTAAAATATTGAGAACAAATTAATTCAAATGGTGTCATATTCCCATAGAAGCAAAACTCAATCTTCAAGTCATACAGTTGTACGTCAGCATCTTACAGTCAGTGATAGTCATGCAGTAAACATTTTCAACCAAATAAGGATCTGACTTATTAAGAGAAAGATGCATTCCTAGAAAAATCCTTAAAATGTGGGAGCCCATGTTACATATTCCAATTCCTCTCCTTCCCAGCAGCTAATTTTCACGTACAGTTTAAGTACCCCAAATCTGAAATGTGAAACACTCCAATATCTGCAAGATTGACTGACTGACTGAGATGGAGTTTCACTCTTGTGGCCCAGGCTGGAGTGCAATGGTGCAATCTCAGCTCACTGCAACCTCCGCCTCCCGAGTTCAAGCGATTCTCCTGCCTCAGCCTCCCAGAGTAGCTGGGATTACAGGTGCCCGCCAGCATGCCCAGCTAACCTTTTTTTTTTAAGGTAAAGACAAGGTTTCACTATCTTGGCCAGGCTGTTCTCCAACTCCTGACCTCAGGCAACCCACCTGCCTCGGCCTCCCGAAGTGCTAGGATTACAGGTGTGGGCCACCACGCCTGACCCCAAATCTGCAAGTTTTAAAGCACCAACATGGCACTAAAAGGAAATGCTCGGGTTGAGTGAGGTGGCTCACGCCTGTAATCCCAACACAACGTGGGCGGATCACCTGAGGTTTGGAGTTTGAGACCAGCCTGACGAACATGAAGAAACCCTGTCTCTACTGAAACTACAAAATTAGCCAGGTGTGGTGCCGCATGACTGTAATCCCAACTACTTGGGAGGCTGAGGCAGAAGAATCGCTTCAACCCAGGAGGCGGAGGTTGCAGTGAGTCGAGATCATGCCATCGCACTCCAGCCTGGGCAACAAGACTGAAACTCTGTCTCAAAAAAAAAAAAAAAAAAAAAGAAAAAAGGAAAAAAAAAAAGGAAATGCTCATTGGGTCTATTTCAGTTTTGGGATGCTTAACTAGTGAGCATAATGCAAATATTCCAAAATCTGAAAAAGCCCGAAGTCTGGAACACTTCTCATCCCAAGCATTTCCAGTAAGAGGCAGTCAACCTGCACCACAGAAAATGGTTTAAGGCTTTTGATACACTATTAAAAATGTAAATTACAAACAGGAAAAACAAAAGTTCAATTTAGTTTCAAATCAATTTCAGTTTAAACATTTGTTTATTCCATAAGCTAAAAAAATGTAAATTTGGTACATTTCTACATCAATGCTATATATAATTGAAATGCTTATTACAAGTATCAGTCCATGAAAACATCAAAATTGGCTGGATGTGGTGCCTGTAATCCTAGCGCTGTGGGAGGCTGAGGTGGGTGGATCACTTGAGGCCAGGAGTTTGAGATCAGCCTGGCCAACATGGTGAAACCTGTCTACTAAAATACAAAAAAATAGCCAGGCATGGTGGTGCACACCTGTAGTACCAGCTACTCGGGAGGCTGAGGCACAAGAATTGCTTCAACCTGGGTGGCAGAGGTTGCAGTGAGCCAAGATTGTACTACTGCACTCCAAGCAGCCTGGGCGACAGTGTGAGACTATCTCAGAACAAAACAAAAAAACACACAAAATTGATCTTTGGAAAGATGGTCAATAAAATAGTGTTCTGCTTTCTTTACTTATACAAGGGTATACAGGGTATTGTTACTACTGTTCTCTCAATGAAATATTAATAAGAACAATGCCACATGGAAGACAAACAGCTAACAGTAATTCTAAAGCAGGAGTTAAGTTAGGGTTCCCACAGATAATCTAGAATTTAACCTGCTTTGATAACGTTAAGAGAAATGGATCTATATGCACATCCACCATTCTTAAATGGATATTTATGGCCTCAAACACACTGAACAAAAAATCTAAAAGATTAAAATTTTATTAAAATTGACAGGAGCATCACTCATGATAGCCAAAAGGTGAAAGCAGGTCGAGCACAGTAGCTCTTGACTGTAATCTAAACACTTTGGGAGGCTGAGGCAGAAGATCGCTTGAGCCCAGGAGTTTAGGACCAGCCTAGGCAACATAGCAAGACCCCATCTCTACAAAAAATAGAAACAGTCAGGTACGATTCGTGCGCACCTAGTCCCAGTTATGCAGGAGACTGACACAGGAGGACTGCTTGAGCCCCGGAAGTTGAGGCTAGAGTAAGCCATGATCCCGCCACTGCACTCCAGCTTGGGCGACAGAGCGAGACCTTATCTCAAAAAAAAAAAAAAAAAAAGTTACATGGATGTAAGCTAGGGATCAAACACTGTTAGGTATCAAGTATAGGCCTTTCATGGAGGCCTGTAATCAAAATACTTGGAATGGGGCAAATTGTTACATTAACCAGAAATGGAAATATTATTCCTGTCATTCATATACAATGTGCCTGGAAATACTGCTTTATTTTTTAGACAGAGTTTTGCTCTTGTTGCCCAGGCTGGAATGCAATGGTGCAATCTCGGCTCACTGCAACCTCCACCTCCCAGGTTCAAGCAATTCTCCTGCCTCAGCCTTCAGAGTAGCTGGGATTACAGGAATGTGCCACCACGCCCAGCTAATTTTTTTGTACTTTTAGTAGAGATGGGGTTTCACCATGTTGGTCAGGCTGATCTCGAACTCCCAACCTCAGGTGATCCGCCCACCTCAGCCTCCCAAAGTCCTGGGATTACAGGCAAGAGCCACTGTGCCCAGCCTATCTTTTGAGATATTATTATCACTCTGTTGCCCATGCTGGAGTGCAGTGGTGCAATGAATCAGGGCTCGACCTCCTGCCTGGACTCAAATGATTCTCCCGCCTCAGCCTCCTGAGTAGCTGAAACTACAGGGGCACTCGATCATACACTGTTAGTATTTTGTATTTTTAGTAGAGAGAGGTCTTAACTATCTTGTCCTGGCTGATCTCGAATTTCTGGGCTCAAGAGAGCCTCCCAAACTGCTGGGATTGCAGGCCTCAATCACTGTGCCTGGCCTGCCTTGTTTTTTTTAGATATGAAAAACATAATTTATAGCTTAAAGATACTTCTTTTTCTTTTCTTTTCTTTTTTTTTTCTGGAGATGGAGTCTTGCTCTGTCACCCAGGCTGGAGTGCAGAGGCGTGATCACAGCTCACTGCAGCCTCCACCTCCCTGGTCCAAGCAACTTCCCTGCTGCAGCCTACCGAGTAGCTGAGATTACAGGCACACGCCACCACGCCCGGCTAATTTTTTTTGTATTTTTAGTAGAGATGGGGTTTCGCCATGTTGGCCAGACTGGTCTCGAACTCCTGACCTCAGACAATTGCCTGCCTAGGCCTCCCAAAGTGCTGGGATTACAGGGGCGAGACATCGCACCAGGCCTTAAGTATATTTCTTACATTATCCTACCATGGTTTAATACTGACAAAAAATGATTTGGAATGCCTGTCAACTCTCTGAGATTAGACTGATAACTTTTGCTCCCATCTCTAACATTGTATTCTGTGGGATTTCTCATGAATTTGTTTTAGATGCAAGGATGTAAGTCTAAATATTTGCATTTTCTTTTCAAAATCATAAATGAAACAATCACCTCTGAGTAACACACTATCAACTTTTTAGAAACTTACATTATCACCTAGTTCTGAAAATTTCTCAAGGAAATTAGGAAATAGGGTTTCTGCTCTGAATTCCATAGTCAAGGAACTATGAAAAGGCTCTAAACACCGCACATATAGGGAAAAGTAGCAGAAATATTAAATTCCAAGAGCTTTTGCAGAATTGGGGTGTTTTCTCACAATAGGAAGGGAAAGTGAGTTTGAACTGGACTTTGACTAGTTGGATTAAACTACACGTTCAAGAGATAAGTGAACAATGGCAATTCTCTATATTAGCAAGAAATAATCAGGAATTGACATTAAAGATGTTCATTCTCTCCAAATGCATCCATAGATCCAAAGCAATCTCAATAAAAATTTCAGGACAGTTTTTGTTGAAATTTGCCAGATTTCACTCTAAAATTTTTATGGAACAGCAAAGAACCAGTAATAGCCAAACCTTTTAGAAACAAAGTTGGGGAGCTGGGTATGGTAGCTCACACATAATCCCAGCACTTTGGGAGGCTGAGACTGGCAGATCACTTGAGGTCAGGAGTTCGAGACCAGCCTGGCCAACATGGTGAAACCCCATCTCTACCAAAAATACAAAAATTAGCCAGGTGTGGTGATGTGCACCTGTAATCCGGCAGGTGGAGTTTGCAGTGAGCTGAGATCGCGCCACTGTACTCTGGCTGGGAGACACAGCATGACTCTGTCTCAAATAAATACATAAACCTTGACCCTTACCTCACCTCATATACAAAAATTGAGTAAAATGAATCACACGATGCTTTTTTCAGACAGGTCTTTGTTGCCCAGGCTGAATTGCAGTGGTATTATGATCTTGGCTCACTGCAACCTCCACCTCCCGAACTCAAGCATTCCTCCCACCTCAGCTTCCCGGCAGTCAGGACTACAGGTGCATGCCACCACGCCTGGCTAATTTGTTTGTATTGTTTCCACCTGCCTTGGCCTCCCAGTGTTGGGATTACAATTGTGAGCTACTGTGCCCAGCCAAATCACAGATCTTAATGCAAGAGCTAAAACTATAAAAGTTCTATAAGAAAACTTAGAGAATATCTTTTTTTTTTTTTTGAGACAGGGTCTTGCCCTGTCACCCAGGCTGGAGGGCAGTGGAGTGATCTAGGCTTACTGCAGTCTCTGCCTCCCCAGTTCAAGCAATTCACCAACACACCTGGCTAATTTTTGTATCTTTAGTAGAGATGGGGTTTCACCCTGTTGACCAGGCTCGTCTTGAACTGCTGACTTCAAGAGATCTGCCTGCCTCGGCCTCCCAAATTGCTGGAATTACAGGCGTGAGCCACTGTGCCAGCCAAAAACTTACAGAAAATCTTAAGTGACCTTTGCATGACAAAGATTTCTTGAATACAACACAAAAAGCATCAACAATACAAAGAAAAAAAAATCAACAGATTTTAATCAAAATCTGAAATTTTTGCTCTTCAAAAGACACCATTACAAAAATTAAAAAGGAAGCCACAGACAAAACACTTGCAAAATATACAGTTAACAAAATACTCCTGACTAGAATACAAAGAGCCCTTAGATCTCAATAAGGGAACAGCCCAATAAAAACTGGGCAGAATTGGCCGGGCATGGTGGGCTTACATGCCTGTAATCCTAGCGCTTTGGGAGGCTGAGGTGGGTGGATCACAAGGTCAGGAGATCGAGACCAGTGTGGCTAACATGGTGAAACCCTGTCTCTACTACTAAAAATACGAAAAATTAGCAGGGCGTGGTGGCACGCACCTGTAATCCCAGCTACTCAGGAGACTGAGGCAGGAGAATCGCTTGAACCCAGGAGGCAGAGGTTGCAGTGAGCCAAGATTGTGCCACCGCACTTCAGCTGGGGCAACAGAGCCAGGCTCCATCTCAAAAAAAAAAAACAAAACAAACAAACAAACAAAAAAACAAAAAACTGAGCAAAATTTTTGAACAGACATTTCACCAAAAAACATACTGGCATGGCAAAGAACATGTAAGGAAATGTGATGGAACGTAGATCAACACTACTCCACATGGAAATTAAGGCCGGGCGCGGTGGCTCATGCCTGTAATCCCAGCACTTTGGGAGGCTGAGGCGGGCTGATTACCAGGTCAGGAGTTCGAGACCATCCTGGCCAACATGGTGAAATCTTGTCTCTACTAAAAATACAAACAAATTAGCTGGGTGTGGTGGCACATGCCTGTAGTCTCAGCTACTCGGGAGGCTGAGGCAGGAGAATCGCTTGAACCCGAGAGACAGAGGTTGCAGTCAGCCAAGATCACGCCACTGCACTCCAGCCTGGGCGACAGAGCGAGACTCTGTCTTTAAAAAAAAAAACAAAAAAAAACAAGAAATAAATTAAAACCACCATGAGATGCTACTGTATATGCACTACAATAGCCAAACTAAAAACACTGTCTATACCAAGTGTTAGCCGAGATGTGAAACATACTTATACACTGCTGGTGGGATTGACATCACCACTTTGGAATACAGTTGGATGCTTAAACATACACCAAAACATCCATATGTTCCGGGCGCAGTGGCTTACGAGTACAATCTCAGCACTGTGAGAGGCCGACGTGGACAGAACACCTGAGGTCAGTTGTTTGAGACCAGCCAGGGCAATATGGCGAAACTATCTCTATTACAAAAACAAAAATTATGCTGGTGTGGTGGTACATGCTTGTAATCCCACCTACTCGGGAGGCTGAGGCACAAGAATCGCTTGAACCCAAGAGCCAGAGGTTGCAATGAGCCAAGATCATGACACTGCACTCCAGCCTAGGCGACAGAGTAGTGTGACTGTCTTAAAAAAAAAAAAAAATCCACACAATCCAGCCATTCCACTCTTACCAAACAAGTGACAACAAGCACATGTGGAGAGGGGCAGTGAAGGCGAAAGTAATTGGATAGAGGCAGATCTTGATTATACAGAGGTAGTTTCACGGGAGCATGCACAAGACAAACTTATCCAACTGTACACTTTAAACCTAATAAATAAGGCAAATACAAAAATTCTCAAAGGCCACTATCAATTAAAGGAAACATGTTAAATATCTTCAATACTACAGGAGATCTTTAGCAGGAGTGACCCTATTAGTTCCGTTTCTGAAACTTGACTTTGTGGTGAAAAAAATTGTAAAGGACACAGAAAAGCAGGTGTTAGTGAGCTCACTTAGGAAGGTTATTTCAGAAATTTCAGGGTATTTTGAGACTGGTATATGGCAATTTGGTGAAATGCAGATATTTCATGAAAAACAGTTGGTAACCCACTACTTATTCATACTCAGCATATGTAAGCACAGGGCTTCCTATACATTAGCTCTAATGCCCAAAACCTTGCAACACAAACTGAAATATGAGGTCAAATAATGTAGCCAGTATTACGGTGCCAATAAATATACCACGTGTCTCACGTCAAAGGAGAGCACTAAATAAAATTTTATGAGTGGATCAGCTTTGGTCTGCCAACTAAAGACATGAAACTGTACAACTCAGAAATTTTAGTGGCCCATCTACTTATAAAATCCAACCTGGTTGGGCATGGTGGCTCATGCCTATAATCCCAGCACTTTGGGAGGCCGAGGTGGGCGGATCACGGGGTCAGGAGATCGAGACCATCCTGGCTAACTCTACTAAAAAAAAAAAAAAAAAATCCCACAAAAAATTAGCCAGATGTGGTGGCAGGCACATGTAGTCCCAGCTACTCAGGAGGCTGAGGCACGAGAATGGTGTGAACCCGGGAGGCAGAGTGTCCAGTGAGCCAAGATCTCGCCACTACACTCCAGTCTGGGCGACAGAGCGAAACTCCGTCTCAAAATTAAACAAACAAACAAACAAACAAAAAAAAACCAACCTTGCATGGTGGCCCATGCCTGTAACCCCAGCTACTCGGGAGGCTGAGGCAGGAGAATTGCTTGAACCTAGGAGGCGGAGGTTGCAGTGAGTGGAGACTGAGCCACTGCACTCCGGCCTGGGCAACAAGAGCGAAACTCTGCCTCGAAAAAACCAAACCAAACCAAACCAAAACAAAAAAAATCAAACCTTGTAATTGTGATCTTTCCACTTTGGACTACTTTTTTCATAAATTCGCTTCTTCTCTATTCAATGTGAGCAAGTGTCGGTTTTTTTTTTTTTTTTGAGATGGAGTTTCACTCTTGGTGCCCAGGCCATAGTACAATGGCACGATCTCAGCTCACCGCGACCTCTGCCTCCCAGGTTCAAGCGATTCTCCTGCCTCAGCCTCCCCAATAGCTGGGATTACAGGCATGCGCCACCACGCCTGGCTAATATTGTATTTGTAGTAGAGATGGGGTTTGTCCATGTTGGTCAGGCTGGTCTCGAACTCTAGACCTCAGGTGATCTGCCCGCCTCGGCCTCCCAAAGTGCTGGGATTACAGGCATGAGCCACCATGCCCTGCCTGTAAGTTTTATCAATCAATGAAATGATCTACAAGCCATACACATTAACTGATTAAAACAATCCCTTGGTTTAAATAAAAAGTACAGAAATACCTTTATATTGCATCATCTTTCCCCGCCCCAGGAACAAAGGAGGCTTCCTCTTTTTTATGATTTGAATTATCTAAATGCCATTTTTAATCAATTAATTATTTTTTTAAATTTTATTTCAGAGTTTCACTCTTGTTGCCCAGGCTGGAGTGCAGTGATGCTGTCTTGGCTCACTATAACCTCTACCTCCCAGGTTCAAGCGATTCTCTTGCCTCAGCCTCTCAATTAGCTGGGATTAAAGGCACCTGCCACCACACTCAGCTAATTCTGGTATTTTTAGTAGAGACTGGGTTTCACCACATTGGCCAGGCTAGTCTCGAACTGACCTCAGGTGATCTGTCCGCCTCAGCCTCCCAAAGTGCTGGGATTACAGGTGTAAGCCACCACACCCAGCCTAAATGCCATTTTTAAAAAGGGATGGGGAATTATCTGGATCATGACTCTGACAGAGAATCAACACCACTAGTAGTCCTACAGGATCTTTAAGACTTCAGTGATGGCTAGGGGTGGTGATATACCTGTAACCCCAGCACTTTGGGAGGCTGAGGTTGGAGCATCACTTGAGGCCAGGAGTTCAAGACCAGCCTGGACAACATAGGCAAACTGTGTCTCTATCAAAATTAGAAAAACTTAGCTGGGTGTGGTGGCACATGCCTGTAGTCCTAGCTATTTTGGCAGGCTAAGGCGTGGTAACTGCTTGAGCTCAGGAGTTTAAGGCTGCAGTGTGCTATGATTGTGCCACTGCACTCCAGCATGGGTGATACAGTGAGATCCTGTCTCAAAACAAATGAATAAATAAAAGACTACCATGAATAGCAACCACTCTTTATTAGAGAATTCTTCCATTTGACCTATTAAAATTTCCCAGCCAGGCTTGGTGGCAATTTGGGACGGCAAAGTAGGAAGACTGCTTTAAACCCAGGAGTTTAAAACCAGCCTGGGCTTCACAGTGAGACTCTGTCTCTAAAAAAATTTTTTTTATATTAGCTGGGCATGGTGGTGTGGACCCACAGTGCTAGCTACTCTCAAGGCTGAGGCAAGAGGGCAGGGTGCAATGGCTCACGCCTATAATCCCAGCACTCTGGGAGGCTGAGGATCACCTGAAGTTAGGAGTTCGAGACCAGCCTGGTCAACATGGCGAAACCCCGTACTTACTAAAACAAATACAAAAATTAGCCAGGCATGGTGGTGTGTACCTGTAATCCCAGCTACTTGGGAGACTGACACAGGAGAATCACTTGAACCCAGGAGGCAGAGGGTGCAGTGAGCCAAGACTGTGCCACTGCACTCCAGCCTGGGTGACAGAGAGAGACTCTGTCTCACAAAAGAAAAAGAAAAAAAGCCCGAGGCAAGAGGATCACTGGAGCCCAGGAGTTCCAGGCTGCAGTGAACCATGATTGCACCACTGTACTCCAGCCTGAGCAACAGAGTGAAACCCTACATCTTTAAAAAAACAAAGAAAAAGCCAGGCGCGGTGGTTCACACCTGTAATCCCAGCACTTTGGGAGGCCGAGGCGGGGGGGATCACGAGGTCAGGAGATCAAGACCATCCTGGCTAACATCACCCCGTCTCTACTGAAAAAAAAAAAAAAAAAAAAACCCCAAAAAACCCCACAAAAAATCAGCCGGGCGTGGTGGCGGGTGCCTGCAGTCCCAGCTACTTGGGAGGCTGAGGCAGGAGAATGGCGTGAACCCGAGAGGCAGAGCTTGCAGTGAGCCCAGATCACGCCACTGCACTCCAGCCTGGGCAACACAGCAAGACTCCATCTCAAAACAAAAACAGACCAAAAAAACAAAGAAAAAAAGACACTCTGAGCCCCAATATCAAGGAGCTTATAGTTTGGAGAATGGGGAATAAAGTGACTAAAACAGCCAAGTGTAATGTGGGGTGCGAGGGACAAAACACATAAAACACACACAAATAGACACATACTTATGGCCTAAAGCTAAATGAAAATCCAGAGAAATGTAATAAATTTTATATAACACAAATCTCAACTTATTTAAATGTTTTATTATCTCGCCCTTTCTCTTGCTATAAAAATATCTTTTGAAAAATTAAATGTTCTTTTAAACATCCTTACTTTCTAATTATGTCTATCTTTTGCTCTTTTTTTTTTTTTTGAAATGAAGTCTCACTCTGTTGGAGTACAATGGCGTGATCTCAGCTCACTGCAACCTCCGCCTCCCAGGTTCAAGTAATTCTCCTGCCTCAGCCTCCTGAGTAGCTGGGATTACAGGCGTGTGCCACCATGCCCGGCTAATTTTTGTGTTTTTAGTAGAGATAGGGTTTCTCCACGTTGGTAAGACTGGTCTCGAACTCCTGACCTCGTTATCTGCCTGCCTTGGCCTCCCAAATTGCTGGGATTACAGGCGTGAGCCACCGTGCCAGGCCTATCTTTTGCTCTTTAAAATTTTATTCTCCTGTGACCCACTGGTACAGGACACAGTAACGTATAACACAGCAAGAGACATCTAACCCACTCAAGAATCATGAGATTTTCCTGACAGTATTTATAGAAGAGGCCTAAATTGAAAATGTCATTAACTTAAAAGAACATGTTGGCCAGGCGCAGTGGCTCATGCCTGTAATCTCAGCACTTTGGGAGGCCGAGGCGGGAGGACCAAAAGGTCAGGAAATCGAGACCATCCTGGCTAACATAGTGAAACCATCTCTACTAAAAAAAAAAAAAAAAAAAAAAAAAAATTAGCCGGGTGTGGTGGCGGGTGCCTGTAGTCCCAGCTACTCAGGCGGCTGAGATAGGAGAATGGCATGAACCTAGGAGGCAGAGCTTGCAGTGAGCCAAGATTGCACCACTGCACTCCAGCCTGGGCAACAGAGCAAGACTCCATCTCAAAAAAAAAAAAAAAAAAAAACAAAAAAAACAAAAACAAACAAAAAAAACATGTAAAAATTAACATGCTGTGGACAAGAACCTAAAAGCAGATAAAAGAAATTCTAGATCAGAAAAAAAATGCAGGAATCTAATTTTGGCATACTCTTATGCAGTGAAACCCTTCCTTCCTTTAAAATACACCAGGCATTTCTTTCCAATTATGTGAATGAAACTTGGCTAAAGGGCCAGACTTAGACATCATTCTGTTCTTTTAGCTTGTGAAGCACTCATTATATACACCTCATTTGCTGCTGATTTATGATTCCTCTTTTACATGTGTTTTGTCTTCTCAACTATAACACTGTGACAACATACAGCACTTTGATGTATGTGTATATTTTTATAACCTTAATATTTAGTAGTAATTGGTACAAAGGAAACGCACAATATGCACCCCAGGTAAACAACTATATATGCTATGATAGTTGGACAAAGGGTATAGCTACAGTAAAAAGCAAAGAGAATACCTTTAAAAGACAGGACACTTACGGAAAAAGGAAATAAAATATTTTAAATTAATTTATGTAATTTCTAACACCAAAGTTACTTAAAGATGAAGGAAAATTAATGTTCAGAAGTTCTAGTGTATTTTGTGAAATAAATCTTTAGGTTAGAGAATCCTCCCAGTTAAAATTAAAAAGGTAATCATGTTGACTAGGTGTGGTGGCTGGACAAAGTGGGAGGATTGCTCAAGCCCAGCAGCCAGCAGCATGGGCAACACAGCAAGACCCCATCCCTACAAAACATTAAAAAAACAAACAAACAAACAAAAAACAAATTTAGTAGGGCATGCCTATGTTCCCAGCCACTTGGGAGGCTGAGGTGGGAGGATTGCTTGACCCCAGCTATTTGAAGCTGCAGTGATGGTGCCAATGCACTCCAGCCTGGGGAACAGAGTGAGAATCTGTCTCAACAAAAAAGAAAGAAAGAAAATTTTTAAAAATTATTTTTTTCTGTAACAAATGTAACTACAATGTTGATAAACTAGTATAATCATATCTATTTTCAACCTGGAAAAGATCTTCCAGAACCATCAAATGTGATAAAAAACAGAGATGCAGATTTAAGAACAAAAGGAGGATTTAAAATTATACAACAGTAAAATGGGACAGAAGTAAATCACCTTTTGTTGGTATGGCAGACCATGGCCAAAATTAAATCTGGGGCTCATAACACATGAGTAAAACAATAGTAGTAAAGAAACAAGGAATGACTACACTAAAGATCCCTGAAGAATAAAGTATGAAGGACCTACTTGGACCACATAGTCAAACTGTGCTTATTAATTTCTCAGTCCATCACAGAACATGATCTAAAATAGTTTCAGACCATAATAAAACATTTTAAAAAATGAGAACCTCTTTTAGGGTACACTATTTGCTCCTGCACTATCACTCTTAATCTATGATTTATGATGTATTAAAGATATTGCCACTGATTATACTTAATGTTCTTAAAAAAAGATACTGGCATTAAAATCTCATCACATTCAACTCTAAATGTGCTCAAACTTTGTCAAGGTTTAAGTCAGATTAGCTAAGTAAATCCATGTCACTATTCTACCATGATGATGATAAGAGAATGCAGGTGAAGGACAATACTTAAAAGACAAATAATCAAAGAAATTAGACATATTTTAAATGAAAATACTGCTAGAAGTATCATGTGCCCCATAATAAAGTCAAGAAAAAAATTTATCTTTTTCAGATAAATGAAATACAGTAGGTAAAAAGGCAGTGTATCATAACTGAAATTAGCTAAATCGAAGAATCCCAAGAAACTAATCTTGCCTCATGTTTCTCAAAATACGACATTCCTCAAGGTAGCACAGACAGAAAAGTTAAATTACTCATTAACAGGTATCACTACACCTTCATTTTCTGATCTTTCTTCATTTCAGAAGCCAACCTCTTACAAGGCATTCCCAGAACCACAATAGGCAAAACAGCTTTGTGATCTTTAGTACTTGGCTTTTCCATTCCCAAGTTAACCTTACATAAGGTTTTTCTTTTGTTTGTTTGAGACGGAGTTTCGCTCATTGCCCAGGCTAGAATACAGCGGCACAATGATGGCTCACTGCAGTCTCAACCTCTTGGCTCAAGGGATCCTCCTACCTCACCCCACTGATACCCGTCCCCCGCCACCTGCACCAAAATACCTGGCTAATTTTTAAATTTTTTGTAAACACAGGGTCTCGCTATGTTACCCAGGATGGTCTCAAACTTCTGGCCTTAAAAGACCCTCCCACTTCGGCCTCACAAAGTCCTGGGATTACAGGCTTGAGCCACTGTGCCCGGCCCATATTTTATTTATGTATTTTTTTTTTTGGAGATGGGGTCTTACTCTTGTCACCCAGGCTGCAGTGCAGTGGCAGGAGCATGGCTCACTGCAGTCTCGACCTTTTGAGCTCAAGCAATGCTCCCACATAGCTGGGACCACAGGCATGCACCACCATACCCAGATAATTTTTAAAATTTTTGTCCAGACGAGGTCTTGCTATGCTGCCTAGGCTGGTACGGAACTCCCGGGCTCAAGCAATCCACTTGCCTCGGCCTCCTAAAGTGTTGGGATTACAGGCGTGAGCCATTGTGCCATAGCCCATATTTTTAAATAGAATATTTACTGTCAGAGTTTTCAACAGTCCAGTCTCCTCTTTCTCCCAAAAGATAACCTATAAGTGGGCTTCCTGTACCCGCCAATACAAATAGAACCTGTTTGCTTCATGATAAAAACAATAAGCTCCATTAGAGCAAAATATACTAAAGATTCATTATATGCCCCCTCAAACAGTCAACTATAATAAAAATGCCAGGAAAAACAAAATTCTGAATTTATAATTCTTTAATTTATTTTCCTACCTTCACACTGGTTCCTTGGAAGAATCTTCCACCTTGTTTTTATCACATTTTCCAAAATTTGTAGTCCATAATACTGAAAATTGGAGAATAGAAGCATGTGAATATATTGCTATATAGGACAGGCAACTCTCAGGATTCACAAATGGACAGACATTCACACATTTACATCTAAAGTTTCAAAAACATTATGCTACCAAGTTTAATTACATATATTAAATAAGTATCTATTCACCCATATACTGAGTTTTCATGCATTTTCCTCATTTTATTGTTTACTACTCTATATAACGTCCTGCTGTTTATACATGCTCACACCAGGAGGAAGAACCAAATAAAAAGCCCTTTAGCAGCCAAATAGGCCTATCTGTCGAAGGAAAAGTAGCAGCCAGATATGAATTCACAGCATAAATGACTGCTCATAGGCTCACGTACTTTAACACGAACAGGCTCCTAAGAATTTAGCAGCTTGGATTCTATCAAGCTTCCTACCATCCTCTAGGAGTTATAAGCTTTTGGCCAAATATTAAAGTATTGTCACAGATACTTTCTATAGAAAGTGTTTACAAGAATCACTGGTGTGTTACTTAAGGAGCAGCAAGACAACCCATGGGTTTATTTTATATTTTAACCCCACCCTTATAGTTGCTATTTCTACTAATTTAAAGATAAACTTTTGTGCACAGTCAAAATAATCACAAATGCATGTTGCAATCTGTATCTACCTTTCAGGTATTTCTTCCTAAATACTGAAAGTTATAACTAAAAGTATAAAAAATTAAAAAACAGATACCACTTTCAAGCCATTCTGTCCCTCCTGCTGATTACTCACTCTAAATAGTCAACAATATTTATAATAATTTATAAAGCTCCAGGAGTTACCACCTGAATTACTATGACCAATTAGTGTGGATAGGCAGGAGGAAGAAAAGGGACAACACTGTTGTGGTACATTTCAACTGAGAGGATTTGGGAAGAATCAGCTATAATACCTGAAAGGTAAACTCATTCATATATAGACATATAACCTCAGATTGCAAGTTTTGGCTGAGAATAAGAGTTCATCTTTAAAATGGTTAGTCATTACACAATAAAATAGGAGCATTAGTATTTCAACCAAAGGGATCATGTGAATGCTCATTTTATCCAAAGCACAATATAGACTGTCCCAAACTACATTGTGCTCAAACAGTGAATGTTTTTGCTGTTTTCTTTCATTTTAACATTTCACACTTTTCAGGAAAATTTTGCCATTTCAACTAAAGTACTACATTTGCAGAACATTCCTTAAAAACTTTCAAAATAAAAACAAGGCCAAAGCAAAATTCTAAAACTACAAATTTGATGCTATTAAAATGTTTCATAACCAGCAGTAAATAGTGATGTTTTCTAACCTTTTCACTTTTAAAAACACATCTATTTATTATGTCTAGGTCTGAGGAATATGTAAAAAAGAGAGCTGTCCAAATGCCTGAAGTTCTTAATTAGCTTTTAAAAATATAACTACCCTAAGTATTTTCTTTAATTTTATAGGCACAAAATCAGATTGTCAAGACTCAGTAAGTCAAAGCAATGCACTGCTTACAATGTATCCTCTTGCCAAAAATCAATTAAAAAGCCTTTAAAACACTAAGAAACAAAACCCACCATAAATATAGTTAGAAATAAAAATCTTAAAGATAACTTCATGTTATTTAACCAAACTTTTTGTTTACATTTTTAATGGAAAGACACTGTCCTTTCTTATTTACTTCTTCCTATTTGATACTGTTACCTAAAATTATTATTTACTAACCTGTAGTTATTTTCTACAACTGTATAAAGGTAGCATAAGCTTGATGAAGATACAATTCATATTTCATCTTTCTGCCAAGGGGGTTGAAGCAGGCAGCCCAATAAAAGCTTTCCCCAGGTTAGGTCAGAGGAATACATCTGTTACCATAATATCCTAAAATCCAATCTCTCCCAGACATAAAGACTTTGCCTATGAAACTAAAACAAAGAAAATTTACATTCCTTTGAAAAAATGTTATTTGGGGCCAGGCAAAGTGGCCCTCGCCTGTAATCCCAACATTTTGGGGAGGCCAAGGCGGGGAGGGCCAGGAGTTCAAGATCAGCCTGAGCAACACAGGGAGACCCCGCTTCTATAAAAAAATTGGTAAGTTAGTGAGGCATGGTGACATACACCTGTAGCCCCCTAGCTGCTCAGAAAGTTGAGGCAGAAATGTCACTGAAGCCCAGGAGTTTGAGGTTACAGTGAGCTATAATCACACCACTGCACTCCAGCCTGGGCAACAGAGGTTCTGTCTCTTCAAAGAATTTTTTCTTTTCTTTCTTTCTTTCTTTTTTTTTAAAGTATTTTTGCTCAAAAATCTGAAGTGACAGTCAAATCTGAAAGCCAATGATAAATCACTACAATCCAAACATTCTAAGGAATTATACTTTTGCCTTACATCTCCGAACTTGAGAAATCCACTGCTGAGTTATGAAGATGAGGGACAGATAACAGCAAAGACTAAATGAAAAAATAAATGCATGAAATGATCCCTATGGTAGAAATTTCTACTGAGCCCTTAGAAATACTTATTTTATGCATTGAATTCCCCTTTCCCCTCCCACCGCCCATGAAACAAAAACAATTGATGAACAGAATTCAGTTAAAGGGAATCAAAAGGGTAGACCTTGTGGAGGCCTGCCGTCAAAGCCTAGCTGTGTCAGTTGCACAGGAAGACACCCCTTTTCTTCCTATTACAAGCAATCAACATAATGGAACATTATGATTAATATCAGGTAGTGTTAACATCTTTAAAGAAAAAAAAAATGATTGCATAAAAGCCAAATGTCATAGTGCATAAATTTAGCACCAAATCATTTGTAATTTATGTAAATTGAAGAATTCTTTACCTGTTGCTTTCTTTCTGTTCCTCTAATCATCTCATTTTTCACAAGACAAATTTGAGTTTTTAAAAATACTGTTGATAAATCAACTTAAACATTAGTAATGTCTGTCAGTATAAAAAGCAAAATTTACCAGGCAAGCAAACAGGCAAACACTGTTATGTTACTTAAGGTTAGCACTTTGAGGAAGTTCTGGACTGTATTTTTGACCTAAAATTTACAAGATGTCAAAACTAATATTTTAAAACTGTTAATTAACAAAGTCTGGTTTCAGAAACAAATGTGAATATGGCTATCTTCTGTTTTAACACAATGTATATCAAGTGGAAACCTTTCGTGTATTAAACAGAATGCCATAATATTTATTACTTTAAGGCAGTTTAAAGAGAAGCGTGAATCATCAAGCCTAAAACAGACAAAACACATTTTGATCAACCCTTCTGTTCAAACTTAAAAAAGGACCAGAATTATAACATTTTCCATTGTAAATCAAAACTGAGTGCTGTCCCATTAGAAGCCCAATGCCATGGAGTAGGGTTTTAAGCTGTCCACACAACTTGGTGTCAGAGGTGCCTGGCCTGTATTATATTGATTACTTGCCCAAAATAATTCCTTAATGTTATGTTTAATCTCTGAATAACATTCAGAATTTATGCTACTTAGACCTGTATACATATTCTAAAAAGAAAAAAACAAAATCAGACAACCAAAAAAGCCACCTTGCATACTAGTCCCATTACAAAACTTCATTCATAATTCTTAGGACTATTTGCAAGAATTAATTATAAGCTTAAGACTAAATTTTGAAACAAATTAACAATATAAAATGATTTGAGATAACAAATGCTAATACTAAAAATGAGATACCTTCCTCAAAGTTTATGACTGGAAGAAAAGAAATAACAGATTTTAAAACCACCACTTGCTTACTTTCGTATTCATATTCTGAGAAAATTCCAAAATTGTGTCGACTCTTGTCCAAGCATCAGGATGCTCCTTTAAATGTGTCAGTACTTCTTGAGCCATTCTTTGCTAAAATATTATAAAAAAAAAAAAAAACTTAAGCTAATGTGTTCTTTTGAATCATTCATTAAAATGAAAACTACTGAGCAAGGCACAAATTCTAATTGGACAGAGATTCTATTATCGATGTTCAGAAATATTCAAAAATTAGACCTTATAGAAATAGAAATAAAATTATATAAATATGACTCCTAATCTTTTTTTTTTGAGACAGAGTCTCGGCTCTATCACCCAGGCTGGACTGCAGTAGTGTGATCTCAGCACACTGCAACCTCTGCCTCCTGGGTTCAAGCTATTCTCCTGCCTCAGCCTCCCGAGTAGCTGGGATTACAGGCGGGTGCCACTACAGCCGGCTAATTTTTGTATTTTTAGAAGAGATGGGGTTTCACCATGTTGGCCAGGCTGGTCTTGAACTCCTGACCTCAGGTGATCCGCCTGCCTTGGCCTCCCAAAGTGCTGCGGTTATAGGAGTGAGCCACCATGCCCAGCCAACTCCTAATCTTTAAAGGTGCAAGTATTTTACTTATTTGAAATAATAACATTTTTGGGAGTAAATCTGGTTTTTTAGTCTCAAAACTGAACTGCATTTCAACCAAAGATCTATTCTGAAGCAAATGAGTTCTTAGCACTTAAATCAACCAAAAACAATATAAAAATTCTTATCTAGGCCAGTTGCAGTGTTTCATGCCTGTAATCCCAATACTTTGGGAGACTGAGGCAGGAGGATCACCTGAGGCCAGGAGTTCAAGACCAGCTGGCCAGCCTAGGTGACAGACAATGTAACGAGGCCATGACTCTCCAAAAAAAAAAAAAAAAAAAAAAAAAAAGCTGCGCATGGTGGCTTGCACCTATAGTCCTAGCTACTCAGGAGAGCTGAGGTGGGAGCATCACTTGAGCCCTGGAAATCAAGGTTGCACCGAGCTATGATGGTGCCACTGAACTTCAGCTTGGGTGACAGAGCAGAGACCCTGTCTCTAGAAAAAAAAAAAAAAAAATCACATCTACTTAGGTAAGTTACGTAATGTAGCAGGACACCCTGCTTTACAAGAGTTACCAAGATCTCTCTAACTACAAAAATACATTTCATAGAAAGACTGCTGAAAACTAGGTCTAAGTAAAACCACAAATCCCAAATACTTACATACCCTTTGAGCTCTTTGAAAAGGGCTCCTAACATTTATTGTAACCATCCGTTCTCCATCACTAATTTCATATACAAAATCTTTGTTTTGGGCAACTATTTCCGTTTTTATTTTCATATTTTTAACATAGATTAGTATTCTATGTAGTCATCATCTTCTGCTTGTATCAGTTTTTCTTTTAACATAAAGTTTATGGAAGTCATCTTTGTGCCTTTCCCTAGTGCCATTTCCTTCCTTTGTTCCTTCTTTTTTCTTTTTTTTTTTTTTTTTAGTTGGAGTCTTGCTCTGTCACTCAGGCTGGAGTGCAATGGCAGGATCTCGACTCACTGCAACCTCCACCTCCCGCGTTCAAGCAATTCTCCTGCCTCAGCCTCCCAAGTAGCTGGGACTACAGGCACGTGCCACCACGCCTGGATAATTTTTGTATTTTCAGTAGAGACGGGGTTTCACCGTGTTGGCCAGGGTGATCTTGCACTCCTGACCTCGTGACCTGCCCGCCTTAGCCTCCCCAAAGTGCTGGGATTACACCTTTGTTCCTTTAAAAAGTAATGGCTTTCATGAACTTAGTGTGTCTTTTCCTGTCCACATTTTCATGGCATGTGTGTAAATTTCATGAATAGGGTTGTATGGCTACCAATTTTATGTTAATAGTATACTTAAAAAATATTTTAGGCTGGGCACAGCGGCTCACGCCTGTAATCCCGGCACTTTGGGAGGCCAAGGTGGGCAGATCACGAGGTCAGGAGTTCAAGACCAGCCTGACCAATATGGCAAAACCCCATCTCTACTAAAAATACTAAAATTAGCCAGGAATGGTGGCGCGCGCCTATAGTCCCAGCTACTCGGGAGGCTGAGGCAGGAGAATCACTTGAATCTGGGAAGTGGAGGTTGCAGTGAGCCAAGACTGCCCATCAATCAGGAAGACTGCCCCAGTGCACTCCAACCTGGGTGACTGGGTGAGACTCCCTCTCAAAAAAAAAAAAAAAAAAAAAAAAAAAAAAAAAAAAAAAATCTTTCCTGCAATTAGTTTTTTCCATTTGACAGTTTTTAAGATCCAGCCATGTCGACATTTTATTTTTATATACATACATATATATTTTTCATTTCAACAAGTTTTTCATACAACATTAATATTTTTACCAACAGCTTTTAATTCTATTGACAAAAAGCAATGGCTTAATCTTTTTCACTGTTATATCTTTAAAGGTTGTTTTATAACTCAATTAGATCCTTCCTATTTCTTTTACCTATTTCTATTAAAAGTTGTAAGCAAAAAGTTTGGACCAGGTGTGGTGGCTCATGTCTGTAATGCCAGGAGTTCAAGACCAGCCTGGGCAACAAAGAAAAATTAATAATGAGCCAGGTGTGGTGGGACACGCACTTATGGTCCCAGCTACTCAGGAGGCTGAGGTGGGAAGATTGAGCCTGGGAAGTCAAGGCTGCAGTGAGCTGTGATCATGCCATTGTGCTCCAGCCTGTGTGACACAGCAAGAAAAAAGTTTGATGACTTTAAAATCTGTCAGTTACCTTTCTTTTATACTTTACTTTATCATGGGTTTAATTCTATGGTTATAAACAATAAAGCATCAAAAACAGGGTAGAAAGCACTCTTACAACCATTTCTGGCAAAGATACCTTATAATCTTTAGCTTGGCTTTTATTCTAGTCTTTAAAAACAATCGTATGCTTGGCTGGGCACCGTGGCTCACGCCTGTAATCCCAACACTTTGGGAGGCCAAGGTGGGCGGATCACGAGGTCAGAAGTTCAAGACCAGCCTGGCCAACATGGTGAAACCCCGTTTCTACTAAAAATTCAAAAATTAGCTGGGCGTGGTGGAGCGTGCCTGTGATCCCAGTTACTCATGAGGCTGAGGCAGGAGAATTGCTTGAACCAGGACCCAGAAGGCAGAGGTTGCAGAGATTTGAGATCCCACTACTGCGCGCCAGCCTGGGCTACAGAGTGAGACTGTCTCATCACAAAAAAAAAAAAAAAAAAAAAAAAAAGAAAGAAATCATACACTTATCCTGGCTTTGATGCTTTATTTTAACCACGATCTTTTCCTCAGATAGTAAATACAATACCACATTCATGACTATCCCATACATCAATCAGCAAAACACACTGCTACATACTCAATAACTTATATGGTTGTTCTCTACCCAGAAATCCACCAGAACCACTGTGGTTGCCTGAAAAGATCAAACGCCTGCTTCCACTGTGAGACTGTGGTTAGAAGAGTTAATGTGTATATTTTAAAATACAATCATACACATTTTTATTTGATTTCATTAAAGGACTGATGGGCATAACGTGTCATATGAGAAATGATAGAAGGCAGAAAGAATAATGATGTGAGTTATCTAGGGCCAAAGCACATTTTAGCAGTGTTTTGGTCTTCTCCTTGAGAATAGCTAGATAATCTTATCTAACTAGAGGAAAAGTTGTATCAAAGATCCTCACACAGTAAAAGTTACTTGGTCAAGTTACCATTTTGTCAGATCCTT
Organism: Hylobates moloch; assembly: GCF_009828535.3. NCBI lineage: Eukaryota > Metazoa > Chordata > Mammalia > Primates > Hylobatidae > Hylobates > Hylobates moloch. The sequence goes on along the minus strand of NW_026652290.1, from coordinate 63,384,112 downwards.
TGAAGTGATAAGCATTCTACACAGAATCAAATACTTCCCACACTATCACCACTCATATCAATCTTTACATAAATAATATTCTTTCCTGTTAGTTGTAATTTTACTCTCTGATGTTACTTCTAGTATTTGCATTCTAATGTATTCTAATCCCACCATTCTTACATAATGTTCTTTATAAACTTAAAACCCCAGCAGGGGTTAAAAAAAAAAAAAGACACAAAAGCAAACTAAAGAGAGAAAACCTAGCATCTCTCTTGTGCTACTAACTGAATGGTGAAAGCATTTTAGTTGCTAAGCAATAGAGTTCAAGATCTTTAACAGAACACAATATTGGAGAAAACATCCAACTCTTCCTGTATCTTTTTTCTAGCTGTCTACTTGGCTAAAAATAGAAAAATGCTTATAACAGAGGGTAGAGGGTAGTTCTAATGTTACAGTGCTAAATATCCTACTATACTAACCATGTATGCAGAAGTTCTGTCTACAGATTAAAAGTCACCCTTGTAAATAATTTATTCCCCTCCCCCAAGTTACACATTCCTTTAAAAAAAAAAAAAAAGCTACCTATAGCTTTTTTTCCCAGTTGACTTTAAAAGCTTAATTAGTATAATAAATTTTTCTTGTCATTATTAGTGCATATTTTATGAGTAGCAAAAAACATTTTAATTTTAAGCAATGAGTATCACATATGCTAAATCATTTTCATTATACTGCTAAATGTACCCTTTAAACAGAGTGCCTTCTACCTATCAAGCACTGTAATAGGTGCTTTTAAACCTCATAACTAACCCTCCAATCTCTCGTAGGGCAGGTCATATCTGTACATGGGACTTAAGCAATGACTAGAGAGAGCTTCCAAGAATCAAATTAAGACATCTAACACTAAAAATAATGTCCACTACAGCAGCTCGCTACTACTACTACTCCTTTTCCTTTGAAATAACACCCCCAAGGAGGTGGTAAACGAAAAGTAGACTGAACTAATGACATAGGACTTTGAGACCAAAAGGACTCCTTAACCAGCTTTAACCTCTAAATCTTGTTTCATTTATAATACAATATAAGTTTGCTAGTTATTTTTACGCAACTGGTTTTGTCACATGATCTATTAACTACTGCAGACAAAATCCTTTTACTCTGGGAAAGTTAACCTATTGTCCTTATAAACAAAAAAATTTAGAAACACTTTTCTTAATCTACTTTTTATTAACAAGTCGATTTTAAAACAAACCATTAAATTTCTTAATACTATGAAACATTACTAAAAGCAGTATTACTGTAATATATTCTCAATTACAAAAATTGCCACTAATTCTGTTACAAGCCATGAAGAATACTGCTCTATGTTGGTTTATTTATCATACCTTTAGATGCAGTGAACTAGCTTAGTGCGAAGATTAAACAGTATTAGTAGTTGAATCTATGCGGAAAAAATTAAATGCCCTTTTTCCCAATGGCTACAGACCCGTGCTTCCAATATTACATTCAAAGTTGAACCCAACCTTACTTTCATAGCTTCCTCCAAAAGCAGCTGCTTTCTATGCATCCATGCTAGAAGAGATGAAGCTTAAAGCTTCATGTTGAATGTATAGCATGAGTAACAACTAAATGACAAGGATAATAAATACGGATGGTTAATTTTTTCAAGAATGCTTTAGGAGATAATGTACTGATCAAAACGCCCTAAAAGTATAAACCTGGACTAACAAGCTTACAGAATCACTGCAGAGTAATTTTTTCTACTTTTAGCGCTTCCATGGCCCTTTTTCAAGTTTCTACTATAGTAAAAGAAGTACTGTTGCATTTCACAAGGGAATGGAAACATTTATACATGATGCTTTTTGGACTACCTATAAAAGACAGTACTATATCCACCTTGTATGTTTTCAAAAAGTGTAATGGCACTCAGTTGCTTTTTTTTTTTGAGACACAGTCTCACGCTGTTGCCCAGGCTGGAGTGCAGTGGCGCGATCTCGGCTCACTGCAAGCTCCGCCTTCCAGGTTCATGCCATTCTCCAGCCTTAGCCTCCCAAGTAGCTGGGAATACAGGCGCCCGCCACCACGCCTGGCTAATTTTTTGCATTTTTAGTAGAGACGGCGTTTCACCGTGTTAGCCAGGATGGTCTCGATCTCCTGACCTCGTCATCTGCCCGCCTCGGCCTCTCAAAGTGCTGGGATTACAGGCATGAGCCACCGCGCCCGGCCGGCACTCAGTTTCTTAATTTTGCAAATATAAATATCTCGACAATATAAGTAACCTTACATCTACTAGCTGAACATTTATCTAACCAGAAATCTACTGTTCTGGCAACAAAACTACCTTAAAAGATTTCTGGCCAGGCACGGTGGCTCACGCCTGTAATCTCCACACTTTGGGAGGCCAAGGCAGGCGGATCACAAGGTCAGGAGATGAAGACCATCCTGGCCAATATGATGAAACCCATCTCTACTAAAATACAAAAAATTAGCTGGGCATGGTGGCGTGCCTGTAGTCCCAGCTACTCGGGAGGCTGAGGCAGGAGAATTGCTTGAAAACCTGGGAGGCGGAGGTTGCAGTGAGCCGAGATTGCGCCACTGCACTCAAGCCTGGTGACAGAGCAAGACTCCATCTCAAAAAAGATTTCTGTGCAGAACTTTTTACTCATTCAAAAACATGTTTGGGCTGGCACGTGGTGGCTCATGCCTGTAATCCCAGCACTTTGGGAGGCCGAGTCGGGTGGATTACCTGAGGTCAGGAGTTCCAAGACCAGCCTGGCCAACATAGTGTAACCCCGTCTCTACTAAAAATACAAAAATTAGCCAGGCATGGTGGCGTGTGCCTGTAATCCCAGCTACCAGGGAGGCTGAGGCAAGACAATGGCTTGAACCAAGGAGGCAGGGGTTGCAGTGAGCCGAGATCGCGCCACTGCACTCCTGCCTGGGCCACAGAGCAAGACTCTGTCTCAAAAAAAAGTTTGGCCCCACAGGTAAAAAATCAAGTTTTTTTTTCTTGTGACACATACAATTTAAAATTTTACACACATTTCTGTTTCACCTTTTAGTTGGGTTCAAAAAAACCAAAAACCTTAAACTGATCAAAACTTGGTTTATATTTAAGATAATTCCCTACATTAACAGTACCACTTTGAAAAGTGCACAAAATTCAACTAACATAAAAATACTTGGTATTCCTGTTTTTATTTAAACAAACATATCTGTGAAGTACTTCTGTAAATGTTTTAAAAGAATCATATTAGCTCCAAACATGTTAAGTATATATAAAAGTACAGAGAACCTTTAATACCTACAAAGTATTTAATAACATTTGGCTCTTAAGGACAAAACAAGTATAAGAATAATATTCCAAAACAACCCATTCTAACCATATCAAACATTATGCAATTTCTTTCTCCAAACCAATTCTCATTATGGTTAATACAGAATTCCAAATTAATGCAAACCATGGAATATCTTTTTTAAAGGTGATAATTTAAAATTTTATTCTAAACCCAACAACTCTGTTACACTGTCATAATGTTATAAAGTTTTGGTTGGCTACTTTACCTGGGCTCCTTCTCCATGGTATAAGCAATTCACCACATTATCTAATAAGTTGATATCCAGTTTTTGGCTGAAATCAAGCAGCTGACGAGCTGCATGGTCTGCTAACATTGTCATAATTGCTGGCATAGATTACTGAAAATAAAGAAAAAAAATTGAAGCTGCCTATCAAGTTTTGGTATTATCAAAAACTTCCTATAAGTTATTTTACTTCAACCATGTTATTACAAATATTTTAATGAATACTTTAGAGACTTTAATTACAAAAAACTGAGATAGTAAAAGCAAGTAACAAAAGCTGAAATTACTTAGCTATTTGATAATTACATAAATTATTATGGTCCATTCAACTTTTCTAGTGTTTATACACCAGAAAGACTTTCCTATTCTACTAACATTTATAAAGTATGCTAACCTATTATTTAAATGCATCCACTATTAGGATTTTATGGTCCTAAAACGTGATACAGTTCAGTATCTTGATGTCAAAACTTTTTAAGCAAGTAGGATTGATTAAATTCAAGTGAATGTGATTTTCTTTTCTTCCCAAGTAGCGTCTTCTGGATAACTCAGTAAAAGCTCACTTCACATTATCTTAACTTTATAAAAATAATGCTATAAAGACAGAATGGGCCGAGCGTGGTGGCTCACACCTGTAATCCCAGCACTTTGGGAGGCCGAGGTGGGCGAATCACTTGAGGTCAGGAGTTCCAGACCAGCCTGGCCAACATGGCAAAACCCCGTCTCTACTAAAAATACAAAAATCAGCCAGGCGTGGAGGTGGGCGCCTGTAATCCCAGCTACTTGGGAAGCTGAGGCAGGAGAACTGCTTGAACCAAGGACATGGAGGTTGCAGTGAGCGGAGATGCGCCACTGCACTCCAGCCTGGGCAGGCAAGAGAATGAGACTCCATCTCAAAAACAAACAAAGACAGCATGATGTTAAAAATTAAAATGTGGATATACAGTAATTCCTATTGTCTACAGCAATGGTTGGCAGGAACCACAAGTCTAACATATCTTGGTATAAATGCCCTTAGCCTCTACAGAAATAACTTAGTTTCTACACTCAAACCATTCAAATTGTTTCAACCCTCAATGAATTGGGGGATTGAAATTACATCTACAAACATATTTACTGAATATATGATCTAGGAAAAAAAAACTTTATGGGCAATATGCCTAACAAGATTTTTTAAATTCCAGGTATTCATTGGCAAGGTAAAAACTGTAAAAGCTTGCCCATTCCCAAATAAAAAAGAATTCTAACAGAAAAATGAGCTACTTTGCCCAAATATGTACTGGTTAAAACCTACTAGTTCATATGCAATGCTATCCTTTTAAGAGGATTCTACTGTAAGATGCTGGCACACATCCACTTTTTTGTTGCCCAGAATTATAAAGTATATCTTTCCTCTGCTTTTCTTCAAAGCCAATGCCACTCAAACCTAAGATGCCTGAGACTCTGAGGAACCAATAGCTCTAACTCAGTTTTTAAAAACTCACGATTTTGTATACAATTATAGAGGATTCAGGACATCCTGAAAGCCATCCATGGCACCCCCAGTTTAGTGTATTTAGAACTAACAAGGTCAGATCTCCACTTCTTCCCATTTTAGGAACTTTCGTGGACCAGAAAATAAGTAGCTAATTTCTTTACATTTAGACAAACTGGCTTGGCAGGGCGGAAAACAAGGCGTTAATTCCTGGCTATTTTATAACAGCTTAAAAATGTCCATAACAATAATGGCAGCAATTTCAATTTTAATGCAAATGTCTTATTTAAATATAACGTCTGTCACAACAGATTAGAACTCCAAAAGATGAGTCACCTATGATTGATACCATGTGAAAATAATGTGAAACTCAATTAGGAGTTCAAGAATTGGTCCATTATTGACAAAACTGATGAGACTTCAAAATGTTTTGTAGTAGGCATTAAACAAACGTTTTTGAACAGCAGAATACTTGTTACACACCACAAAAAAACCTTAAGATCTAAATACTGAGAGGAAATATATATTCCACAAATGAATGTATAAACTCTCCTCCACCTTCAAGTACCATAAAATTTAAAAGATCAGAACAATCTTAATAATTTGAGGCTTAAAAGCAACGTCCACAAAGCACCAAGATCTATGTATCAAAAGTTTTCAAATATTTCGGTTAAATATTGAACAAACTTTTCACCTATTTCCTCCTACCTTAGTTGAATGCCAAAACAAAAAAGGATGAAGAAAATGACTCTTACAAGTTTCACTTTCAAATACACTGTTCTTACAGAATTCTCCGAACTACACTGATGTGAAAAACGAGATTTAGAATAGAAGGATTTAAATACAGTAGTTTGCCATCCTTAGAACTAGCGGCTGTCTTCGAAATGACCTACCTATTCTTGAACTGTATGTAGTACAGAAATGGCGGCTTTGTGGTCAATGCCAAGCACATTTAGTCCCCCAAATCAAACCGCTTCCAAAACATTCTTTCCACTAACAGCAGCATCCCACACTTAAGATATACAATCAGACAGCAAACAGGCCATAGTGGGAGAGGTGTAACCACGAACGCTCATTCCCGTTGGGCTCTTCAATCCCCAAATCCACTCACTGGATAACATACACTAGGGATTATCCAGCTTAATGGATAATGTGACTCTACAAGTGACCCCCAATGCCAGTTCCTATCCAAAACCCAGAAAATCATAACCGTTGCTTAATAACTTCACACTAGGTGAAAAACAAGTCGCCACAAGGCGAAAGATTGCTCCTTAGGTTGTGTGGGCAATCGCCTGCTTCATTCAGGAGAAACACACCTCACTAGAGCCCGCCCTCCCCTCGCTTCCCACCCGAACCGATTTGCAGCCCTTCTAACTATAGCACACAGGAGCACGCACTCACCCCGCCCATACTCGGAGGAGGCATTTAGACCAGGCGCCTTAAGTTCACCGCCCCTTTCTCTATGCAGCATGGCCTCGGCGTGATCCGAGGAGGTCCGGGCTGAGCCAGTACTGAATGCTTCCTCTACTACACCACTTCCTCCCACCCAACCCAAACTCACAGACATCGGAATGAAGGAGAATCAGGGCATCCTCCACTGTACAAGGCCACCAGTAAATGGTTTAACCAACTTATCACACTCCAACCCCTAAAACGAACTACAAGACGGAATCCCATGTGCAGGCCCCTGAAAAACTGATCTTTCCTACTTCACATGCCACTCTGCAAAAAACCGGAGAGCTTTCGAGTTTCCTTGCTGGAGGAACAGGGAGTCGGCAGCCCCTCCCTCCCCCATCCCAAGCTCTCCACCGAGGGGGCCACGTGATGCAGGCGGACGTTTCAATGCTGCTGCACTAAATATTTCTGGAAACTTCCACTCCTAATAATTTACAGAGATGTTCCTGAAATCACCCCAACTTCTCCCCAGCCCCACGGGCTGGGGAAGCCCTTCCACCCCGCGCGGGGCCCCGCTTCACTATCACGCTCCTCGCCATCCTCCACCGCCACCGGCACACGCGAATGACCCAGCAAGCGCTCCCCTCCCAAGGCCGCTTCCATCCCCCAGCGGCAAAAGCGGCTCCATTCAATCGCAGGCTCCGCTGTGGGCCCGCCGCGCCCCCGGCCCGCCCGCCGCCTCCCGGGCTCGCTTCCCGCGGCCGCCGCCGCCGCGCCCCACGCCGCCGCCCGACCCTCGGCCCCGAAGACACAGTCGACTTACCCAGAGATTGAACCAACTGCTCCTTCCTTCCTTGTCGAGGGATTAGGGCGAGGGAAGGTGGGGAGGGGGGAGAGGGGACGACTCAAGGTGGGTTTCACAGTTTTCCCACCTCAAAAAAGGAAATTAAAAAAACGGACAGGAAAAAGGCAAAAAGAGCTCAATAATATTTACTATTTCAGGGACGCTTCCCTCCAACACACACACACACACACACACACACACACACCCGCCCCCCCCCAAAAAAGGGGGAATTAATCTGGGGAATAAATGCTCCCGCCCGGCTGGGGAGTGAGGGAAGGGGGAGGGAACGGGGTCAAGTCCCAAAGATTCAGCCCCAGGGGGACCCTCCAGCCACAGGCAGCAGCAGAAGCGGCAGGAGTAGGGGGTGTAGAGTCCACACGGCCGGGGGGACGCTCTGCTGCCAGTTGCAGTCCGACTCCCCCCTACCAAAACACGGCTCCCTCTCTCACGCGGCTCCGGTGCTGGGCCCCCCCTCCCCAGGCTCGCCTAAACTTTCCCCCCTTCTCTTGCTCCTCAGCGACTGGTGGTTCCCCCCTCCCCCTCTGGGTGGTTGCACGGACTGCAGCAGCAAAGACTGGAACAGGCACCGCCGCCGGGGCTGTAGCTACTGTTGCTCTTGCTGATGCTGTAGCTCCCGCTGCTCCTGCCGCGGCCGCTGCAGCCGCTTCTCCCCCTCCTCCTAGTGCCTCAAACTCGGAACCGGTTGAAACCGGTTCAGACTGGGAGATTCCATCTCGGTTGAGTTTTCAGCCCATGGCGCCGCGGAGCGTTTGGAACCTGGGCCTCCGCCCCCAGCCCGCCCTCCTATTGGTCAGTTCCAGCTACAGCCGCGCCATGAGCCTATCTCTCATTGGCCCGAGCGCCAGTCAATCCCACCTCAAGGCTCCACACGAGCCCGCCGCTTCGGCCCCCGCCTCTTTTCAGCAGCGATTTGCCCGCAGAGTGGGGGAGGGGAAGTGGGGAGGGTCGAAAGGCAAGAGGAGAGGGGTGGAGGAGGAGGAGGAGGGACGAAGAGCAGGGATGAGTAGAAAAGAGAGCGAAGGAAAGCCTCGTGGAGGATTCGTTCGAACGAGCTGTCAATCAAGCGCAGCCCGCCCTCGAGCCCTGGACTTCTCTTCCCCCTCCGGCCCTCCCCCTCCCCCTCCCGGTGCCATGTTCGCAGGCCCGGCCTTTCCCGCCCGCTCATTGGCTGGGCGCCTTCGGTGACGGAGACGATGGGGTGCAGCTCGTGAGCTGGTGGCGGCGCGAGTTTAATCCGGGCGCGCGGCAGCGTTGCTCTGCTTCCCCAGGACTCGGCCGGCCCGCCCCCACCGGCTCCCGCCAACCTGCGGGGGCCTGAGCCCGCGGGAATCAGGATCCGCCCTTCTGATGGGGGCTGCGTTCGGAAAAGGGAGGGCACACCCAGTTGTTTTGAACTCTGGGAGGGGTGGAGAAAGGAGGGAAAAGAACGCTTCCGAGGCCAATTTTAGGCCCCAGACCTCTCTAATCCATTTTAGAGGCCTGGTTTTGGGGCCAGGTAGCTGAGAGAGAAGTTGGGGTGAGGCGCAGGGCGTGCATTCTTGGCGCCTCGTGATCTTCTCAGGGTCTCGGAAAAGATATCGAAATACTTCTTGGGAAAGTCTCCTTAAAATTTCAGCTCTGTCTCACCAGGCTGGGATTTGGCTGCTTCAACAACCTACCTTTCCTGAAAACCAAAACATTGTAATCCCAAGTGATTGGTTTGACAGCGCATGTTTTGGCTGGGTGAGCTTGCATGGCAACTGCGTCCCACCTGGTGCCCTTGATCTGCAACACTCAGATTTTCCTTTAAGCCTAGCTGCACTTCACGTACTAAATCATCATCAAATAGTATTTTCTGTGAAAGTCACATGCACATTGCCTTTCACGTGGTTGCCTCTCGTTTGTTCCCAAGCGTCCTCCAAATCAGCTTTACAGATTGTTCTTTGCTTAAGAGCAAATAGCCCACCAAAATTTACTAGGCCCTTTGTGCCACCAAGAGGTGGATAAATGATGTATGCAATTAATACAATTTTCTTTAGCAAATGTTCATCCACGATGGACTATGGCTAACCTCAAAGCACCACTTACTCTAACTCCTCCTCCAATAAAGAAAAACCCAACAACTCAATGTTTAGATGTACCAGAATGATTTTGGATGATTTTCAGACCTAAGTTTTTATTCATTATGTAAATGAATAATATCAAGCCATTTTATATACATATATACATACATATATAATGTACTATGTATGATATATGATGTACAGTGGGACCTCTGTATCCTGGGTTCCCCATCCTCAGTTTCAACCAGCCCTGGGTGGAAAATATTTTTAAAAAATACAACAATAAAAGTAGGCCGGGCGCGGTGGCTCACGCCTGTAATCCAAGCACTTTGGGAGGCCGAGGCGGGCGGATCACGAGGTCAGGAGATCGAGACCATCCTGGCTAACATGGTGAAACCCCGTCTCTACTAAAAATATAAAAAATTAGCCGGGCGTGGTGGCGGCCGCCTGTAGTCCCAGCTACTCAGGAGGCTGAGGCAGGCGAATGGCGTGAACCCACGAGGCAGAGCTTGCAGTGAGCGAAGATCGCACCACTGTACTCCAGCCTGGGCGACAGAGCAAGACTCCGTCTCAAAAAAAAAAAAAAAACAAACAAAAATAATACAAAATAAAACGCAATGCAGTATATTTACATAGCATTTACATTGTATAAGGCATTATAAGCAATGTAGAGATGATTTAAAGTTTATATCGTATAAGGTATAAGCAATCTAGAGATGAAAGGGTAACGGAAAGTTTACAAATACAGTATATGCAAATACAGTAAATCCTCGCTTAACATGGTCATGGAGAGGATCTTGGAAACTGCGACTTTAAACACAAGGATAGGCCAGGCATGATGGTTCATGCCTTTAATCCCAGTGCTTTGGGAGGCCGAGGTGGGCAGATCACTTGAGGCCAGGAGTTCGAGACCAGCCTGGCCAACATGGTGAAACCCCTTTCTACTGAAGATACAAAAATTAACCTGACGTGGTGGTGGGCACTTATAATCCCAGCTACTCGGGAGGCTAAGGCGGGAGAATGGCTGGAACCCGGGAGGCAGAGGCTGCAGTGAGCCGAGATCACGCTACTGCAGTCCAGCCTGGGCAACAGAACGGGACTCCTTCTCAAAACAAACAAACAACAATAAAAAAACCTACAAGGACATATAACGAAATCAATTTTACCATAGGCCTGTAATCCCAGCATTTTGGGAGGCCAAGGTGGGAAGATCACTTGAGCCCAGAAGTTCGAGACCAGCCTGGGCAACATGGCGAAACCTGGTCTCTACCAAAAATACAATAATTAGCTGGGCATGGTAGCATGCGCCTGTAGTCCCAACTACTCGGGAGGCTGAGGTGAAAGGATCGCTTGAGCCTGAGAGGCTGAGGCTGCATGAGCTGTGATGATGCCATCATGCGACTGTACACTCCAGCCTGGGTGACAGAGTGAGACACTGTGCCAAAAAAAATTACCAGTCTAACTCTGACAAAAGTGTGATTGTGTATGATGCTAAAACAGGGTGAGAGAGAAAGAAGGATCTCTCTCTTTTTTTTTTTTTTTTTTTGAAAAAATATCTCACTGTGTCTCTCCCAGGCTGAAAGGATCCTCCCTGACTCAGCCATCTGAATAGCTGGGACTGTAGATGCATGCCACCACGCCTAGCTAGTTTTTTATAAATAAATAAATAAATATAATAAATATATAATATATTATATATACATATATGTATATATACATACATGTAAATATATATTTACATGTATGTATACATATATATTTTTTTTTTTTAGAAAAGGGGTTTTGCCATGTTACCCAGGCTGATCTCAAACTCCTGTAGGTGAGCAGTCCTCATGCCTCAGCCTCCCAAAGTGCTGGGATTATAGGCCTGAGCCACCTTGCCTAGTCAGGATACTCATTTCAAGAAAAAATTGACCTGGGAAGATAAAGTCTGGGTTGCACCCCTATTTCTATCAAGCTCAATTTAGTGTGGAGAATGTTTATGGAAAATTATGAGTATTCTGTCTGTGATGTTAAGACCCCAGAGAATAATCTACGTAGAGTCTGTGAAGCTTCAAATCAATCAGGAGCAGAATCAGCAGTTGCCTACAGGTGAGTTGCTGCCTTTTGAGAACATAGTGAAAAAGTATGTGACAAGGCTGCTAAATCTAGGAGTTACAGTTTGATAGTCTGAGAAATCTGTACAGTTCTTCTATGAGGTGACATTCAACAATGGGTCCCAAGATTCTCTTACTCATGGAGAAATGAGAGAAGTATATCACTTAACTTGGACCATTCTCAGACAGGACAGAGGAAGCTATAGCTGTTTTGGTTGAAGTACTTCTAGGCCAAAAATAAAAATAATGAGATGGGGTTATAGGTCTGCTGTAACAGTCAGTTTAGGCTGCTGTAACAAAGTACCATAGTCTGGGTGGCTTAAACAACATTTATTTCTCACAGTACTGGAGGCTGGAAGTCTGAGGCCAGGGTGTCAGCATGGTTTAGGTTCTGGCAAAGGCCCTCTTCAGGGTTGCAGACCAGTGACTTCTTCTTGTACTCTCTTGTGAAGGGGGGAAAAAGGCTAGAGAGCTTTCTGGGGTATCTTTTATAAGAGCACTAATCTCATTCATGAGGACCCTACCCTCATGATCTACTGAATCCCAAAGGCCTTATCTCCTAATACCATCACATTAGGGTTTAGGATTTCAACATACTAATTTTCATGGGACACAAACATTCTGTCCATTGCAACATATAAGAAGCAAAATAGGCCAGGCGCGGTGGCTCAAGCCTGTAATCCCAGCACTTTGGGAGGCCGAGGCGGGCGGATCACAAGGTCAGGAGATCGAGACCATCCTCGCTAACATGGTGAAACACCATCTCTACTAAAAATACAAAAAATTAACCGGGTGTGGTGGCGGGCACCTGTAGTCCCAGCTACTTGGGAGGCTGAGGCAGGAGAATGGCATGAACCTGGGAGGCAGAGCTTGCAGTGAGCCAAGATCGCGCCACTGCACTCCAGCCTGGGCGACAGAGCAAGACTCTGTCTCAAAAAAAAAAAAAAAGTAAAATAGAGTAGGGAAACTAAAGTTGGTACCTGTGGATTGAAAAGATATGCCATTTCTTTCTTGCACAAAAACATCTCATTATGGGCCAGGCATGTTGGTGGCTCATGCCTGTAATCCCAGCCTTCGGAAGGCCAAGGTGGGTGGATCACAAGGTCAGGAGATCGAGACCATCCTGGCCAACATGGTGAAACCCCATCTCTACTAAAAATACAAAAATTAGCTGGGCATGGTGGTACGTGCCTGTAATCCCAGCTACTCGGGACGCTGAGGCAGGAGAATCGCTTGAAACAGGGAGTCAGAGGTTGCAGTGAGCCGAGATCATGCCACTGCACTCTGACCTGGTGACAGAGTGAGACTCCATCTCAAAATAAATAAATAAATAAATAAATAAATAAATAAAAATAAAATGAGCTGGGCGAGGTGGCTCATGCCTGTAATCCTAGCACTTTGGGAGGCTGAGGCTGGCAGATTACTTGAGGTCAGGAGTTTGAGACCAGCCTGGCCAACATGGTGAAATCCTGTCTCTACAAAAATATGAAAAATTAGCCAGACGTGGTGGTGCACGCCTGGAGTACTAGCGCTTTGGGAGACTACTGTGGGAGAATCACTTGAGGCCAGGAGTTCAAGACCAGCCTGGGCAACATAAATGAGAGTTTGGCTCTACAAAACTAAAAAAATTAACCCAGGCATGATGACGCATATCTGTGTCTTAGCTACTCAAGAGGCTGAGGCAGGGGGATCCCGAGAGCCCAGGAGTCAGGCTACAATGAGCTATGATCAAGCCACTGCACTCCAGCCTGGGCAGCATAGCAAGACTGTCTTTAAAAAAAAGAAAAATTGTATATGGAGTCATGGAAAAATGTGAAAAATAAAAGAAAATTAAAAAAAAAGAAAAATCAGAAAAAAAAAACCTGTTTTATCAGGTGCTCTGACTAGAAAAAAATGAAGAACCTAGCAAAGTCAGTGAATCTATTTCAGTAGTTCTCAAACTGAGGGCAGATCCCCTCCAAGACATTTAGCAATTAAGTGTTGTCTAGCAAAACAACACTGTCAGCTAATGTCAGAATCAGAGCACATTACAGGTAGATCAGAAGGTGAAGTATATCAGAAGTATTATAATGGAAACACTTTTGGTCGTTGCAACTGGTTGGGGAGGGGGTGCCATAGACATCTAGTGGCAGAGGCCAGGAGTGCCATGAAACATCTTGCAATGCACAGGATAGCCCCTATATCAAAGAATGAGAAGCCCACAATGTCAACAGAGATTGAGAAACCCTGATCTATTTATAAATATTTTAAATTATCCTAGCCCAATAAAGGGGAGAAGAGAGAGCGAGAGAAAAGGAGTACATGAGCAAGTACACTGTACCTCAACAAGGTGAGTGCTTCTTTTATATATATCTATCTATATATATATAGATAGATAGATATATATATATATTTTTTTTTTTCAGACGGAGACTCGCTCTGTCGCCCAGGCTGGGGTGCAGTGGCGCAATCTCGGCTCACTGCAAGCTCCGCCTCCCGGGTTCACGCCATTCTCCTGCCTCAGCCTCTCCGAGTAGCTGGGACTACAGGCGCCTGCCACCACGCCCGGCTAATTTTTTGTATTTTTAGTAGAGACGGGGTTTCACCGTGGTCTCGATCTCCTGACCTCGTGATCCGCCCGCCTCGGCCTCCCAAAGTGCTGGGATTACAAGTGTGAGCCACCGCGCCCGGCCAATTTATATATTTATTTTTAAGGCAGGGGCTCGTTCTGTCACCCAGGCTGGAGTACAGTGGCACAATCACAATTCACGGAAGCCTCAACCTCCCTGGCTCCAAGTGGTCCTCCTGCTTCAGCCTCCTGAGTAGCTGAGACTACAGGTGTGCATCACTGCACCCAGCTAATTTGTTTTATTTTCTGTAGCAACAGGGTCTCACCATGCTGCTGAGGCTGGTCTCAAACTCCGGAGTTCAAGCAGTCCTCCAGCCTTGGCCTCCCAAAGTGCTGGGATTATAGGCACGAGCCCCAGTGCCCAGCCCTGGGAGATGTTTTAAAATGTATTTTTAGAGCAGAAGAAATTCCTCTCTGAAGAGATCAAATTATCATCATAAATGCATTAATAGCAAATTCTCAGTACTTCCTGTGCTTTCAGGTGGTATTGTGTTTAAACCATTTCAAGCTGGTTTCTGCATGCTTTTTTTTTTTTTTTTTTTGAGACGGAGTCTCGCTCTGTCGCCCAGGCTGGAGGGCAGTGGCGCAATCTCGGCTCACTGCAAGCTCCGCCTCCCGGGTTCACGCCATTCTCCTGCCTCAGCCTCTCCGAGTAGCTGGGACTACAGGCGCCCTCCACCACGCCCGGCTAATTTTTTTTGTATTTTTTAGTAGAGACGGGGTTTCACCGTGGTCTCGATCTCCTGACCTTGTGATCCGCCCGCCTCGGCCTCCCAAAGTGCTGGGATTACAAGCGTGAGCCACCTCGCCCGGCCTTCTGCATGCTTATTGAGAATGTCAGATCAAACAGCAGATAGACCATAAGCCCAGACAGATGAGGTGAAGGTAATTATAATAGCTAACATTTACTGAGCACTTATTATGTGCCGAGAACTTTTCTTTTCTTTCTTTCTTTCTTTTTTTTTTTTTGAGATGGTGTCTTGCTCTGTCGCCCAGGCTGGAGTGCAGTGGCACAATCTCGGCTCACTGCAAGTTCCGCCTCCTGGGTTCACACCATTCTCCTGCCTCAGCCTCCTGAGTAGCTGGGACTACAGGCACCCGCCACCATGCCTAGCTAATTTTTTGTATTTTTTAGTAGAGACAGGGTTTCACTGCGTTAGCCAGGATGGTCTTGATTTCTCCTGACCTCGTGATCCACCCACCTCAGCCTCCCAAAGTGCTGGGATTAGAGGCATGAGCCACCGCGCCCGGCCTGTGCCAGGAACTTTTCTAAACATGTTATGATATCTAGTCATTTAATTTTCACAATAGTCCAATGAGGTAGTCATTATTATTGCCATTTTAAGATGGGGAAATAAATACAGAAAGTTAAGGTATTTGAAAATAAAATGAAAAGAATTCAAGGATATCCCAAAAAATAATTAATAACTTAATTGAATGAATGAAATGTGAAGAAGTTTCCTAGAAGGAATAAACTCTTTTAGTTTTTATTTCTTTCCCTTCCTTTTTATTTGAATATAAATTCCAGAATATTGAGTAAAAGAAAGAAATACTATCCCCTACTACTTATTTATTTAATATTTATTTAATCATTCTATTGTCTTTTTTTCTTTTCTTTTTTTTTTTTTTTTTGAGATGGGGGTCTCACTCTGTCGACCAGGCTGGGAGTGCTGTGACACAACCACAGCTCACTGCAGCCTCAACCTCCCAGGCTCCAGCAATCCTCCCACCTCAGCCTCTCAAGTAGCTGGGACTACAGGTGCATGCCATCACACTCAGCTAATTTTTGTATTTTTTGTAGAGATAGGGTTTTGCCATGTTGCCCAGACTGGTCTCAAACTCCTGGGCTCAAGCAGTCCACCCGCTTGGGCCTCCCAAAGTGCTGGGATTACATGAGTCATTGTGCTCAATCCTATTATCTTTACCTAGAGAAATGTAAGAGTAAAAAATTTATTTCAATAACTGGTATAACATTTGCCCCAGCACTGAAAATTGCCACAGTTCGTGAAATATTTTCTTAAGAGTGGCCTAGCATGATTTGGCAGTACAACTCTTTATTCATGATGTAACTAAAATCTGAAGATTTTCAAATGAATAATATTTAAAACACTTTTAACATGAAAAGTGAAATGAAAAATATTACATAAATATATGAGCCATTACAGTCATAATTTCAGCAGTTCTAATCCCCTGTAGATGAAAGTGCATGCCATTTAGCTAAAAAAATGTGAAATTATATATATGTACAAAGGATCCCTGACCTTAACTTTGGATGGTGTGACACAATTTTTCACCTCTACGATGGGGTATAGAAGTAATTTCCATTCAGTAGAAACTGTACTTTGAGTCCCCATACAGTATTCAATAAATTACATGACATATTCAACACTGGTTTTTATTTTTTTTTAATTTTTTTAAAATTTATTTTTATTTATTTATTTTTTTTGAGACGGAGTCTCACTCTGTCACCCAGGCTGGAGTGCAGTGGCACGATCTTGGCTCACTGAAACCTCCACCTCCCGGGTTCAAGTGACTCTCCTGCCTCAGCCTCCCGAGTAGCTAGAATTACAGGCAAGCATCACTACTGCCCGGCTAATTTTTGTATTTTTAGTAGAGACGGGGTTTCACCATATTGGTCATGCTGGTCTTGAACTCCTGACTTCATAATCCACCTGCCTTGGCCTCCCAAAGTGCTGGGATTACAGGCGTGAGCCACCGCAGCCAGCCGATATATTCAACACTTTATTATAAAATAGGATTTGTGTTAAATGATCTTGATCTTGCCCAACTATAGGCTATTGTAAGTGTTCTGAGTGCCTTTAGTATAGGCTGGCCTAAGCTATGATGTTCGGTAGGTTATGTGGTTTTTTTTTTGTTTTTTTTTTTTTGAGATGGAGTTTTGCTCTTGTAGTCCAGGCTGGAGTGCAATGGTGGGGTCTTGGCCCACTGCAAACTCCGCCTCCTGGGTTCGAGAGATTCTCCTGCCTCAGCCTCCCAAGTAGCTGGGATTACAGGCACCTGCCACCATGCCCGGCCAATTTTTTGTATTTTTAGTAGAGACAGGTTTTTGCCACTTTGGGCAGGCTGGTCTCGAACTCCTGACCTCAGGTGATCTGCCCACCTCAGCCTCCCAAAGTGCTGGGATTATAGACGTGAGCCACCACGCCCAGCCTGGTTATGTGTGTTAAATACATTTTCAACTTACTTGGCTGGGTGTGGTGGCTCACGCCTGTAATCCCTGCATTTTGGGAGGCTGATGTGGGAGGATCACAAGGTCAGGAGTTCGAGACCAGCCTGGGCAACATGGTAAAACCCCGTCTCCACTGAAAATACAAAAATTAGCCAGGTGTGGTGGCGCATGCCTGTAATCCCAGCTACTCAGGAAACTGAGGCAGGAGAATCACTTGAACCAGGGAGGCAGAGGTTGTAGTGAGCCGAGATTGCGCCACTACACTCCAGCCTGGGCGACAGAGTGAAGCTCCATCTCAAAAAAAAAAAAAAAAAATTTTCAGCTCCTAAATTGAGATGGGTTTATTGGGATGTAACCCATTGTTTAAGTCCAGGAGCATCTGTATAAGCATAAGATCATAATATCCTTCTTTACCAGCTCTTTTTATAATAATTATTCAATTCCATGGGTATGTAAAACATTTTTTGTTTATACATACATTCATTCCTCTTCTCCCTTTTTCTTTTTCTTTTCTTTCTTTCCTTTTTTTTTTTATACAGAGTCTTATTCTGTCACCCAGGCTGGAGTGCAGTGGCATGATCTTGGCTCACTACAACCTCTGCCTCCTGGGTTCAAGATCCTGATTCTCATGCCTTAGCCTCTTGAGTAGCTGGGATTACAAGTGCCCACCACCACGCCTGGCTAATTTTTGTATTTTTGGTAGAGACAGGGTTTTGCCATGTTACCTAGGCTGATCTTGAACTCCTGGCCTCAAGTGATCCACTCGCCTCAGCTTCCCAAAGTGCTGGAATTACAGGTGTGAGCCACCATGCCCAGCTTCCCTTTTTCTTTTGACTTTGGGAATATTAAAAAGAAAAAAGGAGGGCTCTTGGAATTGAAGAAATCAAGGAAAATTATCTTCTCACTCAACACTTCCCCCCAAAAAACATTGTGAAGGTTGTCAAAGGGGCTTTTTTTACAACTAGGCTCTGAATCTTGGATACTTACTCTTTTCTAGATGGATACAATAATCTGCTGGATATCAAGTAGTAGTTGTTTTTGCTTATAAGAAAGCAACTGAATTTACCATTTATCAGTACCCACTACTTGCCAGATGCTATATATGTAAAGACAGAGAGGGTCATAAATAACTAAGAAATAGGGCCAAAGTCATTTTACATTTCTAAATGTTTGAATGTCTAATAAAATTAAAAGTGAGATTTAAAAAATCTTGTGTACAGTCGGGCACGGTGGCTCACGCCTGTAATCCCAGCACTTTGGGAGGCTGAGGCAGGTGGATCACGAGGTCAGGAGATCGAGACCATCCTGGCTAACACGGTGAAACCTGTCTCTACTAAAAGTACAAAAAATTAGCCGGGCGTGGTGGCGGGCACCTGTAGTCCCAGCTACTCTGGAAGCTGAGGCAGGAGAATGGCATGAACCCGGGAGGTGGAGCTTGCAGTGAGCCGAGATTGCGCCACTGCACTCCAGCCTGGGCGACTGAGCGAGACTCCGTCTCAAAAAAAAAAACAAACCAAAAAAAACCCCAAAAAAACACAAAAATCTTGTGTAAAGTGAAATCTTGCTTATGCCATAACACCATGAATCCAGAGAATGTATGATTTTATAAATTTAAACAAATATTTTCCTGATTTATCCAGATAAGTATTTCATGACACTTTTTTTTTTTTTTTTTTTTTTTTTGAGGCAGAGACTCGCTCTGTTGCCCAGGCTGGAGTACAATGGCACAGTCTTGGCTCACTGCAACCTCTGCCTCCCAGGTTCAAGCCATTCTCCCGCCCTTAGCCTCCCAGGTAGCTGAGATTACAGGTGTGCGCCACCATGCCCGGCTAGTTTTTATTATTTATTTATTTATTTTTGAGACGGTGTCTCGCTCTGTCACCCAGGCTGGAGTGCAGTGGTGTGACCTTGGCTCACTGCAAGCTCCACCTCCCAGGTTCACGCCATTCTCCTGCCTCAGCCTCCCGAGTAGCTGGGACTACAGGTGCCTGCCACCACTCCCGGCTAATTTTTTTGTATTTTTAGTAGAGACAGGGTTTCACTGTGTTAGCTAGGATGGTCTCGATCTCCTGACCTCGTGATCTGCCCTCCTTGGCCTCCCAAAGTGTTGGGATTACAGGCGTGAGCCACTGTGCCCGGCCACGCCCAGCTAGTTTTTGTATTTTTAGTGGAGACGGGGTTTCACCATGTTAGCCAGGCTGGTCTTGAACTCCTGACCTCAGGTGGTCCACCCGCCTTGGCCTCCCAAAGTGCTGGGATTATAGGCATGAGCCACTGGCGCCCGGCCTTTTTGTTTTTTGGTTTTTTTTGTTTGTTTGTTTTGAGACAGTGTCTTGCGTTGTTGCTCAGGCTGTGGTGCAGTGGTGTGAACATGGCTCACTGCAGCCTCAACCTCCCTGGGCTCAGGTAATCCTCCCACCTCAGCCTCCCAAGTAGCTGGGACTGCAGGTATGCATCACCATGCCTGGCTAATTTTTGTATTTCTTGTAGAGATGGGGTTTCACTATATTGCCCAGGCTAGTCTCAAACTTCTTCTTGTTAGAGACCATGTTGTCCAGACTGGTCTCGAACTCCTGAGCTCAACCAGTCTGCCCATCTCAGCCTCCCAAAGTGGTGGGATTACAGGTGTGAGCCGCTATCCCCGGGCTCATGACACTTTTCTTTGCCTACCAAGATCCAGTTCATTGGACCCTTAAAAAAAGTATTTTAATATATTTTAATTATTTTTAAACCTACTCTGAGATTGATGAAGGCTGAAGTATTTGAAAATATTTCATAAGTCTTTCCTACATATATCAAATTATACCAAAGAACACATTGAAAGTAATTTGCCTAATAATTTAACTATAAGTTTTCTGTAGAACCTGAATATAATTGCTAATGTACTACACAGTCTTTTCTTTCCAGATTGTGTTTACACCATGACAAGCAGCGCTTCTTTCTCTTTACAAGGTAACAGTAGAATTCCCCAACAAGAGTTTGACAGTGGGCCGGGTGCAGTGGCTCACACCTGTAATCCCAGCACTTCGGGAGGCCGAGGCAGGTGGATCACGAGGTGTGGAGATCGAGACCATCCTGGCTAACATGGTGAAACCCCAAACCCCGTCTCTGCTAAAAGAAATTAGCCAGGTGTGGTGGCGGGTGCCTGTAGTCCCAGCTACTCGGGAGGCTGAGGCAGGAGAATCACTTGAACCCGGGAGGTGGAGGTTGCAGTGAACTGAGATTGCACCACCGTACTCCAGCCTGGGTGACGGAGACTCCGTCTCAAAAAAAAAAAAAAAAAAAGAGTTTGACAGTGAATTTGGGAAAAGGAGAGCACAAAATGAGCACATAAGATGGGCAAAGGTGCATGAAGCTGAGGCTGAGGCAGAATGGCAACACTGAAACAACTGGGCCACCTCTGTGGCTGGAGGGGCTGTGTAGTCGCAGGCTGGGTGGCTAAGGCTTAGTGGAAGCCATATGCTATCCAGAAGGCTGAATCAAAACAAGCAGACATGCCAGGCTGAGGAAATAGAAAACAGCGCAGGGTTGGCCTTCAGAGGCAATTAAGTGGGAGACAATTAAGATCACAGACTTAATTACCCAGGTGGTATTTGCATTCCTCCAGGCAGAAGCATCATCGTTGTGATAGACCAGTGGGCTCAACTCAAGGAAGCCATGGAGAAGAACTAAGAAGATTTTATGAATGACACCAGTATAAACAGTTTCAGCCTCTTCCTCCCTTTCCGGGATACAAACCTCTCTATCACATGCAAACTTTTCAGATTTCCGGTTGAAAATAGAGTGGGCCAGGAGGCCAAGAAACCTATGTTATACACAGATTAGTCCAAAGGTTTAGAGAACTCCCATCCACTGACTCTTTCTAGCATTTTCAAAATCCAGGATGGTCCACAATGGCCTGTTTTCTAAGTTCATGCTTCCACTCCATGGCTAGAAAAGACTGGAGGCAAGTCAATGGAGTTCTTCACCCAGTCGTGTACAATCTTTCCTAGTAGGGTCAGCTCTGATGCTAGAGAAAGAGACAAAAGGTAGTCCTTGAAATAAGTAAGCCTGGGAAAGACCAGCAAGGGGTCGTTGGACGTTTAAACAGCTCTTCATCACCTTTCCATCAAAAGAGTTTACTTGTTCCTAATACCCCATTGAAAATGTAGAATGTGGCCTGTTGGGGCTTCCAGCTTCCTATTATCCTGTTACAGAGCTCAGCACAGCTATCTGGATGCTCTGGCTGAATCCTCATTGTGAGAGATGTGAGTGCCCTTCCATGGACTAGAACCAAGAAGGGAAGAACAAGCCTTCCCTTTCCTTTCTGCCATGGTCTTTTCACACTCCAAAGCAGTTCTCTCCAGAGAGGACCCAGGGGACTGTAGGCAGCCCTAAGGCCATCAGGGGCAACTCCTAGAAGAATTATCTTCTGGTCTTTTCCTTTAGGGAAGCAAAACTGAGGATGAAGCCAGTGTTTTTTTCTCCCTTACAGTTTTTCTCACAGATGAATGGTGTGGGTGAGAAGAGCTTTCAGGCATTTAAGCTTTAATGGGACTGAAAGATTTGCAAGTGAAAGATACATTGCCAGGTGAGGATGGGGGTTAGGGGGAAGGGTAGCTAAGGGAGGAAAAGAGGACCACTAAAGGACCCTAAAGGGTCAAAAAGAGAGCCAGTAAGGAGGACAGAGTAAATGGAGCTTCCAAGACAAACTCTGCCTGTCCTGGAATCTAGAGAAAGAAGTAGAATCACATGCAGATCTAAAAAGGCAACCAGCCGGATGTCATAATGAGGTTCTTGGTAGGAGAGCATGAGAAAATTTGCTTTTATTGGCTCCAGCAAACATGAAACCCCCAAGGTCTTATGCATAACATAACTTCATTGGTTGTTGAAGGCTGCAAGCAAACAACTTATACTGTGGAAATAACTGGCATACAGAAAAACACACAAGATTTACTCAGGGGACAAGAACACCTTTATTTATGAATTCCACATCTGTATTTCAAATTCTGCTCCTACAGGGGACATATGACTCTGCAATAACACCACAATATGGAGAGATAGGTTTGAGCTGTACGAAAAAAAGTGAATTTCACAGGACCAACCAATATTTTTATAAATGTTGCTACATTTTTAAAAAATTGGAGTAGTAAAATGGGACAGAGAAAAATGTTTGGAATCAGAAGATCTGGATTCTCCTCCCAGTTCTGCCCTTATTAGAGCTCTTTGCCATTTATGATCAAACTACTGAAAGGTTCCTAAGATCTTTTCTGGCTCAATGATAATACTTAACTTCTGTGTATTCTTTTCTTCTTGAAGATGAAAGCATATACAGAGAAGTGCAGACATATTTTTTTCACTAGGAATTTTGTGAATGTGAAGCTTAAGGAAGTTTAAGGAAGCATCCTCCATACTAATTCAGTCAATTATTCACTTAAACAATTTTTTTTTGAGTCCCACCATGTTTTATGTGCTGTGCTGGGGCTGGGAAGACAACGATTATTTCCATAGGCAGAAAAGGACCAAACAATAACAATGCTTTTTCAGTAATTGGATCTATAATAAAGTAATCACACGCTGTTTCATAAATTTAATGTTTAGATTTGTTAAAATTTAATTGTTTAAATTTTGAAGTTTTATCCTTAACAACTGGGGGGTTCATTTAGTTGTATTGTTGGATTTTTTGTTGTTAAATACCTGGGAGTTGTTATTTATTTATTTATTTATTTATTTATTTATTCTTTGAGACAGGGTCTCACTCTGTCTCCCAGCTGGAGTGCAGTATCGTGATCTTGGCTCACTGCATTCTTTGCCTCCTGGGTTCAAGGGATTCTCATGCCTCAGCCTCCCAAGTAGCTGGGATTGCAGGTGTGCACCACCACACCTGGCTAATTTTTTTTTTTTTTTTTTGAGATGGAGTCTTGCTCTGTCACCCAGGCTGGAGTGCAGTGGTGCAATCTTGGCTCACTACAGCCTCTGCCCTCAGGGTTCCAGCGATTCTCCTGCCTCAGCCTCCTGAGTAGCTGGGATTACAGGCACACGCCACCACGCCTGGCTAATTTTTGTGTGTAATTTAGAAATGGGGTTTCGCCATGTTGGACAGGCTGGTCTCTAATGCCTGACCTCAGGTGATCCACCTGCTTCGGCCTCCCAAAGTGCTGGGGTTACAGGTTTGTGCCACCACACCCAGCCAAATGTTTTAATTTTTAGTAGAGACAGGTCTCACCATGTTGGCCAGGTTGGTCTCGAACTCCTGACTTCAAGTGATCCATTGGCCTTGGCAAGGCTGGTCTCAAACTCCTGACCTCAATTGATCCACCCACCTTGGCCTCCCAAAGTACTGGGATTACAGGCATGAGCCACCACACCTGGCCTGTTATTTATTTTTTTTTTTTGGGTGGTGGGTAGGGGGACAGGGTCTTGCTTGGTCTTCCAGGCTGGAGTGCAGTGGTATGATCATGACACACTGCAGCCTTGACCATCTGGGCTCAAGCCATCTTCCAGCCTCAGCCTCCCAACTAGCTAGGACCACAAACATGCACCACTGCGCCTGACTAATTTAAAAAATTATGTGTAGAGATGAGGTCTCATTGCATTACCCAGGTTGGTCTTGAACTTCTGAGCTTAAAGGATCCTTCCACCTTGACCTCCCAAAATGCTGGGATTGGGCCGGGCGCGGTGGCTCACGCTTGTAATCCCAGCACTTTGGGAGGCCGAGGCGGGCGGATCACGAGGTCAGGAGATCGAGACCGTGGTGAAACCCCGTCTGTACTAAAAATACAAAAAATTAGCCAGGCGTGGTGGCAGGCGCCTGTAGTCCCAGCTACTCGGAGAGGCTGAGGCAGGAGAATGGCGTGAACCCGGGAGGCGGAGCTAGCAGTGAGCCGAGATCGCGCCACTGCACTCCAGCCTGGGCGACAGAGCAAGACTCCGTCTCAAAAAAAAAAAAATGCTGGGATTGCAGGCATGAGCCACCATGCCTAGCCACCAGGGAATTTTTTCATTGAATAATCTTGAAAGAAGTCTTTGAAGAGAGTTCAGAATCACTTGGTTAAAAACATGTATTGATAATCCATTCTGTGCCATGCTCTATTGTAGGCGGTGAAGATAGGGTAGGAAATAAGTCAGGCAGAGCCCCTGCCCTCCAAGAACTCATACTTTTGGGTCCATTAAAATACGATAACTTTGGCCAGGCATGGTGGCTCATGCCTGTAATCCTAGAACTTTGGGAGGCCAAGACGTGTGGATCACGAGGTCAGGAGTTCAAGACCAGCCTAACCAACATGGTGAAACCCCGTCTCTACTAAAAATACAAAAATTAGCCAGGCTTGGTGGTGTGCGCCTGTAATCTCGGCTACTTGGGTGGCTGAGGCGGGGGCATTGCTTGAACCCGGGAGGTGGAGGTTGTGGTGAGCTGAGATCGTGCCATTGCACTCCAGCCTGGGCAATAAGAGCGAAACTCCGTCTCAAAAAACAAAACAAAACAAAACGATAATTTTAAGGCTGGGTGTGGTGGCTCACGCCTGTAATCCCAGCACTTTGGGAGGCTGAGGCGGGAGGATCACAAGGTCAGGAGATCGAGACCATCCTGGCTAACACGGTGAAACCCCGTCTCTACTAAAAATACAAAAAATTAGCCAGGTGTGGTGGTGGGCGCCAGTAGTCCCAGCTGCTGGGGAGGCTGAGGCAGGAGAATGGCGTGAACCCGGGAGGCAGAGCTTGCAGTGAGCCGAGATTGCGCCACTGTACTCCAGCCTGGGCGACAGAGCGAGACTCAGTCTCAAAAAAAAAAAAAAAAAAATGATAATTTTAAACTAATATGCATTTATGCAATTAAAATTCTGTAGCATGCTAGTCAATTGCCCAAGCTTCATAAGATGGGCCTGAAATTTTAAAAGTGATTTTTAAAAATAATTTAAGACTGTTTTTTTATTTAAACAATTTGTGACAAATTGCCACTTTTTCTAGCACTGCTGTTAGAGTGTTCATTTTAAGAAAATGAATGTGACCATGCCATTTTCTCTTCCCTTCCCCAGCAATTCATCCCTCCCTCCCACTAACCCCTGCCCTGCCGGAAAAAAAAAAAAAATCCTTCTTCCAGGCATGGTGGCTCATGCCTGTAATCCCATAACTTTTGGACGCTGAGGTGAATGGCTCACTTGAGGCCAAGAGTTCAAGACCAGCCTGGGCAGCATAGCAAGACCCCGGTTTCTACAAAAAATACAAAAATTAGCTAGGTGTAATGGTGTGCCTGTAGCCAGCTACTGGAGAGGCTGAGGCAGGAGGATCACTTGAGCCCTGGAATCCCAGGAGGCAGCAGTGAGCTATGATTTTGCCACTGCACTCCAGCCTGGGCAACAGAGTGAGACTCCATCTTAAAAAATAATCCCGGCCAGGCATGATGGCTCACTCCTGTAATCCCAGCACTTTGGGAGGCTGAGGTGGGCGGATCATGAGGTCAAGAGATTGAGACCATCCTGGCCAACGTGGTGAAACACCACCTCTACTAAAAATACAAAAAGTTAGCTGGGTTTGGTGGCGCGTGCCTGTAGTCCCAGCTATTCGGGAGGCTGAGTCAGGAGAATCGCTTGAACCAGGAGGCGGAGGTTGCAGTGAGCTGAGATCACAACACTGCACTCCAGCCTGGAGACAGAATGAAACTGTTTCAAAAAAAAACAACAAAAAAAAAACAAAAACAAATCCTTCAGTGGCTACTCATTACCTTAAAAGAAAAGAAACCCCAACTCCCTAACAAATCAGACAAGGTGCTTGGTGACTGGGCACTGGCTCCCTCAGTCCTGCTCATGCTGTCCACTTAGGCCACACTGATTGCTGTTTCCCAGAGTAGCATGCTCTCCAGCTCTGAACCTTTATGCATTCTGCTCCCTCAATCCAGAATGTTCTTCACCCCATCCCTCCAGTGTCTTTGCTGATTCCCTGGACTTGATTCATCCATGACCCCCACCATTATTGTGCCTACATCCATCCTGGGACTCGCCTGCTGCAGTGCAATGGCCCACTTAAACATCCATCTCCTGACTACAGGGTGGTGCATAGGCCCTAACATGAAGATGCGTTTAATAAAAGATATTTTGAGGAAATAAATGAAGTAATGAATATATTTCTTATATAACACTCCAAGCAGGGTGAACAGCATGAGGGAAGGCAAGCAAGGTGAACTGGGGACTCTAAAAGGAATTCAGAATGGCTGGGGACATTCAGAGATGCGACAAAAAGGAGAAGCAAGGATACTTTTGAGAGGTGACAGCGTGCTGGCAGTCCTCACAGCCCTCGCTCGCTCTCGGCGCCTCCTCTGCCTGGGCTCTCACTTTGGCGGCACTTGAGGAGCCCTTCAGCCCACCGCTGCAATGTGGGAGCCCCTTTCTGGGCTGGCCAAGGCCAGAGCCGGCTCCCTCAGCTTGCAAGGAGGTGTGGAGGGAGAGGCGCGAACGGGAACCGGGGCTGCGTGCGGCACTTGTGGACCAGCAGGAGTTCCGGGTGGGTGTGGGCTTGGCGGCCCCGCACTCGGAGCAGCCGGCGGGCCCTGCCGGCCCTGCTGGCCCCAGGCAATGAGGGGCTTAGCACCCGGGCCAGCGGCTGCAGAGGGTGTACTGGGTCCCCCAGCAGTGCCGGCCCACTGGCATTGCGCTTGATTTCTCACAGGGCCTTAGCTGCCTCCCCGTGGGGCAGGGCTCGGGACTTGCAGCCCGCCATGCCTGAGCCTCCCACCCCCTCCGTGGGCTCCTGTGCGGCCCGAGCCTCTCTGACGAGCGCTGCCCCCTTCTCCAGGGCGCCCAGTCCCATCGAACAGCCAAGGGCTGAGGAGTGCGGGCGCACGGCGTGGGACTGGGGGGCAGCTCTACCTGCAGCCCCAGTGCAGGATCCACTGGGTGATGCCAGCTGGGCTCCTGAGTCTGGTGGGGACGTGGAGAACCTTTATGTCTAGCTCAGGGATTGTAAATACAGCAATCGGCACTCTGTATCTAGCTCAAGGTTTGTAAACACACCAATCAGCACCCTGTGCCTAGCTCAGGGTTTGTGAATGCACTAATCAATACTGTATCTAGCTACTCTGGTGGGGCCTTGGAGAACCTTTGTGTCGATACTGTATCTAGCTACTCTGGTGGGGACCTGGAGAAACTTTGTGTCTGGCTCAGGGATTGTAAGCGCACCAATCAGTGCCCTGTCAACAGACCACTCGGCTCTACCAATCAGCAGGATGTGGGTGGGGCCAGATAAGAGAATAAAAGCAGGCTGCCCCAGCCAACAGTGGCAACCCGCTGGGGTCCCATTCTGCACTGTGGCAGCTTTGTTCTTTCGCTCTTTGCAATAAATCTTGCTACTGCTCACTCTTTGGGTCCACGCTGCCTTAAGAGCTGTAACACTCACCGTGAAGGTCTGCAGCTTCACTCCTGAAGCCAGCGAGACCACGAGCACCAGAAGGAAGAAACTCCGAACACATCCAAACATCAAAAGGAACAAACTCCAGACGCGCCACCTTAAGAGCTGTAACACTCACCGCGAGGGTCCGCGGCTTCATTCTTGGAAGTCAGTGAGACCAAGAACCCACCAATTCTGGACACACTTTCAGCCAGTTAGACAACTTAGACTTCATCCTGAGTTCAATGGTGATTCATTAAAGGGCTTTAGAAAAGCAAGAAATTAGATTAGCATTTTAGAAAGAACATTCTGGGCCGGGTGTAGTGGTGTGCAGCTGTAGTCCCTGCTAATCGGGAGGCAGAGGTGGGAGGATTGCTTGAGTCTGGGAGGTCCAGGGTGCAGTGAGATGTGACCATACCACTGCACTCCAGCCTGGGTGACAGAGCAAGACCCTGTCTCGTGTTAGGGGGAAAAAAACATTCTGAAGAGTAGATTTGAAGAAAATAAGACTGAGGACAAGGAGATATAGCGACTATTACAGAAAACCAAGGGAGAGCTGGGGCTGCCTTGCAGTAATGGAGCAGCCTTGACGATGGCAGGAAGTGGAAAGATTCAAGAAATGTTAAGGGATCAGAATTGTCAGAACTTGGTGGTTCATTGGCTGTGCATTTTCCCTCCCAGTTTTTTTTTTTTTTTTTTTTTTTTAGATTGAGTCTTGCTCTGTCTCCCAGGCTAGAGTGTAGTGGCATGATCTCGGCTCACTGCAACCTCTGCCCACCGGTTTCAAACGATTCTCCTGCCTCAGCCCCACAAGTAGCAGGGACTACAGGCGCCCGCCACCATGCCCGGCTAATTTTTTGTATTTTTAGTAGAGACGGGGTTTCACCGTGTTAGCCAGGATGGTCTCGATCTCCTGACCTCGTGATCCTCCCGCCTCGGCCTCCCAAAGTGCTGGGATTACAGGCATGAGCCACCACGCCCAGCCCTTCCCTCCCCAGTTGAGTGATAAACTTCTGAAGAGCAGAAATTCTGCAATTCATGTCTTTGTATTCTATTGAGTTACCTATAGTGCCTACCTATAGATGAGGTATTCAATAAATATTTGTTGAATTATTGAATGAATGAAACTTTATGGCTACATGCAAGACATCTGATAAATTCTTAAAAATAAAACTGGCCTGGCACCGTGGCTCATGCCTGTAATCCAAGCACTTTGGGAGGCTGAGAAGGGCAGATAACTTGAGGGCAGGAGTTTGAGACCAGCCTGGCCAACGTGGTGAAACCCTGTCTCCACTAAAAATACAAAAATTAGCTGGGTGTGGTGGCACGTGCCTGTAGTCCCAGCTACTCAGGAGGCTGAGGCAGGAGAATCACTTGAATCTGGGAGGAGGAGGTTACAGTGAGCCGAGATTGTGCCACTGGACTCCAGCCTGGGGAACAGAGCAAGGCTCCATCTTTGGAGGAAAGGAGACTTTTATTATAAAGTAAATGCTTAAACGGATCCTATTTCACACAATTTGTACAAAGAGAAAAGTCTGTACAACCAGCCACTTAGAATTATGTTATGTAGAGATCCCTTGTCCAATTCAATATAAAAGTATATATATTTTTTAAAATATGTTTTTAAAATATATATTATAAATATAGAAAAGTATATATATTTACAAGTATATATATTAAAATACATACATATAATATATATTTGGAGACAGAGTCTTGCTCTGTCACCCTGGGTGGAGTGCAGTGGCACGATCTTGGCTCACTGCAACCCCCGTCTCCTGGGTTCAAGCCATTCTCATGCCTCAGCTTTCCGAGTAGCTGGGATTACAGGCATGTACCACCAAGCCTGGCAAATTTTTTCTATTTTTAGTAGAGACTGCGTTTCACTATGTTGGCCAGGCTAGTCTCAATCTCCTGGCCTCAAGTGATCCACCCACCTGGGGCTTCCCAAAGTGCTGGGATTACAGGCGTGAGTCACCATGCCTGGCCTGCAATATAAAAATATATTATACAGTACATATGTTTTGAGAAATCTTGTCACTTAGATATGTCAGAAATGTCAGAAACAGTGTTCTGTGCTTTCTGTACAGAAAAATTCTGTATGCTTTTCAGATTTCCTCTGCAAATACTGTAACTCATAAAATATTGAACTGTGATTCCTGAAGATATAGGGCAAACCAACCCACAAAAAGATGTGCCAGGTGTGCGGGAGGAGGTCATTATAGTTAATCAATAACCTATTATTGAAAATCAGCAATAATCTTTTTTTTTTTTTTTTTTTGAGACGGAGTCTCGCTCTGTCACCCAGGCTGGAGTGCAGTGGTGCAATCTCGGCTCACTGCAAGCTCCGCCTCCCGGGTTCACGCCATTCTCCTGCCTCAGCCTCTCGGAGTAGCTGGGACTACAGGCGCCTGCCACCACACCCGGCTAATTTTTTGTATTTTTAGTAGAGACGGGGTTTCACCGTGGTCTCGATCTGCTGACCTCTCGATCCGTCCGCCTCGGCCTCCCAAAGTGCTGGGATTACAAGCGTGAGCCACCGCGCCCGGCCTGAAATCAGCAATAATCTTAACAGTTAACCTAATAAACACATTTAGCCTACATAATGAATGCTTTGATTCATTCTTCAACTTTTACTTAATTATTTCCACAATCAAAGAAGTGATGGCAAAATCTTAAATTTTGAAATTCAATATCCTGTCAAAACATCTTCAAACAAGGTCATGATTAATCATATACACAAAAAAGAAACAATCATGAAGACTAATTTGTCTTCCATTTGCATAACTCTTGGTAGTAAACTGGGAAAGGAGTTTCATTATGCTTATTATTTTTTTTGTTGTTTGGAGACAGGGTCTTGTGCTGGAGTACAGTGGCTCAATCACAATTCACTATAACCTTGAACTCCTGGGAGCAAGCGATTCTCCCACCTCAGCCTCTCAAGTAGCTGGAACTACATGAATGCACCACCACGTCTGGCCATTATTATTATTTTTTTGAGACAGGGTCTTGCTCTGTTGCCCTGGTTGGTGTGCAGTGGCACAAACCTGGTGGCTCACTGCAGCCTTGACCTCTTGGGGTCAAGGGATCCTCCTGCCTCAGCCTCTCGTGTAGCTAGGACCACAGATAAAAGCCACCACGCCTAGCTAATTTTTAATTTTTGTGGAGATGTGGTCTCACTTTGTATCCCAGGCTGGTCTCAGTCTCCCGGTCTCGGTCCCCCCACCTCGGCCTCCCACAGTGCTTAATTGCAGGTGTGAGCCACTGCTCTTGGCTTGTGCTTTCTTGAAAATATTGAAAGGCACAAGAAGAACCAAAGACGGAAACAATTTTAAACTATGAAATTTAAATTTTGTTTATTTATTTATTTTTCTGAAACAGAGTCTCACTCTGTTGCCCAGGCTAGAGTGCAATGGCACAATCTTGGCTCACTGCAACCTCTGCCTCCTGGGTTCAAGCAATTCTCCTGCCTCAGTCTCCTGAGTAGCTGGCATTACAGGTGTGCGCCACCACACCTGGCTAATTTTTGTATTTTTAGTAGAGAACGGGGTTTCACCGTGTTGGCCAGGCTGGTCTTGAACTCCTGACCTCAGGTGATCCACCAGCCTCAGCCTCCCAAAGTGCTGGGATTACAGGCGTGAGCCACCATGACCAGCCAATTTTATTTTATTTTTAGTTGACACATAATTATACATATTTATGGAGAACAATGTGATGTTTTAATACATATATACATTGTATGATGATCAAATCAGAGTAATTAGCATATCTCTCACCTCAAACATTTATTGTTTCTTTGTGGTGAGAACATTCAAAATCCTCCCAAGTACTCGGGAGGCTAAGGTGGGAGGATCACTTTAGCCCAGAAATTTGAGAACAGCCCAGGAATATGAGCAACATAGCAAGATAACATTTTTTTTTTCGAGACAGGGTAGTGCTCTATTGCCCAGTTTAGAGTGTAGTGGCTCAATCAGAGCTCACTGCAGCCTTGATCTCCTGGGCTCCAGCTATTCTCCCACCCTGGCCTCCTGAGTAGCTGGGACCACAGGCATGTACCGCCACACCTGATTAATTTATTTTTTTTTTTGTAGAGACAGCATCTCCCTATGTCACCCAGGTTGGGCAAGATAACATTTCAAGCAGCAGCAGCAGCAGCATCGTGATTTAAAACTCTGGAGATCGGGCCGGGTGTGATGGCTCACACCTGTAATCCCAGCACTTTGGGAGGCCGAGGTGGGCGGATCATGAGGTCAGGAGATCGAGACCATCCTGGCTAACATGGCGAAACCCTGTCTCTACTAAAAATACAAAAAATTATCTGGGTGTTGTGGCAGGTGCCTGTAATCCCAGCTACTCCAGAGGCTGAGGCAGGAGAATCGCTTGAACCCGGGAGGCAGAGGTTGCAGTGAGCTGAGATTGTGCCACTGTACTCCAGCCTGGGTGACAGAGCAAGACTCCCTCTCAAAAAAACAAACAAACAGGCCGGGCGTGGTGGCTCACGCCTGTAATCCCAGCACTTTGGGAGGCCCAGGTGGGTGGATCACAAGGTCAGGAGATCAAGACCATCCTGGCTAACACGGTGAAACCCCGTCTCTACTAAAAATACAAAAAATTAGCCGGGCGTGGCAGGCATGCACCTGTAGCCCCAGCTGCTCGGGAGGCTGAGGCAGGAGGATGGCATGAACCTAGGAGATGCAGCTTGCGGTGAGCCAACATCATGCCACTGCACTCCAGCCTGGGCGACAGAGCGAGACTCTGTCTCAAAAAAACAAAAAAACAAAAAAACAAAAAAACCTCTGGAGGTCAGTGTGTGATTTTGAGTCCCAACTGCCCTATTCCTTCCTCTATGACCTTGTGCAAATTATCCACCCTCTTTGTGGCCCAGCCTCCCCATCTGTAAAATGAGGATAACAACATGACCTATTTCATAGTATTATTGTGAGGATTGTTAGTTAATACACGTAATACTGGTATTGCTTATATGAAACTGCCTACTACTTGGTAAGCACCCAATATTAAGTATTGTTATTAACACTATCAGTCACTAAGTGTTTTTTGGTTGTCTATGTCTATGTCCATGGTACCAGGCACTCTCAGGCATTCTGAAGATACGCTGCTTTCGTGATTCGGCTTTTATTTGACTGATAAATAATAACCATGACATACACTATTCAGATATTAACAAGGTATTATATTTGTCACTTGACCAATATGCACAGTGTTTTCCTTGGTTTAAAAACAACAAAAAAATCTAAAAACCTGTGAAAAGAAGGGAGCAAAACAAAAAACAAACAAACAAAACAAGAAAATGAAGTTCTACATGATTACCAAATAGGTGGGGCACTGTGGCTCACACCTGTAATCTCAGCACTTTGGGAGGCCGAGGCAGGTGCATTGCTTGAGCCCAGAAGTTCAAGACCAGCCTGGGCAACATGGCAAAACCTTGTCTCTACAAAAATATACCCATGGTGGTGGGTGCCTGTAGTCCTAGCTATTCAGGAGGCTGAGGTGGGAGGATTACCTCCTGAGTCCAGGAGGTTGAGGCTGCGGTGAACCATGATTGTGCCACTGCATTCCCGCCTCAGTGATAGTGAGACTCTGTCTCAAAAAAAAAAAAAAAAAAAAAAAAATTTCAAAAAAGATTACCAAATAATTACCCCTCAAGGTCAAAGAATAATTTTTTCATTGGGAGTGATTTTCACTCTCATCAAGTCACTCTGAAAGGAGATCCTAGTATTTGAGATTCATTTTCAGATGGTGTTTACAGTCTCTCCCTCTGGTGAGGAAATGTGTTTTAAGAAGACATTTAAAATCTTGATCATTGTCTTTAGAATTTTTATTGATTCAGATTTACACAGCTTGAAGCACCACATTTGATATCTAGAGCACTAATTATATTATTAAACAATGGCTTCTTTCCTTTTTTTAGAATGTCACAGGAAGAAAAAGTATTTTTCCTCTAAAGTCATAACATTCTAATCAGAGATTCAGAACTTTATTACTCAGCACCTGTATCAGCAATAATGTTAAATTCTTTACAAGATGAAGAACAGACTAAAAGTAATTCCAGAGTTTTTTTTTTGTTTGTTTGTTTTTTTTTTTTTTTTTTGAGACGGAGTCTCGCTCTGTCGCCCAGGCTGGAGTGCAGTGGCGCAATCTCGGCTCACTGCAAGCTCCGCCTCCCGGGTTCACGCCATTCTCCTGCCTCAGCCTCTCCGAGTAGCTGGGACTACAGGCGCCCGCCACCACGCCCGGCTAATTTTTTTGTATTTTTAGTAGAGACGGGGTTTCATCGTGGTCTCGATCTCCTGACCTCGTGATCCGCCCGCCTCGGCCTCCCAAAGTGCTAGGATTACAAGCGTGAGCCACCGTGCCCGGCCAATTCCAGAGTTTTAAGCTGTGTATTTGTATTGCTGTTTTTATTTTGGTAAGACAACAAAATCTGTTGCTGTATCATTTCATTTATTTATTTATTTTTGTAGAGATGAGGTCTCCCTATGTTGCCCAGGCTAGTCTCAAAACTCCTGGCCTCAAGCAATCCTCCCTCCTCGATCTCCCAGAGTTTTAGGATTACCTGTGTGAGCCATCGAGCCAGGCCTATCATTTTAATTCTCTTAACTTTGGCCAACGATATTAGATAGCTATTGATGGACTAGAAACTCCCTAATGATATGATAATTCCAAGAGTACCACTTTCTGAACTGTTACTCAAATTGATTTCTACAGGCTTAAAGCAGGCAAGGAGTTACTGTTGTAATCATACTAATTAAGATAAAAACTATGTCAGTCTTGGCCAGGTGTGGTGGCTCATGCCTATAATCCCAGCACTTTGGGAGGTCAAGGTGGGCAGATCACTTGAGCTCAGGAGTTCAAGACCAGCCTGACCAACATGGTGAAATCCCGTCTCTACTAAAAATACAAAAATTAGCTGGGCGTGGTGGCGGGTGCCTGTAATGCACTCCAGCCTGGGCAACAGAGACGCCGTCTCAAGAAAAAAAAAAAAAAAAAAATAAATAAATAAAATAAAGAATGCCTTTAAGTGGTTTTCCGCCCTGGGCGGGCCAGGTGTTCCTTGCCCTCATTCCAGTAAACCCACAACCTTCCAGTGTGGGTGTTATGGCCATCATGAACATGTCACAGTGCTGCAGAGATTTTGTTTATGGCCAGTTTTGCGGCCAGTTTACGGCCAGATTTTGGGGGGCTTGTTCCCAACATACTCCAGCTGGGGTGACCAAGCCGACCTTGTCTCTAAAGATTAAAAAATAAAAAATTGGGCTGGGCATGGTGGCTCATGCCTGTAATCCCAGCACTTTGGGAGGCTGAGGCAGGCGGATTACAAGGTCAGGAGTTTGAGACCAGCCTGGCCAACACGGCAAAACCCCGTCTCTACTAAAAATACAAAAATTAGCCAGGCGTGGTGCCACGCACCTATAATCCCAGCTACTCTAGAGGCTGAGGCAGGACAATCGCTTGAACCCAGGAGGCGGAGGTTGCGGTGAGCTGAGTTAGTGCCATTGCACTCCAGCCTGGGCAACAAGGGCAAGACTCCATCTCAAAAAAAAAGAGAAGAAAAGAAAAAATTGGCCAGGTGAAGAAAAGAAAAGAAAAAATTGGCCAGGTGTGGTGGCTCATGCCTGTAATCCCAGGACTTTGGGAGACCAAGGTAGGTGGGTCACTCGAGCCCAGGAGTTTGGGGCCAGCCTGACCAACATGGAGAAACCCCGTCTCTACTAAAAATACAAAAATTAGCTGGGCATAGTGGCATGCACCTTAATCCCAGCTACTCGGGAGGCTGAGACAGGAGAATTACTTGAACCCGGGAGGCGGAAGTTGCAGTGAGTTGAGATTGCACCACTGCACTCCAGCCTGGGAGACAGAGGGAGACTCCATCTCAAAAAAATAATAATAATAATTAGCCAGGCGTGGTGGTGTGTGCCAGTAGTTCCACCTACTCAGGAGGCTGAGGCAAGAGAATCGTGTGAGCCCAGGAGGT
Organism: Hylobates moloch; assembly: GCF_009828535.3. Classification (NCBI taxonomy): domain Eukaryota; kingdom Metazoa; phylum Chordata; class Mammalia; order Primates; family Hylobatidae; genus Hylobates; species Hylobates moloch. The sequence continues at coordinate 63,348,529 of NW_026652290.1, read as the reverse complement.
GGAGGTTACAGTGGGCCAAGATTATACCACTGCACTCCAGCCTGGGTGACAGAGTGAGACTCTCTCAAAAAACAAAAAAAGGAAAAATTAAAACAAAAAAAAATTTAAGAGACATTTCTATCCCACAACCAAATACATGTATGGGGTATCTTTTTCATTTCAGATTTTAATTTTAACTATAACTACTGTACTGTCCAGACCCATGCCGGAGGTTTTTTGTTTTTGTTTTTGTTTTTTATTTTGAGACGGTCTGACTCTGTGTCCCAGGCTGGAGTGCACCGGCACGATCTCAGCTCACTGCAACCTCTGCCTGCTGTGCTCAAGCTGTCCTCCCACCTCAGCCTTCCGAGTAGCTGGGATTACAGACCTACGCCACCATGCCCAGATTATTTTTGTATTTATCTTATTTATTTATTCATTTGTTTATTTATTTTTGTAGTGACAGGGAAGTAACAGAGTAGGACTTAAAATAAACCATTGGATCTGTAGTCTTAACGATCTGTAATTAGAACAACTAGTTACTAATTTGTAGAAAGGAAAAAAATAAGAATATAGGAAAAGAATACTATAATGATGCATATTTGTTTTTTGTTTTTTCCAGACAGAGTCTTGCTCTGTCACCCAGGCTGGAGTGCAGTGGCATGATCTCAGCTCACTGCAGCCTCCACCTCCCAGGTTCAAGCGATTCTTCCTGCCTCAGCCTCCCGAGTAGCTGGGGTTACAGGCATGTGCCACTACACCCAGCTAATTTTTGTATTTTTTGTAGAGACAGGGTTTTGTCATGTTGGCCAGGCTGATCTCAAACTCCTAACCTCAACTGATCCACCTGCCTCGGCCTCCCAAAGTGCTGGGATTACAGGTGTGAGCCACCACGCCTCCCCATTTTTCATCATATGTTCTAATTGCTAATATCAAAATGGTCTTAAAGAGTGTATTATCTTGCATCTTCTTATTGGACTCAGCAGTATTTTTCATTTATCTGGAAGTATTCAATTAATTCTATTAATTGGAATCAATTTTAAAGTATTTAGCTATATAATCAGGTTCAAATAATGATATTATTGCCTTCTCCTTTTTACTTTAATTTTTTAATTTAATTTAATTTTTTTCTTTTAAAAAAAAAATAGAGACGGGGTTTCACCATGTTGCCCGGGCTGGTCTCTAACTCCTGAGATCAAGCAATCTCGCCTCAGCCTCCCAAAGTGTTAGGATGACAGGCGTGAGCCACAGCACCCAGCCTGGGTTGTTTTATTTTGTTTTGTTTTTTGAGATGGAGTCTCGCTCTGTCGCCCAGGCTGGAGTGCATTGGCGTGATCTGGGCTCACTGCAAGCTGTGCCTCCCGGGTTCACGCCACTATCCTGCCTCAGCCTCCAGAGTAGCTGGGACTACAGGGGCCCACCATCAAGCCCGGCTAATTTTTTTGTATTTTTGGTAGAGATGGTGTTTCACCGTGTTAGCCAGGATGGTCACGATCTCCTGACCTCGTGATCCGCCCGCCTCGGCCTCTCAGAGTGCTGGGATTACAGGTGTGAGCCACCATGCCCAGCCTGTTTTGTTTTGTTTTGTTGCCTTTCACCCTGTTGACCAGGAACTTTCTCCATTTGTGTATTTTTCATCGTATTTAATACGTTTGGTTGTATTGATCAGAATTTCTTTTCTTTTTTTTTTTTGAGATGGAATCTCGCTCTGTTGCCCAGGCTGGAGTGCAGTAGAGCGATCTTGGCTCACTGCAACCTCTGCCTCCCGGGTTCAAGCAATTCTCCTGCCTCAGCTGGGATTACAGGCGTGAGCCACTGCGCCCGTGAGCCACTGCGCCCGGCCTAAAGGCATTCTTAAGCCACAAACAATAGTATGAGAGATCTGTGCCTTAAAGACATGCTCCTACTGCAGTTAACTAGCCCAAGCTATTCCTTTAATTCGGCCCATCCCTTCGTTTCCCATGAGGGATACTTTTAGTTAATTGAGTATCTATAGAAACAATGCTAATGACTGGCTTGCTGTTAATAAATACATGGGTAAATCTCTGTTCGAGGCTGTCAGCTCTGAAGGCTGTGAGACCCCTGGTTTCCCACTTCACACCTCTATATTTCTGTGTGTGTGTCTTTAATTCCTCCAGTGCGGCTGGGTTAGGGGCCCGACTGAGCTGGTCTCAGCAGGAGTACAGAAGCATGATCATAGTACACTGTAGCCTATCAGTGACTGGTGACTATCTGTGAAAGGTGTATGATTATTCATTGTATTATTCTTGCAACTTTTCTATAGATTTGAACTTTTTTTTTTTTTTTGAGACAGAGTTTCGCACTTGTAGCCCAGGCTGGAGTGCAATGGCACAGTCTTGGCTCACTGCAACCTCCACCTCCCGGGTTCAAGCAATTCTCCTGCCTCAGCCTCCCGAGTAGCTGGGATTACAGGCATGTGCCACCACGCCTGGCTAATTTTTTTGTATTTTTAGTAGAGAGGGGTTTTCACAATGTTGGTCAGGCTGGTCTCGAACTCCCAACCTCAGGTGATCTGCCCACCTTGGCCTCCCAAAGTGCTGGGATTACAGGCATGAGCCGCTGTACCTGGTGAAAATTTTTTAAAAGTTAAAAGATATGCCAGATGCGGTGGCTCACACCTGTAATCCCAGCACTTTGGGAGGCCGGATCACTAGGTCTGGAATTCAAGACAAGCCTGGCCAAGATGGCGAAACCGCACCTCTACTAAAAATACAAAAATTAGCCAGGCATGGTGGCGGGCGCCTGTAATCCCAGCTACTCGGAAGGCTGAGGCAGGAGAATCGATTGAACCTGGGAGGCGGAGTTTGCAGTGAGCTGAGATCACGCCACTGCACTCCAGCCTGGGTGACAGAGTGAGACTCCATCTCAAAAATAAACAAATAAATAAAAGATATGCCCAGCATGGTGGCTTTGGGAGGGGCAGGTGTGAGGATCACTTGAGGCCAGGAGTTGGCGACTAGCCTGGGCAAACTAGTGAGACTCCATCTGTACAAAAAAAAAATTTTAAAAATTAGCCAGGTGTGGCTAATTTGTAATGCTAACTACCTGGGAATCTGAGGCAGGAAGATCGTGTGAGCCCAACAGTTAGAGGCTACAGTCAACTATAATCTCACCACTGCACTCCAACCTGGGCAACAAAGGAGACCCTGTCTCAAAACAACATCAAAAGACAAAGCATATGTGTATTTTTATTTTAATCTTACTAACTTTTCTATTTTATAGATATTGTTACATTATTTTTAGAAGGCTCTAGTAATACATACATACACACACACACACACACACACACACACACACACACACACACACACAATAAATTTTACAGTGCCCGGGCTGGTCAAGGTGGCTCACGCCTGTAATCTCAGCACTTTGGTAGGCCGAGGCAGGTAAATTACCTAAGGTCAGGAGTTCAAGACCAGCCTGGCCAACATAGTGAAACCCCCATCTCTACTAAAAAATACAAAAAATAGCTGGGCATGGTGGCGAGCGCCTGTAATTCCAGCTACTTGGGAGGCTGAAACAGGAGAATCACTTGAACCCAGGAGGTGGAGGTTGCAGTGAGCTGAGATCACATCACTGCACTCCAGCAACAAAAGCGAAACTCCAAAAAAAAAAAAAATTTAGAATGCCCATTTCCACAATTCTCCCTCCAGCATGGGTTGTTATTTTTATTTTTATTTTCCTGACTACTATTTTCATATATTTGCTGATCCCTTGGATTTCCTCTCTTGTGGCTATGTTTCCTCTTCTGTTCATATTCTTTGCCTCCTTCTCTTGCTTTACTTGTCTTTTTTTTTTTTTTTTTTTTTGAGGCAGTGTCTCGCTCTGTTGCCAGGCTGGAGTGCAGTGGCTTGATCTCGGCTCACTGCAACCTCTGCCTCCCAGGTTTAAGTGATTCTCCTGTCTCAGACTCCTAAGTAGCTGGGATTACAGGCATGTGCCACCATGCCCAGCTAACTTTTCTATTTTTAGTAGAGACGGGGTTTCATCATGTTGGCCAGGATGGTCTCAATCTCCTGACCTTGTGATCCACCCGTCTTGGCCTCCCAGAATGCTGGCATTACAGGCGTGAGCCACCATGCCCTGCCAATTAAATCTTTTTCTTTTTTTTTGAGATGAAGTTTCGCTCTTGTCGCCCATGCTGGAGTGCAATGGCGCGATCTTGGCTCACTGCAACCTCTGCCTCCTGGGTTCAAGCAATTCTCTTGCCTCAGCCTCCCAAATAGCTGGGATTATAGGTGCCCGCCATCATGCCACCATGCCCAGCTAATTTTTGTATTTTTAGTAGAGATGTGGTTTCACCATGTTGAAGGCTGGTGTCGAACTCCTGACCTCAAGTGATCCGCCCATCTCAGCCTCCCAAAGTGCAGGGATTACAGATGTGAGCCACAGTGCCCAGCCAAATTAAATATTAAAAATTTTTTTTTAAGAGATGGAGTCTTGTTATGTTGCCCTCCAACTCCTGGCCTAAAGCAGCCTTCCTCCCTCAGACTCCCAAGTAGGTGGGACACCAACTATTGTAGTATTGTACTCTTAATATATAATATAAAGAGATAAGACAGAAAACTTACTTTAGTTCTCGGACTGTACACCACCACATCCAGCATTATTTTTCTTCTTGGACTTCTGAGTTGGGCAGCTGCTTAGGTTTCTCTAACCATAAATTGATATAAACATTTTTTGCCTGTAACCCTAGCACTTTGTGAGGGTGAGGGGTGAGGATTGCTTCAGGCTAGGAGTTCAAGACGAGCCTGGGCAACAGACTGAGACCCCATTTCTTTCTTTCTTCTTCTTCTTTTTTTTTTTTTCTGAGACAGCATCTTGTTCTGACACCCAGACTGGAGTGCAATGGCACAGTCACGGCTCACTGCAACCTGCAAGTCTTAGGCTCAAGGGATTCTCTGCTTCAGTCTCCTGAGTAACTGGGATTACAGGCATGAGCCGCCATGCTTGGCCTAATTTTCTTTATGTTTTGTAGAGATGGGGGTCTTGCTATCTTTCCCAGGCTGGTCTCGAACTCCTGGGCTCAAGCAATCCTGCCTTGGCCTCCCAAAGTGCTGGGATTACAGGTGTGAGCCACTGCTGACTATCATGCTTCTTTTTAACAACAACAACAAATATATATATATATAATATATATGTGTATATACACACACGTATGTATGTGTATATATGTGTATGTATGTGTGTATATATATATAAATATAAATTAAAAGTAAAAAGGCTTGAAACTACAATCTGTAAATAAAACCAATGTTTAAATGCAAGATTACAAAACTGCAGCTGGGGCCAGGTGTGGTGGCTCACGCCTGTAATCCCAGCACTTTGGGAGGCTGAGGCAGATGGATCTCTTGAGGCCAGGAGTTCGAGACCAGCCTGGCCAACATGGCAAAACCCCGTATCTACTAAAAATACAAAAAATTAGCTGGGTGTTGTGGTGCATGCCTGTAATCCCAGTTACTAGGGTGGCTGAGGCATAAGAATCCCTTGAACCAGGGAGGCAGGGGTTGCAGTGAGCAGATTGTGCCACTGCACTCCAGCATGGGCGACAAAACGAGACTCCATCTCTAAAAAAAGAAAGAAAAATTAAAGACAAACAAACAAAACTATGGCTGGGCGTGGTGGTTCACACCTGTGATCCCAACACTTTGGGAGGCTGAGGCAGGAGGATCACTTCAGCCCAGGAGTTTGAGACCAGCCTTGGGCAACATAGTAAGACCCTGTCTCTACAAAAAAATACAAAAATTGGGTCAGGCATGGTGGCTCACACCTGTAATCCCAACACTTTGGGAGGCTGAGGCAGGCAGATCACTTGAGGTCAGGAGTTCGAGACCAGCCTGGCCAACACGGCGAAGCCCTGTCTCTATTAAAAATACAAAAATTAGCTGGGCATGGTGGCACACGCCTGTAGTCCTAGCTACTCAGAAGGCTGACGCAGGAGAATCACTTGAACCTGGGAGGCACAGGTTGTGGTGAGCCGAGATTATGCCACTGCACTCCAGCCTGGGCGACAGAGTAAGACTCTATCTCAGAAAAACAACAACAACAACCACCCCACAGAAAACGAAAAATACAAAAATTAACCGAGCATGGTGGCATAGGTAGACCTGCATTCCCAGCTACTTAGGAGGCTGAGGTGGGAGGATCACCTGAGCCTGGGGAGGTCAAAGCTGCAGTGAGCAGTGATTATGCCACTGCACTCCAGCCTGGCCAACAATGAGAGACCCTGTCTCAAAAAAAAAACTGCTTTATATTTAATTTTGTTTTAAGCTGATACTGTTTGTTGAACTTAAAATGACAAGCAGAATTTGGACATCGCACCCTTTGCCCAGACTTTCTCCCACTCTGCCCTTTCCTCAATTGCTCTTTGTACTCGGGTGTTTGGGCCCTTCTCCTTTCTCCCTTTGGAGTCCCTTCTGCCTTCCTCTCTTCCTTCTTCATCCTATAGCTCTTGGCCCATCACCTTGCTCATTCCTTTGCCTTTTCACCTGTAAAGGGGCCCAGGCTAAGCCAGTGCTTTCCATTATCCATAACAGCAATTTCAAATCTCCACAAACCTCTGACCCACCCACCCCTCCCTCCAAGAATGACCTCACTTCCAACTTTAGTGAAAACAGAAGTCCTTGAAAGGAACTCCCCCAACTTCCTGCCTCCAAAATAACACCCTTCCTTTCACCTATTAAGGCTATTTTTTCTACCTATGCTGTGGATGACACTCTCTCTACCCTCGTCCTCTTGGGCTCTGTGCAATTAATCATTCTCTCTCAGAATCTTGAACCTCTCTGGCTCACTAGTCTTTAAAGTCAGTTTATAACTCAGCAGTTTGATTGGGTCGGCACAAAGGCTCCTATCTGTCTATACCCAAGCACTTCTGTGATGCTCCTGTACTCATGACCCAGCTGTTTTTCTTGTCATCCTGGCTCCTCTTTAGCAAGAAGATTAAGTTTACTGAATAAGCAGTGATAAAAAGCTAGAAGAAGTTTCTAGGCATATAGTTCTTTGCAAGCTTTTTTTTTTTTTTTTTTTTTAATCACCATGGAGTTGATGCTTTGGGCCATATTTGTGGAATGGAAGTAAGCAAAGACTCTTGAGAAGTTTTCAACTGATGTTTTTGGTTATACAGAGAAAGGTGTAGAAGGAAAAGGTAGAAAGACTTAATTAAGTCACTGAAAATAATATTGGAATAATTGTCAAGTATTATACCAGGATGACAATGGAGAGGATGGCTTCACTTTCTGGATTTGTTGATGAGTCAGATGCATCTCTCTCGAAGCTCGTAATTATTAAGACTAGTCGGCAAGAATGAACAATTTCCAGAAACCCAAGGATCCAAAGAACCTACCAAATGACAGGGCTCAGAAACTGAACGTGCAGTCATCAACATCTTACAGACAAAGAAGAGATGATACATCATCTACAATGAGGACTTTGATGTCCTTAAACTTTTTGAGAGGGCATTCAAACTAGAATCCATAAAAATCGACTTAGCACTGGTGCCTGGTAATTTTTTCCCTCTGTTCTCAACTACTTTGTCCAAAATTTAAAAGATAAATTTTTTTTTTTTTTTTTTTGAGACGGAGTCTCGCTCTGTTGCCCAGGCTGGAGTGCAGTGGCATGATTGCAGCTCATCGCAACCTCTGCCTCCCAAGTTCAAGTGATTCTCCTGCCTCAGCCTCCCGAGTAGCTGGGACTACAGGCGCGTGCCACCATGTCCGGCTAATTTCTGTGTGTTAGTAGAGACGGGGTTTCACTATGTTGGCTGGGCTGGTCTTGAATTCTGCCCCAGGTGATCCACCTGCCTTGGCCTCCCAAAGTGCTGGGATTACAGGCATAAGCCACCATGCCCGGCTGATAAATGAAAATATTTAAGGCCTTTCTGGCCTTTAAGTTCCCTAGGTTTTATTCCCTAGATTGCTCATATTAGCAAACCATTCATATTCACTTGCTGTTTCCTCCATTTAAGTGCATTTAAGATTTGTCTTTGTAACTATTCCTTGACACCCTTGTAATAAGTAATGTTGGAAAGCAAGATACCTTGTTGATATTGAACTAATCTCCTGCCAAAGGCCTTTGCTAAGTTAAGATTTAATCTTATGCCCTTAGCTTCTATACAAAGGTGATTATAAAAAATGTCCTTTTGGCCGGGCCCAGTGGCTCATGCCTTTGGGAGGCTCACCAGCACTTTGGGAGGTGGTGGATCACCTGAGGTCAGGAGTTCAAGACCAGCCTGGCCAACATGGCAAAACCCCGTCTCTACTAAAAGTCTCTACTAAAAGTAACAAAAATTACCTGGGCATGAGGGCGGGCGCCTGTAATCCCAGCAACTAGGGGGCTGAGGCAGCAGAATCACTTGAACCCGGGAGACGGAGGTTGCAGTGAGCTGAGATCTCGCCATTGCACTCCAGCCTGGGCAACAAGAGCAAGACTCCGTCTCAAAAAAAAAAAAAAAAAAGTTCTTTCAAATAAATTTTTCCTCTATCTTTTTTTTTTTTTGAGACAGAGTCTCACTCTGTTGCCCAGGCTGGACTGCAGTGGCACGATCTCAGCTTACTGCAAGCTCCGCCTCCTGGTTCACGCCATTCTCCTGCCTCAGCCTCCCGAGTAGCTGGGACTACAGGCGCCCACCACCAAGCCCGGCTAATTTTTTTTTTTTGTATTTTTAGTAGAGACGGGGTTTCACCATGTTAGCCAGGATGGTCTCGATCTCCTGACCTCGTGATCCACCCGCCTCGGCCTCCCAAAGTGCTGGGATTATAGGCGTGAGCCACTGCACCCGGCTCTGTTTCCTCTATCTTTTGCAAAGTCAAATCAAAGACATCCATTTATTCACTCACTTAACAAATATTTATTGAATCCTGATTACATGCCAGCCTGGGGATACAAACATGAAGGAAACTTAGCTCTTGCCCCAAAGGAGAGCACAACCTGGTGAGAAGCAGACACCTAAATAAATCATGATATAGTGTTAGAATGTCTATAATTAGAGGCATAAATAAAGTGCTATAGGAGCAAAGAAGAGAGAATGAGTAGTTCCGCCTCAGGGTAGAGGACGCTTCTCATAGGCCTCATAAAAAGGTTGATGGCCGGGCCTGGTGGCTCATGCCTGTAATCCCACCACTTTGGGAGGCCGAGGCAGGTGGATCACTTGAGGTCAGGAGTTCAAGACCAGCCTGGCCAATATGGTGTAACCCTGTATCTACTAAAAATACAAAAATTAGCTGGGTGTGGTGGTGCACACCTGTAATCCCAGCTACTCAGGAGGCTGAGGCAAGAGAATCACTTGAACCTGGGATGTGGATGTTGCAGTGAGCCAAGATTGCACCATTGCACTTCAGCCTGGGCAACAAGAGAGAAAGTGCGTTTCAAAAATAGTAATAATAATAATAATAATCAAAACAGGCTGGCCGCTGTAGCTCACGCCTGTAATCCAAGCACTTCAGGAGGCCCATGTCAGGGGATCACCTGAGGTCACGAGTTCAAGACCAGCCTGACCAAATGGCAAAACCCCATCTCTACAAAAATACAAAAATTAGCTGGGTGTGTTGGCATGCGCCTGTAGTTCCAGCTACTTGGGAGGCTGAGGCAGAAGAGTTGCTTGAACCCGGGAGGCAGAGGTTGTAGTGAGCCGAGATCAAGCCACTGCACTCCCGCCTGGATACTGAAGATTGAGAAGAAGTTACCTAACCAAGAGGAAAGGAGAGAAAGGCATTCCAGGCCTGAGAGCCAGAATAAAGATGAACAAGTATGTACTAGATTGGTAAATTCAGAGAACAGTCACTAGGATAGAAAATGGACAAAAGTATCCAGACATGAGGCCAGAAAAGGAGGTTAGGGCCAGGTGAGGTGGCTCACGCCTGTAATCCCAGCACTTTGGGAAGCTAAGGTGGGCGGATCACCTGAGGTCAGGAGTTCAAGACTACCCTGGGCAACATGGTGAAATTCCGTCTCTACAAAAATTAGCTGGGTGTGGTGGCGCATGCCTGTAATCCCAGCTACTCGGGAGGCTGAGGCAGGAGAACCACTCAAACCCAGGAGGTGGAGGTTGCAGTGAGTCGAGATCACACCACTGCACTCCAGCCTGGGTGACAGAGTAAGACTTCATCTCAAAAAAAAAGAAAAAAAAAATTAGCCAGGAGCGGTGGTGTGCGCCTGTAGTCCCAGCTACTTGGGAGGCTGAGGCAGGAGGATTGCTTGAGACCAGGAAGTCGAGGTCAAGGTTGCAGTGAGCCGTGATGGCACCACTGCACTCCAGCCTGGGTGACAGAGTGAGATCCTGTCTCAGAAAAAAAAAAAAAGAAAAAAGAAAAGAAAAGTAGGTTAGAGTATGATATGATCTTAAAGAGCCTTGAGGTTTCATGGAAAATGCTTTAGGCCCTGGAGACAGACTGTAACTTCTTTACCATTTACTAGGTATGAAACATTGGGTAACTTAATGTCCTAAGCCACATTTCCCAACCCTAAAAGAGGAATGCTGTCATGTAATAGTATTCATTGAGCATCTACTATGGGCCAAGCACATAATGATAATAATGCCACTTTATAGGGTTGTTGGGAGGACAAGTTAATAAATAAAAAGCATCTTGAGGCTGGGCGCAGTAGTTCACGCCTGTAATCCCAGCAGTTTGGGAGGCCGAGGTGGGCGGATCACGCGGTCAGGAGATCAAGACCATCCTGGCTAACACGGTTTTTAGCACAGTCATCACAGATGAACAAATCCTTAAATATATTAGTAGAGTTTCCAAAAGCACTTCACAGAACATTTAGGCCCTTGAGGGAGACCTGTCTCCTCTAGGACAGTCTTTCTTCTAGGAGGATATTTCTAGGAATTAGGAGAAGGAATTTGGCCAACCTGGGTTCCGGATATTTCTATTGCCTGTAATAGAGTTGAGGGGAGAAGGAAAACAGTTTAGAAAGGGTGATAACTGGGAGCTGTTCTGTTTTATTTTATTTTTGAGACAGGGTCTCACTCTGTTGCCTAGGCTGGAGTGCAGTGGCTACTTCTATTTTAGAAAGTCTGAATTTGAAGTGATGGAAATACATCTGAATGGAGATATATTTTTGGCTGCAGAAATTATTTTATGTACGTCTGAAGACTTGTATACATGTTCCAACCCTTTGACCTTATAATTATTCTGTTAGAAGTTTTTCATACGGAAATTACCCAAAAGAGAAGGAAAACTGGAAAAGCAGAATAATAAAAAAGGAAACAATCTAATTGTCCATAATATGAATACAGCTAAGTAAATTATCTGCTTGATATGATATAATAGATTATTATGTAACTATCAAAATATAGTTATAGGCTAGGCGCGGTGGCTCATGCCTGTAATCCCAGCTCTTTGCAAATCCCAGCCCTTGGCTAAATCTAGGAGGCCAAGGAGGGTGGATCACTTGAGGCCAGAAATTCGAGACCAGCCTGGGCAACATAGCAAAACCCCATCTCTATAAAAAGATACAAAAATTAGCCAGGCGGCCGGGCGTGGCGGCTCATGCCTGTAATCCCAGCACTTTGGGAGGCCGCGGCAGGCAGATCACCTGAGGTCGGGAGTTCGAGACCAGCCTGACCAACATGGAGAAACGCCCCCTCTCTACTAAAAATACAAAATTAGCCTGGTGTGGTGGCATATGCCTGTAATCCCAGCTACTCAGGAGGCTGAGGCAGGATCATCGCTTGAACCCGGGAGGCAGGGGTTGTGGTGAGCTGAGATTGTGTCATTGCACTCCAGCCTGGGCAACAGGAGCAAAACTCTATCTCAAAAAAAAAAAAAAAAAACTTAAAATAAAATATAAATAAATTGCACCAACTTAAATCCCACCAGCAGTGTATAACATATCCTTACCAGCATGTGTTATTATATAATTTTTTTCCTTTTTGACTATCTGAAGGTTATAAAGTGATGTTTCCCTTTGGTTTAAACTTTCAGTTCTCTGATTACTAATAAAGTTGTGTGCATTTTTTCATATGTTTATTGACCATTCAAGTCCCTTCTATGAAATGCCTCTTTATATCTTTTGCCTTACTTGGTTATATATCTCTTGTTTAAGCCTTTTGTAAGTGCTAGGCGTGGGGGCTAAAGGGTTTTGCATAGGTTATATTATGAATCCTTACAATCTACTTACTGCCTTGAGTCCTTTTTTAGAGCAAGATATTTATACATGTTAATGAGTCTTTGCTACTGTATAAGGTATCTGTCTACAGATTTAAAGAAAAAGAAACACTTCTAAGTTTCCTAACCTTTAGCAAAGTGTAATGCCTCCACACCCAACACATTTATTTTAGGAAAGACCTTAATTCTGACTCTATTTCACAAATGTTATTTGAAAGCAGCATTAGCTTTATCAGTTAAAGAGTTTTTTTTAAATCAAAAATAGCGTGCATTTGAAAAAGAAGACAGTGAGCTGCTAGTAGTTTAGCCCCCTTGCCACTTTAAGTGTGAAACAGACCAGCAGCATCACCATCCACCGGGAACTTGTTAGAAATGTAGAATCTTGAGCCTCACTCTAGATCTACTGAATCAGAATGTACATTTTAAAAAGGTCTCCAGGTGACTCACCGGTACTTTTCAATTTGCAAAGGGCTGGTTAGCTAAACGGTGGTAGACACTACATGTAGGATCTGGTTAGGACTGGGGCTGAAGGAATGTCTTTGTTTTTTCAGTGTTTTTGGAGCCTGGCATTGTTAGGTGTAAGTGCTTGAATCTCTGAGGGGCCCATCTAGGTGAAATGGAGCTGAGAACAAGCAAGTTACCTGGATCTGTCAGGTAGTTTCTGGTCTTACAGCCCCAGAAAAATAAAATAGACTAAACAATGTGGCCTGAAATATATCTAATTGAGGTCTAACTAATTTTTTATTTTTTTTCTAGAATGATCTATACAATTGATCCAACTCTTCATTTTGAGTATATGATTCAGTCTGAACAGTCTTACATTAACTAGATGGGTTTGACTAATAGATTTTTGAAACTTAGAACCTTAGAAATCGTTCGTACCAACACTTTCATTTTATAGATGAGGCAAATGAAGCATCATGCAATTAAGGGAGAGATCACACAGCGTTCAGTGGCAGGATGACAGTCCCAGTCTTGGGCTTTTGCCATTTAATCAGAGGCCAGATTAGGAATTTCCCAATTCTCTAGATAATCTGGCCTGAGGTTGGTAAACTCAGTAATTTTTTTTTTTTGTATAATTAAAGGAATGAATTAATATCTTGTGAAAATAGCCTGGTAATGTAAAACAACATAAAAAGTAACTTTTTTTTTTTTTTTTTTGAGACAGGGTCTTGCTATCACCCAGGCTGGAATGCAGTGGCACTATCACAATCCGCTGCAGCCTCAACCTCCTCCGCTCAAGCCATCCTCCCACTTCAGCCTTCCCAGTAGCTTGTACAGGTGTGCAACACCACACCCAGCTAATTTTTGTATTTTTTTGTAAAGGCAGGGTTTTGCTATGTTGTCTGGCTGGTCTCGAACTCCTGGGCTTGAGTAATCTGCCCACCTTGGCCTCCCAAGGTGCTGGGATTACAGGCATGGGCCACTGCGCCTGGCATAAAGCAACTTTCTTAGTGAAAAGATTGTATAACAGGCCAGGTGTGGTGGTTTACACTCGTAATCCCAGGACTTGAAGACCCCGAAGTGGGAGGATCACTTGAGGCCAGGAGTTCCAGATCAGCCTGGAGTATCCAGGCTGGAGTATCCAGAACATAGTGAGACCCTGTCTCTACAAACGAACAGACAAAAAAAGATTCTATAACACTCACCCAATAGCAATTGTTAAGCAGCAAAATAACTTAAATGCCACCATCTTCAGGGCTCCTTTCTAGCTCCAGTGCAGTTAGAAAGTTTGGATTTAAAGAAACATCTGAGGCCAGGCATGGTGGCTCACGCCTGTAATCCCAACACTTTGGGAGGCCGAAGTGGGCGGATCACAAGGTCAGGAGTTTGAGACCAGGCTGACCAACATGGTGAAACCCCGTTTCTACTAAAAATACAAAAATTAGCTGGGCGTGGTGGCACGCACCTGTAATTCCAGCTACTCAGGAGGCTGAGGCAGGAGAATTGCTTGAACCCGGGAGGTAGAGGTTGCAGTGAGCCGAGATCTTGCCATTGCATTCCAAACTGTGCGACAGAGCAAGACTCCGTCTCAAAAAAAAAAAAAAAAAGGCAGCATCTGGTAGGCCAGATGTGGTAGCTCATGCCTGTAAGCCCAGCACATTGGGAGGCCAAGGGTAGGGGGTGGATCACTTGAGGCCAGGAGATCAAGACCAGCCTGGCCAACATGGCGAAATCCTGTCTCTACTAAAAATGCAAAATTAAAAAAAAAAATTAGCCAGAAATGGTGGTGCACACCTGTAGTTCCAGCCAGTTGGGAGGCTGAGGCAGGAGAAATGCTTGAACCTGGGAGGCGGACGCCACAGTGAGCCAAGATCACGCCACTCCACTCCAGCCTGGGTGACAGAGCAAGACTCTATCTCAATAAATAAATAAATAAATAGGCCAGATGCAGGGGCTCATGCCTGTAATCCCAGCACTTTGGGAGGCTGAGGCGGGCTGATCATGAGGTCAAGATATCAAGGCCATCCTGGCCAACATGGTGAAACCCCGTCTTTACTGAAAATACAAAAAATTAGCTGGGCATGGTGGCGTGGGCCTGTAGTCCCAGCTACTCAGGAAGCTGAGGCAGGAGAATCGCTTGAACCTGGAAGGCAGAGGTTGTAGTGAGCCGAGATTGTGCCACTGCACTCCAGCCTGGTGACACGGTGAGACTCCATCTAAAAATAACATAACATAACATACATAACATAACATAACATAACATAACATAACATAACATAACATAACATAAATAACATAACATAACATAACATAACATAACATAACATAACATAACATAAATAATAAAATAAAGAAGCATCTGACACTCAGACTTCTCCACTCTTCTTACTGAATCCTATCCTATAATTAAAAGTAAAAATAGGCTGGGCATGGTGGCTCACACCTGTAATCCCAGCACTTTGGGTGGCCGAAGTGGGTGGATTACCTGAGGTCAGGAGTTCGAGACCAGCCTGACCAACAAGATGAAACCCCGTCTCTACTAAAAAAAAATATATATATATATATATATATATACAAAAAATTAGCTGGGCATGGTGGCGCATGCCTGTAATTCCAGCTACTTGGGAAGCTGAGGCAGGAGAATTGCTTGAACCTGGGAGGCAGGATTGCAGTGAGCCGAGATCGCACCATTGCACTCCAGCCTGGGCAACAAGAGTGAAACTCCGTCTCAAAAAAAAAAAAAAAAAGTCAAAATAATAAATAAATAAATACATAATACAAAAAATTGGGGATGGTAGTAAGAGGAGTAAAATACTGGGTGTGGTGGCTCATGCCTGTAATCTTAGCACTTTGGGAGGCCAAGGCGGAAGGATCCCTTGAGCCCAGGAGCTGGAGACCAGTCTTGGGCAACAGGGCATGGTGGCACACGTCTGTAGCTACTTGGGACGCTGAAGCAGGAGGACTGCCTGAGCCCAGGAAGTCAAGGCTGCAGTGAGCTGTGATCTCACCAGTGCACTCCAGCCTGGGTGACAGAGCGAGACCCCATCTCAAAAAAAAAAGTAAAAATAAAATAAAAGAGTTCAAAGTAAAGATTTAAAAAAAGTTTAACTCTGGTGACTTCCTAATCCCTAAATTATACTGACTTAAACTAATTCCACACTTACTGTTGCAGCCCCACCTCCAGAAGGGCAGACATGGAAGGACCCTATTGTTCTGGGCTTCCTTTCTTTGTCCACTCCCAGCCTCTGAACAGTCACATTAAGCTATCCTTCTCCTGCTCTTTGAGATCTAAAAAAGACCTGGGGTTTTCCCTGCCGCTGGGCAAGTTTATGACAAATATTGTTGCTCCCCTATTTTAAAACTTCCCTTTCCCCATAAGAAGCATTTCTGTGGTCACTGGGGACTTTTACAACTAATAATAAACACAGATTCAAGCAGCTCAAAGGGATTCACATACACTTTTTAACAATGATGGAAGAAAGATACAAATAAACGGCCAGAAGTGGTCATCTCCTGGGAGGGGAGTGGGGCGGGGTGGAGGGAGGTCAAAGGCAATTTAATCTTATCTGAATTGTTAGAATATTTTGCAGAGGCAGGCATGGTGGCTCACGCCTGTAATCCCAGCACTTTGGGAGGCGGCGGCAGGAGGGTCGCTTGAGCCCAGGAGTTGCCTTGGGCAACATGGCGAGACCTCATCTGTACAACAAACAAAACTAAAAATTTAGCCAGGCATGGTGGCACAGACCTGCAGTGGTCCAAGCTACTTGGGAGGCTGAGGCATGAGGACCTCCTGATCCCAGGAGATCAAGTCTGCAGTAAGCTGTGATCGCGCCACTGCACTCGTGCCACTACAACAGCGAGACTCTGTCTCAAAAAAAGGAAAAAAGAATATTTTGCAAAGAAAATATATCAATGGGCCGAGCGTGGTGGCTCACGCCTGTAATCCCAGCACTTTGGGAGGCCGAGGCGGGGGGATTACGAGGTTAAGAAATCGAGAGCCTCCTGGCTAACATGGTGAAACCCCGTCTCTACTAAAAATACAAACAAATAAGCCGGGGGCAATGGCGGGCGCCTGTAGTCCCAGCTACTCGAGAGGCTGAGGCAGGAGAACGGCGTGAACCCGGGAGGCGGAGCTTGCAGTGAGCCGAGATCACGCCACTGCACTCCAGCCGGGGCGACAGAGCGAGACTCCGTCTCAAAAAAGAAAAGAAAAAAAGAAAATATATCAATGTATTACTTAATTAAAGCAAGGAATCATGGAAAAAAATGGAAGAACTACATGCTCATATTAAAATTTTAATCTATACAGCAAAGGAAGTAAAAGTTGCCCACTCCCGATTCTCTAACCCACTCCCCAGAAGAAGCCTCTGTTGGGAAGTGTTTTTATGCCCTTCCATTAATGTTCTAAGCATATTTATACGTACCCAATTCTTTTTCTCTCTCTCTCTTTCTACAAAGTAGAATCACAAAGCATGGTTTTGAGTTTCCTTTATTCACCCAACATTTATTATGTCTTGGGTGGGATGGCTTTTAGCAATGTGCTCTCTCTCTTTTTAAAAATAAAATTTTTAACTGTAATTTTAATTCTAATTTTCCAGCCTGGTTAACATAGGAAGGCCCCGTTTCTACAAAAAAAAATTTAAAAACTAACCGGGCATGGTGGCACACCTGTAGTCCCAGCTACTGGGAAGGCTGAGGCAGGAGGGTCACTTGAACCCAGGGGGTCGAGGCTGCAGTGAGCCCTGATTGTGCCACTGCACTCCAGCTTGGGTGACAGAGCAAGACACTGTCTCAAAAAATAATAATAGAATACACTTTTATTTATTTATTTATTTATTTATTTATTTATTTATTTTTGATACGGAGTCTTGCTCTGTTGCCCAGGCTTGAGTGCAGTGGCACAATCTTGGTTGACTGCAACCTCCACCTCCTGGATTCAAGCGATTCTCCTGCCTCAGCTTCCTGAGTAGCTGGGATTACAGGGATGTGCCACCACGCCTGGCTAATTTTTGTATTTTTTAGTGGAGATGGAGTTTCACCATGTTGGCCAGGCTGGCCTTCTTTTTTTTTTTTGAGACAGAGTCTCTATTGCCCAGGCTGGAGTGCAATGGCACTATGTTGGATCACTGCAACCTTTGTCTCCTGGGTTCAAGTGATTCTCCTGCCTCAGCCTCCCAAGTAACTGGGGTTGCAGGAATGTGCCACCATGCCTGGCTAATTTTTGTGTTTTTAGTAGAGAAAGGGTTTTGCCATGTTGGCCAGGTTCGTCTCAAACTCCTGTCATCAAGGGATCCACCCTCCTCAGCCTCCCAAAGTGTTGGGATTACAGGCGTGAGCCACCACACCTGGCCATAAACTTTTATTTTTTAGAGCAATTTTAGGTTCACAGCAAAAAGTACAGAGTTCCTATTAATATTATAACCTCTATCCCCAAACATGCACAACCTTCTCCAGTATCAATATCCCCTAGCAAAGTGGTATATTTGTTACAGTTGATGAACCTACATTGACACATCATTGTCATCGAAGGTCTGTACTTTACGTTAGGGTTCACTCTTGGTGTTGTGCATTCTATACATATAATAAACACATTTGGCCAGGTGCAGTGGCTCACGCCTGTAATCCCAGCACTTTGGGAAGTCAAGGTGGGTGGATCACCCGAGGTCAGGAGTTCGAGACTAGTCTGACCAATATGGTGAAACCCCATCTCTACTAAAAATACAAAAATTAGCTGGGTGTGGTGATCTGCGCCTGTAAGTCCCAGCTACTTGGGAGGCTGAGACAGGAGAATTGCTTGAACCTGGAAGCTTGAGGTTGCAGTGAGCTGAGATTGCACCACTGTCCTCCAGCCTGGGCAACAGAGTGAGACTCTGTCTCAAAAAAAAACCAAAGCCAAAAAAAAAACCCCACATTTGTCCATCATTGTAGTATCATTCAGAGTAGTTCACTGCCCTAATGATCCCCTGTGCTCTGCCTATTCAACCCTACTTCCGCTTAGCCCTTGGCAACCACTAATCTTTTCACTGTCTCCATAGTTTTGCATTCTCTAGAATGTCATATAGCTGGAATTATACAGTATGTAGGCTTTTCACGCTGGCTTCTTTCACTTGGTAGTATGCGTTTAAAGGTCCTCCCTGACTTTTTGTGGCTCAATAGCTCATTTCCTTTCAGTGCTGAATAATATTCCATTGTCTGATGTACCACAGTTTATTTATCCATTCATCTACTTTAGGACATCTTGATTACTTCCGAGTTTTGGCAATTATGAATAGAGCTGCTATAAATATAAACAAGTTTTCATATAGACATAAGTTCTCAATTAATTTGGATAAATATAAAGGAGTGTGATTGGTGGATCATATGGTTAGAATTATTTATTTATTTATTTTTTCATTTTTACTCCTGGGAACTCAGGACAGAGTATGTTCATTTTGTGAGAAACTGCCAACTGTCTTCCAAAGAGGCTGTGCCATTTTACATCCCACCAGCAGTGAATGAGAGCTCTTATTTTTTCACTTCCGTGCTAGCATTTGGTGCTGTCAGTGTTCTGGATTTTGGCCATGCTAATAGGTGTGTGGAGGTATCTCGTTTTCATTTGCAATACCCTAATGACTTAGGGTGTTGGACATCTTTAATTTATTTTATTTTATTTTATTTTTTTGAGATGGAGTCTCACTCTGTCGCCCAGGCTGGAGGGCAGTGGCGCGATCTCTGTTCACTGCAACTTCTGCCTCCCGGGTTCACGCGATTCTCCTGCCTCAGCCTCCTGAGTAGCTGGGATTACAGGCGCCTGCCACCACGCCCAGCTAATTTTTGTGTTTTTAGTAGAGACCGGGTTTCACTATGTTGGTCAGGCTGGTCACGAACTTCTGACCTTGTTATCCGCCCGCCTCCCAGAGTGCTGGAATTACAAGCGTGAGCCACTGCACCTGGCCTGGACATCTTTTAATATGCTTACTTGTCATCCGTATTTCTTCCTAGGTGAGACGTTTGTTCAGGTTTTTTTGCCCACTTTTCAGATCCAGTTGTTCATTTTCTTATTGTTGAGTTTTCAGGGTTCTTTGTATAGCTTGGATAACAGCCCTTTATGAAAGGTGGGTTTTTTTTTGTAGTTGTAGTTTTTAAATGTTTATTTTATGTACAAAGAGCAATCATGGTTTTTTATTGGGTGGATGCCTTGGATAATCCATTCAAGGAAGATCACTTAGTCCAACTTAATGAAACCTATATCCTTCACATACCGATGGAAACACTGGAGGCACATATTGTGGCCATATTTCTGGATCAGACTGTGCAGGTCTGAACAGATGCCATGAGAGCGAGAACCCTGGCCGAATTTTTGCAGGTGGCTCTGGTACAGCTGCGGGTGATCCATCTTGCTCTCAGGAATGCAGTGAGGTAAAAGGAAAGCCATGAAACATGTCTTTTGCAAATATTCTCTCCCAGTCTGTGGCTCCTCTTCTTGTTCTCTCCTTTTTTTTTTTTTTTTCTGAGACGGAATCTCGCTCTGTTGCCCAGGCTGGAGTGCAGTGGGCCGATCTCGGCTCACTGCAAGCTCCGCCTCCCGGGTTCACGCCATTCTCCTACCTCAGCCTCCAGAGTAGCTGGGACTACAGGCGGCCCGCCACCGCGCCTGGCTAATTTTTTGTATTTTTAGTAGAGACGGGGTTTCAGAGTGGTCTCGATCTCCTGACCTCGTGATCTGCCTGCCTCGGCCTCCCAAAGTGCTGGGATTACAGGCGTGAGCCACCGCGCCCGGCTCATCTTCTTGTCCTCTTGAGGCCCCATTCTTTTTAATGGGTGCATAGCATTTTATTGGGTGCCTTATTTAACCAGTCCCCTCTTAATGAACATTCATGTTGTTTTTTTCCAGTTTTTGCTATTAAATGTTACAATGGATAGCTTCTAATAATCACATTTGAATATCTGTGTAAATATGTATGTGGAATAAATTTCTTGGCCCTGTGCAGTGGCTCACGCCTGTAATTCCAGCACCTTGGGAGACAAAGGCAGGAGGATTGCTTGAGGCCAGGAATTCGAGAGTAGTCTGAGCATAGTAGCGAGACCCTCTCTTTACAAAAAAATATTTTAAATTAGCTAAGTGTGCTTAACAATGGTGATAATAAAAGAGGAAGAAGAAAAAGAAGAAGAGGAAGAGGAAGAGGAAAGAAGGAAGAAGGAGAAGGCGAAGGAGAAAGAAGAAGAAGAAGAAGAAGAAGAAGAAGAAGAAGAAGAAGAAGAAGAAGAAGAAGAAGAAGAAGAAAAATTAGCTGAGCATGATGGTGTATGCTGTAGTACCAGCTACTCCAGAGGTTGAGGCAGGAGAATGGTTTGAGCTCAGGAGTTCCAGACTGTGGTGAGTTATACTCATTCCACGTGCCCCTGCACACCAGGCTGTGAATGTGAGCCCCTGTCTCTAAAAAACCAAAAAATAAATTGTTGTAGCCAACTTGTTTTCCAAAACAAAGTAGCGCCTTCAAATATAATTGATAATTTATTATTTATTTCTGAGCACTTCTGTGAGGTGGATAAATAACACATTCCAGTTAATTTTCAAGATTAACAATAGGCTCGAGACCATTTGTACATTATTATATATTTCACTATAACCTGAGACCCATAGTGGCTCAATCAAGAAATATTTACTAACTAGTCAACTATGGACACAGCTTCTAAAACTTCCTATAATTTGTATTCAATAAAAAGTGGGCTGGGCGTGGTGGCTCACACCTGTAATCCCAGCACTTTGGGAGGCTGAGGCGGGCAGATCACGAGGTCAGGAGATCGAGACCATCCTGGCTAACATGGTGAAACCCCGTGTCTACTGAAAATACAAAAAATTAGTCGGGCGTGGTGGCGGGCGCCTGTAGTCCCAGCTACTCTGGAGGCTGAGGCAGGAGAATTGCGTGAACCCAGGAGGTGGAGCTTGCAGTGAGTGGAGATTGTGCCACTGCACTCCAGCCTGGGTGACACAGCAAGATTCCATCTCAAAAAAAAAAAAAAAAAGCGGGGGAGGCAACAGATATCACACCATTGCACTCCAGTCCAGGAAACAGAGTGTAACCCTGTGTGGAAAAAAAAAAAAGTGGACTGCAAACCCCATATAGAGTGATCATATAATTGGCTGGGTGCAGTGGTGCACACCTGTAATCCTAGCACTTTGGGAGGCTGAGGCAGGTGGATCACCTGCAGTCAGGAGTTTGAGACCAGCCTGGCCAACATGGCAAAACCCTGTCTCTACTAAAAATTCAAAAATTAGCCAGGCATGGTGGCACATGCCTGTAATCCCAGCTACTCAGGAGGCTGAGGTAGGAGAATCGCTTGAACCCAGGAGGCGGAGGTTGCAGTGAGCCAAGATCGTTCTACTGCACTCTAGCCTGGGCGACAGAGTCAGACTCTGTCACACACACACACACACAAAAGCACAGTGCTCCAGCTCTGCTAAGGGCAGACTGCCTCCTCAAGTGGGTCCCTGACCCTGGTGCCTCCTGACTGGGAGACACCTCCCAACAGGGGTCGACAGACATTTCATACAGGAGAACTCCGTCTGGCCTCAGGCCAGTGCCCCTCTAGGACGAAACTACTTCTGGAGGAAGGAGCAGTCAGAAATCTTTGCTGTTCCCATCAAGCTACCATTGACTTTCTTTGTAGAGTTAGAAAAAACTACTTTAAATTTCATATGGAACCAAAAAAGAACCTGTATAGCCAAGAAAATTCTAAGCAAAAAGAACAAAGCTGGAGGCATCACGCTACCTGACTTCGAACTATACTACAAGGCTACAGTAACCAAAACAGCATGGTACTGATACTAAAACAGATATATAGAACAATGGAGCAAAACAGAGACTTCAGAAATAACACCACACATCTGCAACCATCTGATCTTTGACAAACCTAACAAAAATAAGCAATGGGGGAAAGGAATCCCTATTTAAGAAATGGTGCTGGGAAAACTGGCTAGCCATTTGCAGAAAACAGAAACTGGACCTCTTCCTTACACCTTATACAAAAATTAACTCAAGATGGATTAAAGACTTAAATGTAAAACCCAAAACCATAAAAACCCTAGAAGAAAACCTAGGCAATCCCATTCAGGACATAGGCATGGGCAAAGACTTCAGGACTAAAACATCAAAAGCAATTGCAACAAAAGCCAAAATTGACAAAGGGGATCTAATTAAACTAAAGAGGTTCTGCACAACAAAGAAACTATCATCAGAGTGAACAGGCAGCCTAAGAATGGGAGAAAATTTTTGCAATCTACCTATCTGACAAAGGACCAATATCCAGACTCTACAAGGAACTTAAACAAATTTACAAGAAAAAAACAAACAACCTTATCAAAAAGTGGGCAAAGGATATGAACAGACACTTCTCAAAAGAAGACATTTATGCAGCCAACAAAGGTGAAAAAAAGCTCATCATCACTGGTCATTAGATAAATTCAAATCAAAACCTCAATGAGATACCATCTCATGCCAGTTAGAATGGTGATTATTAAAAAGTCAGGAAACAAAGATGCTGGCAAGGCTGTGGAGAAATAGGAATGCTTTTACACTGTTGATGGGAGTGTAAATTAGTTCAACCATTGTGGGAGACAATGTTGTGATTCCTCAAGGATCTAGAACCAGAAATACCATTTGACCCAGCAATCGCATTACTGGGTATATACCCAAAGGATTATGAATCATTCTACTATAAAGACGCATGCACACATATGTTTATTGCAGCACTATTAACAATAGCAAAGGCTTGGAACCAACTCAAATGCCCATCAATGATAGGCTGGATAAAGAAAATATGGCACATGTACACCATAGAATACTATACAGCCATAAAAAACAATGAGCTCATGTCCTTTGAAGGGACATGGATAAAATTGGAAACCATCCTTCTCAGCAAACTAACACAGGAACAGAAAACCAAACACCACATGTTCTCACTCACAAGTGGGAGTTGAACAATGAGAACGCATGGTCACAGAGAGGGGAACATCACACATAGGTCAGGGGGTAGGGGGCAAGGGGAGGGAGAGCATTAAGATAAATACCTAATGCATGCAGGGCTTAACACCTAGAGGATGGCTTGATAGGTGCAGCAAACCACAATGGCACATGTATACCTATGTAACAAACCTATACATTCTGCACTTGTATCCCAGAACTAAGAGTAAAATAAAGAAAAAAAAAGAGTGATCATATAATTTCTCATCCAAACACTTAAAAAGCAGGCATAACACATAACAGGGTCTTTCCCAAACAAAACAGGACTTATGGTTACCTTATATGTAAAATGCCATTTTTTTTTCTGTTTAGAGATAGGGTCTTGTTCTGTCACCCAGACTGGAGTGCAGTGGCACAATCAGAGCTTACTGCAACCTCCACCTCTTGGGCTCAAGTGATCCTCCCACCTCAGTCCCCTGAGTAAAGGGGACTACAGGTGTGCACCACCACGCCTGGATAATTTTTCTTGCTTTTGTAGAGACAGGGTTTTGCCATGTTGTGTGGGCTGATCTCGAACTTCCAGGCTTAAGCAATGCCCCTGCCTCAGCTTCCCAAAGTACTGGGATTACAAGCTTGAGCCACTGTACCTGGCCAAGGATGTATTTTTAAGTGAAAAAAGATGCAAAGTTCAAAACTTTTTAAGATGGTACGTTCTGTGTAAAAATGAGGATAATTTTGCTTACATCTGCATAAAGGAACTGCGGAAACACACTCCAGAGAAACAAGGTAGAGTGGGAAATAGTGGGAAATCTAATTTTTTTTTTCTTTTTTGAGACAGAGTCACCCTCTGTCACCCAGGCAGGAGTGCAGTGGCACAATCTTGGCTCACTGCAACGTCTTCTTCCTGGGTTCAAGCGATTCTCCTGCCTCAGCCTCCTGAGTAGCTGGGACTACAGGTGCCTGCCACCACGCCAGGCTAATTTTTTGTATTTTAGTAGGCACAGGTTCTCACCATGTTGGCCAGGCTGGTCTCAAACTCCTGAGCTCAAGCGATCTGAACATCTTGGCCTCCCAAAGTGCTGGGGTTATAGGCCTGGCTGGAAATTTGTGTATTTTATTCTTACTTTTTAAGATGGAGTCTTGCTCTGTTGTCCAGGCTAGAGTGCAGTGGCATGATCTCAGCTCACCGCAACCTCCGCCTCCCAGGTTCAAGCAATTCTCGGGTCTCAGCCTTCCCAGTAGCTAGGATTGCAGGCATGCGCCACCACGCCCAGCTAATTTTTGTACTTTTAGTAGAGACGGGGTTTTACCATGTTGGCCAGACTGGTCTCGAACTCTTGACCTCAAGTGATCCACCCTCCTCGGCCTGCCACAGTGCTGGGATTACAGGCGTGAGCCACTGTGCCTGGCCTTATGTATTTTAGATTGTGAATGTATTATATTCTATGAAAAAAATTACTGGAGAAACTCTACAAATACAAGATTGAGGGGAACATCAAGGAATGACTGCTTAAAAAATAGCTGAGCATCGTGGTACACACCTGTAATTCCAGCTACTTGGGAGGCTGAGGCACGAGAATCACTTGAACCCAGGAGGTGGAGGTTGCAGTGAGCTGAGATCGTGCCATTGCACACCAGTCTGGGTAACGAAGTGAGACTCCATCTCAAAAAACAAAAACAAAGCAAAATAATAAGTAAGAGCAGTGGCTTAAGCCTGTAGTTCCAGCTACTTGGGAGGCTGAAGCAGGAGGATCGCTTGAGGCCAGGAGTTTGAGACTAGCCTGGGCAACGTAATGAGACTCAGTCTCTAAAAAAAAAAAAAAATTAAAATTAATAAATAAAGGCAACAATGTGTGTGTATTCATATATATATGATTCATATGTGTGTGGATTCATATATATGTATATCTATATATATACACACATATATATATGAATTCCAGATGGGCAGGGGATTATCCTATCATTCCAATAAGAATAATTTAATAACAAGGGTTTTGTTTGTTTGTTTTAAGACAGGGTCTTGTTCTGTCGTCCAGGCTGGAGTTCAGTGGCATGATCTTGGCTCACTGCAACTTCTGCCTCTCGGGTTCAAGTGATTCTCCTGCCCCAGCCTCCCAAGTAGCTGGGACTACAGGCATATGCCACCACACCCAGCTAATTTTTGTATTTTTAGTAGAGATGGGGTTTCACCATGTTGGCCAGGATGGTCTCAAACTCCTGAACTCAAGTAATCCACCCTCCTCGGCCTCCCAAAATGCTGGGATTACAGGTGTGAGCCACCGTGCCTGGCCATAACAAGGGTTTTTTAAAAGCAGGCAAATTAAGGAAAAGTGGAGATTGGTGAGATGTGATGTATAATAAGGATTCAAGGCTGGCTTTGAAGATAGGGGAAGAGGCCATGAGCTAGGGAGTGTGAGGGCCTGGGAAGCTGGGAAAGGAAAGAAACTGAGAGCCTCCAGAAAGGAACACAGCCCTATCAACATCTTGATTTTAGTCCAGTGAGACTAAAATCAGACTTCTAACCTACACGGCTGTAAGAGAGTAAATTTACCCAGGCTTGCGAGGTCTGAGGAAAACAAGAAGAAAAAAAAAAAGTAAATTTGTTTGTTGTTAGCCGCTAAGGTGATAGTAATTTGTTATAGCAGCAATAGATCATGAGCACATGGTTATGGAGCCAATTCATTTCTATCTTCTTGTCTCTGCTCACTAGAAACGTCTTTATCCGTAATTTGGTTTTCATTAGAAGGATAGTAGCGTATATAAATGGCCACTCCCACTGCAAAATAAGAGCATATTCTGGTTTATAAATCATCCTTGGGAGGTTTTGGTTAACATGATTCGGTCCCTTAAATCTGAGCATGGTGTTATTTCTGGAAATTTTAAGATGCCGCTCAGGTAATGGGAATGTACCAAATTGAATTTCTGACCCTATCTGATGGTACATTGACCCATCTTGTGAAGATCAGCTGGCTGGTTCGTTCCACCTTCAGCGATGACATTTTCTACTTGCGAATGCCAAATGCCAGATGAACGCATGTAAAGGATATTAACAATACAAGCCAGAAAAATGGTAAGGGCCAAAGAAAGGTGCAGAGTAAAAGCTATTCAGAGGAATTTGAAGGACAGCTCCCAAAGTCTTCTGATAGGGAGGACCTGAGAAGTTTGCAAGGGAAGGAGGGCTTGAATTAGGCATTTATACGAGTAAAACACCAGAAGCAAATGCAGTTAAAGCAGAAGAGATTAATAAAAGATTGGAAGGGCAGATTGAAATTATCTTCTGTGGGAATATGATGGTTGAGGAATTTGGATTGGACAACCAGGAGCTAACAAAGGTTTTAGGGAAGGATCACGATGAAAAGTTTGGGGAGATATTAACCTATATCTATGGAGTTACAGTTCTGTGAACTAGGCTAGCACTTAATTATGGTCTGAATTCAAACATGAAATGCAAAAAAACAGCAGGGATTATCTGGGAGAATGAAGGACATACTTTTGGTCTTTATTGCTGAAACCATGTCATGGCTAGATGTTCCTCTCAATTTGTGTTGAATAGATAGGATTTCTGTCACATTAGAGTGTGAAGAGCATGAGAGTAAACAGTGCCCTCTGAAAAGGAAAATCTTTTAGCTTGAGCAAATTTATTTTTATTATTTATTTATTGAGACAGAGTCTCACTTTGCCACCCAGGCTGGAGTGCGATGGCATGATCTCAGCTCACTACAACCGTCACCTCCCAATTTCAAGCCATTCCTCTGCCTCAGCCTCCCGAGTAGCTGGGACTACAGAAGTGCACCACCAAATCCGGCTAATTTTTGTATTTTTAGTAGAGACAGGATTTTGCCATGTTGGCCAGGCTGGTCTCGAACTCCTGACCTCAGGTGATCCACCCACCTTGGCCTCCCAAAGTGCTGGGATTACAGGTGTGAGCCATCGTGCCCAAATTTTTTTTTTTTTTTTTGATTTAAAGGTTAAGAATGCACCGTGACATAGTCTCAGGAGGTCCTGATGACCTGTGCTGAGCCAATTTTAAAAGGAGCTCAAATTCTGAGGCCTGCAGGTTTACTTATTCCAGTGCTTCAGAGGCTAAAGTCCCTCTGGATTCTTAGCTGCATACAAATATTTATTTTGAAATTGAGCAAATTTGTAGATAAATCTTGTGCTAAGTACTAGTCTCTAAATTATTTATGACTCCAAATTTTCTGCCAGTCTTGACTGTGGTCTGACCATAGATTTTATTTTATTTACTCGTTATTTATTTATTTATTTTTTGGAGACGGAGTTTCACTCTTGTTGCCCAGGCTGGAGTGTAATGGCGCAATCTTGGCTCACTGCAACCTCTGCCTCCCAGGTTTAATTGATTCTCCTGCCTTAGCCTCCCGAGTAGCTGGGATTATAGGCATGTACCACCACACCCGGCTAATTTTTTTTTTTTTTTTTTTTTGAGACAGTTTCGCTCTGTCACCCAGGCTGGAGTGCTGTGGCACGATCTCGGCTTACTGCAAGCTCCGCCTCCCGGGTTCACGCCATTTTCCTGCCTTAGCCTCCTGAGTAGCTGGGACTACAGGCGCCCGCCACCATGCCCAGCTAATTTTTGTTTTTTTTGTATTTTTAGTAGAGACAGGGTTTCATCGTGTTAGCCAGGATGGTCTCAATCTCCTGACCTTGTGATTCGCCTGCCTCAGCCTCTCAAAGTGCTGGGATTACAGGCGTGAGCCACCACACCTGGCCAATTTTTTTTTTTTTTTTTTTTGAGACAGAGTCTCAGTCTATAACCAGTCTGGAGTGCAGTGGCGCGATCTTGGCTTACTGCAACCTCCGCCTCCTGGATTCAAGCGATTCTCCTGCCTCAGCCTCCTGAGTAGCTGGGACTACAGGGCACACTAACACATCCAGCTAATTTTTGTATTTTTAGTAGAAACGGGGTTTTGGGCAGGATAGTCTCGATCTCTTGACCTCCTGATCTGCCCGCCTTGGCCTCCCAAAGTGCTGAGATTACAGGTGTGAGCCACCACGCCCGGTCAGCTAATTTTTCTATTATTAGTAAAGACAGGATTTCACCATGTTGACCAGGCTGGTCTCAAACTCCTGACCTCAGGTGATCCACCACCTCTGCCTCCCAAAGTGTTGGGATTACAGGCATAAGCCACAGTGCTCGACCAAAATTTCTATGTATTAAGATAACACATATACTTACAAAAAATAGATAAGTAGTGTCCTACAGAGCTGAGGCACCACAGTTTGCTTAGTTATCCCTTATTGTAGGCTGTTTTGTTTGTTGGTTCATTCATTCATTCATTCGTGGTAAAACTACCCAGGCTTTGTGCTCATTCTCAGCATGTGGACATAAATTATAGCTCTTGCTGTCAAGGAGTATATAGTCTAGGAGAGACAGATGTGGAAAACAAGTATAGTACAGTTATATATAATCGAGATGAACCTCAGTGTTCCAGGAATATCTACCATGCCCCAGTTCTTCCTGAGAGATTACACATTCCCCACCTCACTGACAATGGCAGTGAGCCCGGGACTAGGTTCCTTTCCCAGGGGGCTCTGAGCATCAAGGCTATGGGGAGGAGCGCTGGTACTGTTAGGCAGAGGCTGCATTTGACACTTCCGGAGGGTAACCAAGGGTGATAGGTGCCAAATCTCCTATGACCAGGGGTCTCCTATTGCACTGACACTGCTGCAATTCAGGGGCAGCTGGAATTTGGCTGACTAGTGAATAGGCGCTGAGTTCTGAGATGGAGGTTCTAATAATCCCCTAGGCCAGCCTCCAATCAGCTGTGAAGGTGGTGGGGAGAAAAGGAGGCCAGATCATGCCAGGCCCAACAGGGCTGTTAAGGGCAACAGGAGATATGGTATGGCAGGCATGATAGATACCTTCTGGGTGTCTGAGTGATGAATAGTTGGAGGTGGGAATGATGGTGTATTTTCGTATTTTCTTAGAATGAAAGACAGCTGAGAATCTACATATATAGGGTTGCCTAAAATGCAAGACACTTGGTTATATTTGAATTCCAGGTAAATAACAAATTTTTTTTTAGGCTGGGTGCAGTGGCTCATGCCTGTAATCCCAGCAACTTTGGGAGGTGAGATAGATGGATCACTTGAGGCCAGGAGTTTAAGACCAGCCTGGCCAATATGGTGAAACCTTGTCTCTACAAAAAATGCAAAAATTGGTTGGGCTTGATGGTGCACGCCTGTAATCCCAGCTACTTGGGAAGCTGAGGCACAAGTATTGCTCGAACCTGGGAGGTAGAGGTTGCAGTGAGCTGAGATCATGCTACTGCACTTCAGCCTGGGCAAAATAGTGAGACTGTCTCAAACAAACAACACAATAAATAAACAAAAAACCAAATAATTATTTCCATATACTTGTGTCTCAAATATTGCAATTGATATAGGGTTGCTAAATCTGGCATTCTTATTTAGATGCAGACAGGAAGATAGGAAAAAGGCATGATGTGGACAGGGGGGTGAGTGAATATGGAGGGGACTTAGGTCTGAAGAATTAACCTTGAACAAGAGTACTCCATTTTATTTTTATTTATTTTTTTGATATAGGATCTTGTTCTGTTACCTGGGCTGAAATGCAGTGGCACGATCATGGCTCTCTGCAGCCGCAACCTCCTGGGTTTAAGCAGTCCTCCCAGCTTCAGCCTCCCGAGTAGCTGGGACTATAGGCATGTGCCACCATGCCCAGCTAATTTTTTATTTTTATTTTTTGACACAGGGTCTCACTCTTGTCACCCAAGCTGGAGTGCAGTGGTGAGATTTTGTCTCACTGCAGTGTTGACCCCCTGGGCTCAAGCGATCCTCCTGCTTCAGCTCCCCAAGTAGCTGGGACTACAGGCACACACCATCACACCGAGCTATTTTTGTATTTTTTGGTAGAGACGGGTTTTCACCATGTTGCCCAAGCTGGTCTCAAACTGTTGAGCTCAAGCCATCCACCCGCCTTGGCCTCCCAAAGTGCTGAAGCACCTCTCTTTAAAATAGAAGAGATGGGACCGGGCATGGTGGCTCACGCCTGTAATCCCAGCACTTTGGGAGGCTAAGGTGGGTAAATCACCTGAGGAAAGGAATTGGAGACTAGCCTGGCCAACCTGGTGAAACTCTGTCTCTACTAAACATACAAAAATTAGCTGGGCATGGTGGCAAGCGCCTGTAACCACAGCTACTGGGGAGGCTGAGGCAGGAGAATCACTTGAACCTGGGAGGCGGAGGTAGCAGTGAGCTGAGATTGAGCCATTGCACTCCAGCCTGGGTGACGAGAGCGAAATTTCATCTCGGAAAAAAAAAAGAAGAGAATATTATGTATTTAATGGCATTGTATCGTATCCATTGTTTTTTCATTTTACAGTATATCCTGAATATTTTCTGGGTCACTCACCAGTCTACTCATATCTTAATGGCTATATGTTACATTGATGCACTGAAATAAAAAAAAATCTCCTTTATAGAATAGTTGTTTCTTCTTTATAGAGTTTTAAGATACAAATTAATCACACAATACTTAGAGGTGACCTATATTTACTAAAATCCCATTTAAAAAATTTCAAAAGCAGTATTTTGAAAAATAGGATAAAATAATCTTATTGCCCTAACACAATTAATCCTCTGGCAATGTAGCTCTGTGTGTGTGTGTGTGTGTGTGTGTGTGTGTGTGTGTATTTAGGTTAGCTCTAGTTGCTAATGCAGTTGAATTATGTTACCTGGATACCTCTTGGAGAACCTGAGGACATTTTGGCCTGATGCATTAATATTTAACAAGCCTGTGATTGATGGATTGATGCCAGCAAAATTAATTCAATCCACCTAGGTTTCTATCTGTTGGTAAAACAGCAAGGCCATCCAGGGGTCAGAAAGCAAAGACTTCTGGGAGGAAATGATTGAAAGTGGTTGTGACCTCTAGAATCTGGAATTGGGTACTGGCTCCTCCATTGACCTTCTTTCACCTTTGTTCTCAGAAAAATGTCTCTTGATTGGCTGCTGATGGGTTGGGTTGCCTCCATCCCTTATCTTTAACTAAAGTCTTGAACTCTCAGTAAATTAATAGGCTGGCGGAGAAAACCCCTTTTTAGTTAGGCAGTACCGTAGTGTGAAAACTCTGGTCTTAGACATGGTGTTTAGTATGCATTGCAGATAATTAGTGTATCAGATATATGGATTGACTGAATATTCTGCCGAATTGACTAAATTGGTCTGTGTCATTCCCCAGTGACATGGAGCCACTGTTCCTCTCTCACCTCTTCGCCTTTGGGTTCTGTTAAAGGAGGGTATCCTGGCAGCATTCCCCATGCCACAGATGGATGGGTTTACAATCCATGGATCTCTTTTTGACTTAAAAAACATCAGCTCTGGTGCTTGCTGTGGCAGCACATATACTAAAATTGGAACAATACAAAGAAGATTAGCATGGCCCCTGCACAAGGATGACATGCAAATTCATGAAGCATTCCATATTTTTCCAATTAAAAACAACAGGCAGGGCGCAGTGGCTCATGCCTATAATCCTAACACTTTGGAAGGCTGAGGTGGGCAGATCACTTGAGGCCAGGAGTTCAAGACTAGCCTGGCCAACATGGTGAAACCCCATCTCTACTAAAAATACAAAAAAAAAAAAAAAAAAATTAGCCAGGCGTGGTGGTGGGTGCCGGTAATCCCAGCTACTCAGGAGGCTGAAGCAGGAGGATCACACCACTGCACTCCAGCCTGGGCAACAGAGGGAGACTCCATCTAAAAAAAACAAAAAAATTAAAAACAAACAAACCATATTAACTCTGGGATGTGGGCCATACCTTAATGGACATCAGCCACATGATTTTGTTTCCAGAAAGATGGTTCAGAACAGAGATACTGGCCAGGCATGGTGGTGTATGCCTGTAATCCTATCACTTTGTGGGGCCAAGGCAGGTAGATGACTTGAGCCCAGGAGTTCAAGAACAGCTGGGCAACATGGCGAAACCTCTTCTCTAATAAAAATACAAAAAATTAGCCAGGTGTAGTGGCATGTGCCTGTAGTCCCAAATACTTGGGAGGCTGAAGTGGGAGGATCACTTGAGCTTGAGGAGGCGGAGGCTGCAGTGAGCTGAGATCATGCCACTGCGCTCCAGCCTGGGTGACAGAGTGAGACCTTGTCTCAGAAAACAAAACAAAATAAAGTATTCTTGGAAAGTGTTAATGGGAGGACATGTGTAAACATAGTCAATCAATAATTCTTCCAGAATATTTGATATGTCTAATCCTTAGTAAAATATCATGAACCAATTGTAAATCTACATTTTAAGAAAGATTTGGAGAGCTCAGAGAAGACAGAATGATTGAACAGGTGCTGTATTGGTATATGAGGGAAGGTTAAAGGTTGGGGTTGTTCCACTGGTAAAAGGGAAGGCTGGGAGCCAGGGGTGGGGGGTGGTGGGGGGTGCGGGTGGTGGTCACAAATGACTTCAAGCATTTGGAAGGTTAAAATAAGGCCCCTAACCACTTTTTGTTTGTTTTTTAGAGACAGGGTTTCACTGTGTTGCCCAGGCTGGAATGCAGTGGCTATTCACAGGCATGGTCATAGCGCATAGCCCCAAATTCCTGGGCCCAAGCAATCCTCCTGCCTTAGCCTTCCAAAGTTTTTGCTGGGATTAAAGGTGTGAGCCACTGGGCCCAGCCTAATGTTATGAATTTCTTGGGTTTCTTTTCAGAGATAGCTTATCAACATACAAGCAAATATATATATTTTTTTCTTTCCGTCTCCTTCTACCCCCTACCTCCCACCTGTTTTTTACACAGTTGCTTGTGTTTTACACTTTCCATTGTATCATGGCAATTTTCCCTGTCAGTATAAATATCTTCCTTTTAAAGGACTGACTAATATTCCATTGTATAGTGGAGCGTAATTTATTTCACTGGCCTCCTTCTGATGGACATGTGAGGCTAACCTTTTGTTAATACAAAAAAGATTGCTATTAATATTCTTGAAGACACATCATTTTCCACATATGTATATATGAATAGGATAAATATCTAGTTACAATGTTGAATCAAAGGGTATGTCTATATGTCATTTAAAAAATGATTTGTTTTTCATTGTGGTAAAAAAACGCATCATAAAATTTACTATCTTAACCATTTTTACATGTACAGTTAGTATCAAGTGCACTATTATTGCACATGTACATTTATCATTTTGACAAACATTGCCAAATTGCCCTCCATGGCGACTGTACCTATTTATCTGTTTACTAACATCATATGAGAGACAGCCCCTCATGTAGATAGTATTGAAAAGTAGAGCACCTGTGTGTGATAACTAGGAGGTGACATAGCAGAGAGGAAGAGACACAGCTTCTGGAATCTAATTCTAGATCTGATGATGACCAGCTGTGTGTACTCTTAGGTATTACTTTAATTCTCTCAGGTTTAGTTTTTTCCTAACCTCATAGAGTTGTCAAGTTCTTGACTATTCACAATAGTCAAGAAAGAAATGGAAACAAACCAAATGTCCATCTGTGGATGAATAGATAAACAAAATGTGGTATATACGTGCAATGGAATGTTATTTAGCCTGAAAAAATAGAAGCAGCCTGGGTGAGGTGGCTCACACCTGTAATCCTAGCACTTTGCGGGGCAGAGGTGGGAGGATTGCTTGAGGCAAGAGTTCAAGATCAACCTGGCCCACATGGTGAGATGCTGTGTCTATTAAAAAAAAAAATTAGGTTGGGCTCAGTGGTTCATGCCTGTAATCCCAGCACTTTGGGAGGCTGAGGCAGGAGGATGGCTTGAGGTCAGGAGTTTGAGACCAGCCTAGCCAACATGATGAAACCCCTGTCTCTACTAAAAATACAAAAATTAGCCAGGCGTGGTGGTGCACACCTGTAATCCCAGCTACTTGGGAGGCTGAGGCAGGAGAATCGCTTGAACCAAGGAGGCGGAAGTTGCAGTGAGCCGAGATTGCACCACTGTGCTCTAGCCTGGGCGACAGAGCCAGATTCCGTCTCAAAAAAAAAAAAAAAAAAAAAAAAAAGGCAGATCCTAAACATGTCCTTATGTGGGGATTTAAAAAAATAAAATTAAGCCTAACATAGGGAGACCCCCATGTCTAAACAAAGAAACAAACAAAAAAATATTAGCCAGGTGTGGTGGTGCATGCCTATACTCCTAGGCTAAGGCAGGATTGCTTGAGCCCAGAAGTTCAAGGCTTCAGTGAGCTATGATTGCCCCATTGCACTTCAGCCTGGATGACAGAGCAAGACCCTATCTCTAAACAAACATAAAATAAAAAATAAAAAGAATATGTATTTGCTGATAAGCACAGGCATAAAGAAACTCTGGAAAGTTACATAAGAATAAGTAATAAAAGCTAGTTATTGGTGATGAGTTACTGGTGATTGGAGACATGGATGAGAGATAACTTTTTAGTTTATTCTAAAAATAATGAACCTGGGAGGCGGAGGTTGCAGTGAGCCGAGATCGTGCCACTGCACTCCAGCCTGGGCAACAGAGCAAGACTCCGTCTCAAAAAAAAAAAGGAAAGAAAGAAAGAAAGAGAAAGAAAGAAAGAAAGA
The DNA here is from genome assembly GCF_009828535.3 of Hylobates moloch. Classification (NCBI taxonomy): domain Eukaryota; kingdom Metazoa; phylum Chordata; class Mammalia; order Primates; family Hylobatidae; genus Hylobates; species Hylobates moloch. Next base: position 63,313,474 of record NW_026652290.1, on the reverse strand, counting down.
GAAAAATTTAGATTTGGCCAGGCATGATAGCTCACACCTGTAATCCTAGCACTTTGGGAGGCTGAGGTGGGCAGATCACTTGAGGCCAGGAATTTGAGAACAGCCTTGCCAACATGGCAAAACCTCATCATCTTTTTTTTTTTTTTTGAGATGGAGTTTCACTGTAGCCTCAAGCAATTCTCCCGCCTCAGCCTCCCAAGTAGCTGGGATTACAGGGGCATGCCACCATGCCCAGCTAATTTTTGCATCTTTAATAGAGATAGGGTTTCGCCATATTGTCCAGGCTGGTCTTGAATTCCTGACCTCAAGTTATCTACCCTCCTTGGCCTCCCAAAAAGTTCTGGGATTACTGGCATGAGCCACCACACCTGGCCAAAAAAATTTCTTTTTATACACAGATGGGGTTTCACTGTGTTGCCCAGGCTAGTTTCAAGCTCCTGGGCTCAGGCAATCTTCCCACCCCGGCCTCCCAAAGTGCTGGGATTACAGCCGTGAGCCACTGTGCCTGGCCCTAATCTCTGGATTTCCTCACTCTTCTCTATTTGACTTCCCAGGACTTCCATTGTCTATGTAACCAATTCCCAGTATTAAATTCCATCCATCTGAAATACCAAGTTTTCGTTTTCTTGAATCAACTCTGGCCAAAAATAGAGGTAAGATTTTCTTTGAAAATGTCCTTGCTTAGCTGGGCACGGTGGCTCATGCCTGTAATCCTAGCACTTTGGGAGGCTGAGGCGGGCAGACCACAAGGTCAGGAGTTTGAGACCAGCCTGCCCAATATGGTGAAATCCTGCCTCTACTAAAGAATCAAAAATTAGCTGGGCGTGGTGGCACGTGCCTGTAGTCCCAGCTACTCGGGAGGCTGAGGCAGAAGAATTGCCTAAACCCAGGAGGTGGAGGTTGCAGTGAGCAGAGATTATGCCACTGCACTCCAGCTTGGGTGACAGAGGGAGATTCCATCTCAAAAAAAAAAAAAAAAAGAAAAGAAAAAGAAAATGTCCTTGCTCAAATAACTTCAGAAACAACTACCATGGACAATTGCCTCAATCCTTCACTTTTACTTTGTGTGTACATTGATTTATTCTTTCTTGCATGCTGTATATTGGGCTCCTACCAGGCAGCAAGTGTTAGGTGCTAAGGATACAAAGCGGAACATTGCTGTAACAACAGTGATCAACATTTACTGAGTGCTTACTGTTTATGTTTTAAGTACTTTTACATTATCATCTTGTATTAGTTATCGATTTCTGAGTAACAAATTACCCTAAAATGTAATGGCTTAATGACAAGCATTTATTACCTCAGCTTCCATGTGTAAGGAATTCTGGAGTGCTTTAGCAGGTTGGTTCTGTTCAGGGTCTCTCAGGAGGTTGCCGTCAGGATGTCGGCAGGGATTGCTGCCATCTGAATGCCTGGCTGGGACTGTAGGGTCCCCCCAACCTTTTTTTTTTTTTGAGATGGAGTTTTGCTCTTGTTGCCCAGGCTGGAGTGCAATGGGGTGATCTTGGCTCACCGAAACCTCCGCCTCCCAGGTTCAAGCGGTCCTCCTTCCTCAGCCTCCTGAGTAGCTGGGATTACAGGTATGGGCCACCACGCCTGGCTAATTTTGTATTTTTAGTAGAGACGGGGTTTCTCCATGTTGGTCAGGCTGGTCTGGAACTCCCGACCTCAGGTGATCTGCATGCCTCGGCCTCCCAAAGTGCTGGGATTACAGGTGTGAGCCACTGCACCCAGCCTGGAGGGTCCACTTCTAAGAGGGACCCCCTCGAAGGGCTATTGGCAGGAGGCCTCAGCTCCTCACCACATGGGCCTCTCCATAGGCTGATTGACGGTCTTCATAGCAAGGCAGCTGACTTCCCCACAGCAAGTGTTCCAAAGCCACAGTGCCTTTTATATCCTAATCTCTAAGACATTATCACTTCTGTAATATTCTATTTATTAGTCACTAAGTCCACAAATTCAGGTCCATATTTTGGGGGGAAAAGCAATGAAGAATTTGCAGACATATTTTAGAATCATCACATCTCATATAATTCTCACAACCACTCTAATTTTGCAACAATCCCCATTTTGCAGTTGAGGAAACTGAGAAACAGATGGCTACAAATTTTTTTATGACCTTTTATTTTTTATTTTTATTTTAAGTTCTGGGATACATGTGCAGAACATGTAGGCTTGTTACATAGGTATACATGTGCCATGGTGGTTTGCTGCATCTATCAACCTGTCATCTAGGTTTTAAGCCCTGCATGCATTAGGTATTTGTCCTAATGCTCTCCCTCCCCTTGCCCCCCACCTCCCCGACAGGCTCTGGTGTGTCATGTTCCCGTCCCTATAATGGTTACAAAATTTATCCAAGGTCTCATAGCTAGCAAGTGATGAAATTGGGATTCCAAATGCAGACTGACCCTAGAAGTTGTGTTCTTAACCACAGTGATATGCATTGATATTCAGATGCTTGGCAGTTGTGAAGCTTCTACTCCAATGGGGAGAATTACATTAGTAAGCAACCTTACACACACACACACACCCACACACACACCCAAACACACAAATTACAAACTTTTTTTTTAAGAGATAGAGTCTCACTACGTTGCCCAGATTGGTCTGAAACTCCTGGGTTCTAGTGATCCTCCTGCCTTGGCCTCCTAAAGTGCTGGGATTACAGATGTGATCTACCATGCCCTGCCACAAACTCTTTTTATTATTATTTTTTTATTGAGATGAAGTCTTGTTCTGTTGCTCAGGCTGGAGTGCAGTGGCGTGATCTTGGCTCACTGCAACCTTCACCTCCTGGGTTCAAGCGATTCTCCTGTCTCAGCCTCCCAAGTAGCTGGGACTACAGGCATTTGCCACCACACCCGGCTAATTTTTATATTTTTAGTAGAGATGAGGTTTCACCATGTTGGCCAGGCTGGCCTCGAACTCGTGACCTCAAGTGATCCGCCTGCCCCAGCATTCCAAAGTGTTGGGATTACAGGCATGAGCCACCGTGCCTGGCCAAACTCTTTAAATTCTATGAAGGAAAAGTAAAGGCAACTACGGGAGTGCATGGTTAGGAAACCGTATCTAATCTGTGGAAACAAGGTGCTATATTTTGACCCTATGGTTTACTCCATGGCTCCAAGTGCAGCTCTTTAAGGGGCTAGCAAGACCAGTAGTTTCCAATCTTGACTGTGCATTAGAATCATCTGGAAAACACCTTTAAAAAAAAATACCAGTGCCCAGGACATACCTCAGAGCAATTAAATAGCATCTGTTTTATTTTTTCAAACAGGGTCTGGCTCTGTCACCCAGGTTGGAGTGCCGTGGCACCATCCTAGCCTACTGCAGCCTAGAACTCCTGGGCTCAAGCAATCTTCCCACCTTAGTCTCCCGAGTAGCTAAGACTACAGGTGCATGCCACCACACTTGGCTAATTTTCATATTTTTTGCAGAGAGGGCCCCATTATGTTGCCCAGGCTGATCTTGAACTCCTGGGCTCAAGTGATCCTCCCACTTCAACCTCCCAAAGTGCTGGGATTACAGGCATAAGCCATTGTGCTCAGCCATTTAAAGTAATTTTAAATGTCATGATTTGTGGAAGTTGTTTTTATTTGACAAGGGAAGAGTAGTGGTATTCCATTGTGGGAAATATTTTGTTTTTTGGTAGGGATGAGGTCTTGCTGTGTTGCCTAGGCTGGTCTCTATCTCCTGGCTTCAAGCAATTCTTTCAGCTTGGCCTCCCAAAGTTCTGGGATTACAGGTGTGAACCACTGCATCTGGTATAGAAGCCAATTTTTTTTTTTTTTTTTTTTGAGACGGAGTCTCGCTCTGTCGCCCAGGCTGGAGTGCAGTGGCACGATCTCGGCTCACTGCCAGCTCCGCCTCCCGGATTCCCGCCATTCTCCTGCCTCAGCCTCCCGAGTAGAGTGGCCGGGACTACAGACGCTCGCCACTTCACCCGGCTAATTTTTTGTATTTTTAGTAGAGATGGGGTTTCACCGTGTTAGCCAGGATGGTCTCGATCTCCTGACCTCGTGATCTGCCCGCGTTGGCCTCCCAAAGTGCTGGGATTACAGGCGTGAGCCACGGCGCCTGGCCCCAGAAGCCAGTTTTTTTTTTGTTTTGTTTTTTTGTTTTTTGGGACTAGAAGGAATTTCATTAATTTTTTTTTGCACACAAAACAATAAACATTTTCTAAAAATACATACAAACAAAAAGATGCATATCAAACATATTAGGAAGGTTGCACATGGGAAGACGGGGAATAGAAATAGGGGGTGGGAATTAAAGAAAACAAATGAGAGAGGGACTTTGTATGGATCAATGATAATAACTCAATCCTCTATTTGACAAAGAAGAAGGAGAAAGAAGAGGAAGAAAAAGAAAGCGGGATAAAGGATCAGAAAGGGAGGAAAATAGAAAACATTAGAGTATGACTCCAGGGTAGACCTGTTTTGTTGTCACTGGGTGGGTTGGTTGGTTTGTCTGTTGTATTTTTCATATGTTTCACCATGTTGGCCAGGCTGGTCTCGAACTCCTAGCCTCAAGTGATCAACCCGCCTCGGTCTCCCAGAGTGCTGGGACTACAGGCGTGAGCCACCACGTCCAGCCCCCACATTGCGTCTGGCCTCCGTGGTAGGCCTCCCAGACGGGGCGGCCGGGCAGAGACGCTCCTCACTTCCTAGACGGGTGGCGGCCGGGCAGAGGCGCTCCTCACTTCCTAGACGGGTGGCGGCCGGGCAGAGGCGCTCCTCACTTCCCAGATGGGGCGGCCAGGCAGAGGCGCTCCTCACTTCCCAGACGATGGGCGGCCGGGCAGAGGCGCTCCTCACTTCCCAGACGATAGGCGGCCGGGCAGAGGCGCTCCTCACATCCCAGACGGGGCGGCCAGTTTTTAATGAATGAGCTGACTCTAAACCCTCCTTGAAGCCAGAGGACCCTTTTTTTTTTTTTTTTAAACTGGCCTCTCCCATTCCAGCTATCAGGAAGTAAAAACAACATCCCACTAGCAAATCAGTTACCAGGGCCCTAACTCCTGGGGCAGGGCTGCATGGCTTAAATGAAGCTGAAGATAAAAACTCTCTTTTCATGTATGACCTTGAATTTTTCTGATTTTTCTTCTCTCTGCAGCCCATATAGGGTCTGTGGAACCATTCTACTTCCAGGGCTCTGCAGGGTTATTCTGCTTCCACAAGGAAAGCAAAGGACCATCTTGGAACTGATCTGCTCACCCCTGGCAGGCTGCTTGCTTGGTACTCAGAATGTCGTTTCCTAGATAGCTGGAACCAAGTATCACTTATTTCTGAATATCCAAAAAAAAATTTTTTTTTTTTCAGATGGAGTCTCACTCTGTTGCCCTGGCTGGAGGGCAGTGGTGCAATCTCCGCTCACTGCAACCTCTGTTTCCCGTGTTCAGGCAATTCTGCCTCAGCCTCCTGAGTAGCTGGGACTACAGGCACACGCCGCCATGCCTAGCTAATTTTTGTATTTTTAGTAGAGACAGGGTTTCGCCATGTTGGCCAGGCTGGTCTCGAACTCCTGACCTCAGGTGATCCACCCACCTTGGCCTCCCAAAGTGCTCGGATTACAGGCGTGAGCCACTGTGCCCGGCCCGAATATCCAAATCTTAACACAGGGTCTTACACATGTCAGGTGCTCAAAAATATTTGTTGCATTAAGTTGATGCATTTATTGCATTTTCAAAGTTTGAAGGCAGTGATTCATTCAGCTGGTGTAACACAGAACCAAAGATGTCAACGGAAGGATATAACATTTGTTAAAAAAAAAAAACTGTTCAGTACCTATTAGCCAACTATGTTACAATGGATGTGAATTAATGCAAGTCTGTGACCATTGCCTGAAAAAAAAACACTCAAAACCTACATCTTGCTGATGGCTCAAGAGAAGCAACTACTTTTCATGAACTGTAACAGTCTTCTAACTGCTCTACAGCTTCCAGTCTTATCCTCCAACCCTACATCCATCTACTCTCTTGGCCAAAGTAAGCTATGATATTTTAAAAATATAAACCTGATTAAGTCTCAGGTAAAAAAGAGAAATAAATAAAAATATAAACCTGGGCTAGGCGTGGTGGCTCACGCCTGTAATCGCAGAATTTTGGGGGGCTGAAGTGGGTGGACTGCTTGAGTTCAGGAGTTTGAGATCAGCCTGGGCAATATAGTGAAACCTTGTCTCTACAAAAAATAGAAAAATTAGCCGGGTGTTGTGGCTCACAGCTGTAGTCCCAGCTACTTGGGAGGCTGAGGTGGGAGGATCACCTGAGCCTAGGAGGCGGAGGTTGCAGTGAGCCAAGATTGGGCTGTGCACTCCAACCTGGGTGACAAAGCAAGACCCTGTCTCAAAAAAAAAAAAAGAAAGAAAAAAAAGGAAGAAGAAGAAAAATACAAACCTGATTATATCACTCCCTTGGCAAAAATCTTTATAGCTGGGAAGCCCATAAGGCTTATGTGATCTGTCCTTTGCCACCTCTCCAGCTCCATTCTGTCCTAGGGCTTCTGCAATTGCTGTTCCCTCTACTTGTATCTCCTACTCCAGGCTCTTTGCATGGCTGGCTCCTTTATAGCTTCCAGGTCTCTGCTTAAATGTTGCTCCTCAGAAAGGCCTTCCCATAATACTGTTCTGTGTTTTCTTAGATTGTGTTTTTATCTATTTGGCATCCATTAATCACAGGGCCAAACAAAGTGGTTTACATCTCCTCTGTAATCTGCTTTCACAGACACACACACACACACACACACACACACAAATTACATAACAAACCCTCCACCCAGGCCAGGTGTGGGGGCTCACACCTGTGATACTAACACTTTGGGAGCCTGAGGCAGGAGGATTACTTGAGATCACTTGAAACCAAGGGTTCAAGACCAGCCTGGACAACACAGCAAGACCCTCTCTCTAACAAACAAACAAACAAACCCTTTAACCAATCCAAATCCCTAACCACCTTCTTTCTCTAACTCTCACACACTAGGCAAATATTTTCTACTCCCTAAACTAGCCCAGGGCCAGGTTCTAGACAACTAGAGACCATCCCTGTAGCTCAGAGCTCGTTGACATTATTCAAACTAAACAATGCTAAGCTGTTTAGCCTTCCCTGCCTTGCCTTGGAAAACATGATAAAGGCTCTCCCCTCCTTTCTGTTTCTCTCTCCCGACCAAACCTAGTGCTTCCCCATGTGGCTCTGCATGGTGGCATGTCCCCTTCTCTCAGGAACTGTTAGTAATAAATTCTTCTTTTGGTGGCATTAGCCTGTCCCCCATGTTGTCACCAGTCACCTTTATAAATTAAGACATGAGGGCCAAGTGCAGTGCCTCACACCTGTAGTCTCAGCACTTTGGGAAGCTGAGGGGAGGATCACTTGATGCCTGAATTCAAGACCAGCCTGGGCAACATAGCAAGACCCCATCTACACACACACACACACACACACACACACACACACACACACAAATAAATAAATAAATAAAGATCTGGGTCAGGCATGGTGGCATGCATCTTGTAATCCCAGCTACTTGGGAGGTTGAGGCAAGAGGATTGCATGAGCCCAGGAGTTCAAGGCTGTAGTGTGCTATGATTGCTCCTGTGAATAGTGACTGCCCTCTAGCCTGGATAACATAGTGAGACCCTGTCTCTAAAAATTAATCAATTCAAGTCTAGGCACAAATCAAACACCCAGCCTACCGTGACCTCTCTTAATTGCTCATTACTTCTGCTTATTTTTCTCAAAGCATGTCTCTCAGTGTGACATTTCCATATCTATTTATTTACTTGTTTGTTATCTGTGTCCCTAAAATTTAATATAGGTGCCAGGAAAGCAAGAACCTTCTTTTAACTATCTTGATCACTATTTTTTTTTTTTTTTAATTTGAGGGAGGGTCTTGCTCTGTTGCCCAGGCTGGAGTACAGTGGCGTGATTATGACGCACTGCAGCCTCGACCTCTCAGGCTCAAGCATATCTCAATCACTCTTGTATCCCCAGTATTTGGCTGACAATAGGCACTCAATCAATATTTATTACATGATTGAAAAAATACATAGAAAAAGTACAGTAAGGGAAGTGTTAGATACTATAGGCAGAACAGTGGTGACAGATTATAAAATAGAACATTTTTTTAAAAGACTTTACAATTACAAAATGGCTGTTATATAAATAATATTCCCCAAGAAGCTTGGACTATTATTTTTCCATATTCATGTCTTTTCATTTTTAAATAGTTCTATGGGGTGGAGGCGGGGGGGTGGTAAACACAATGATATTTACTTTGGAAACACAGACATGAAAATTACTTTTATTGTACATGCTGAGAGTAGAAATATGACCCCTGTGCAATGCAAGATTTTCACTAAAGCTGAAAATGGACAAGACATTGGCATTCCCATCTATTATAACTGGACCAGAACTTCAATTACCAGCTGAAAAAATAAACACAGGGTCAGCAGGCATTTGCCCTGCACCCGGAGAGCATTCCAAAGTGAAAACCGTGTGCAAATGACCTAAAGATCTAATGCCTCCTGATTTCAAATTAATAGTTATGCAATAACATAGGGTAGAGGGGGCCATGGCAGTGTGTCCTTGAAATTGATGCCCATGTGAGAGAAGGCTCAGGAGATAGGGGAATCACATTTTGGCCAAAAGAAAACGATATAAAATTTCCTACTTCTTCACTTCCACTAGAAGTAGGCCCCTTCTAGTAGTGCCACTAGAAGAGGATGTTTTTGCCGTAGGTGGGATGAAACAGCGGGTCCCAGGGTTTGCAACAGTTGCCTGGCTTTCACAAGAAGCATAACGGGGCAGGTGCTGTGGTTTGTGCCTGTAATCCCAGTGCTTTGGGAGTCCAAGACAGGCAGACTGGTTGAGTCCAGGAGTTCAAGAACAGCCTGGGCAACATGGTGAAACCCCATCTCTACAAAAATACAAAAATTAGCCAGGCCTGGTGGTGTGTGCCTGTAATCCCAGTTACTTGGGGGGCTGAAGCATGAGAATTGCTTGAACCTGGGAGGTGGAGGTTGCAGTGAGCCTAGATTGCACCACTTCACTCCAGCCTGGGTGACACAGCAAGACCTTGTCTCAAAAAATAAATAGATAATAAAATAAAATAAAATGAAGCATAACAGGATACGTTGAAGGCCAGTCTCAATGTCTCCTGGATTGTTGCTCAAGGTGAAGCGAGTGTTGTCCTGATTGGGCCCTGCTGTGTAAGGAAGCCTGACATAAAGCAAACCTGGGAAGGCCCAGAGACCTCTGTACTGACCTCTACAGTGCATACAAAAGACAGAAAGCCAGTTATGTACTCTGCTTGATTTAGGGATTATACAGAGGTGTAAGCCATATCTTCATAATTATCCCTACCACACCTGTCTCAGACGATCTTGTTTTTTTCTTCATCTTAATTTGGATTTCTGATGGTAGAAAACCACAGAGATGGTTGTTACCTCAAGTATACAGTAGTAGCATACTTTTATCTGCCATATCACCTTTTTTTGGTTATTTCTATGTGTCATGATTCCTATTCTGGTTTCTACTGCTGTATATGAAATGACTTCAAATTTAGTGGTGTAAAAAAATAACTCTCTTTTTATACTCAAACCCTGTGGGTTAGGAATTTGTGCAGGGCACAGTGGAGATATCTTGCCTCCGCTCCATGGTGTCGTGTCTGGGGCCTCAGCTGGAAAAGACTCAAACGCTGGAGGTGACTTGACTGGCTGGGAGTTGTGATAGTCTGAAAGTTTCATGACTCATCTGCACACAGGCTGACCTCAGCTGGAACTGTTGACCAGAGCACCTACTTACAGCTTCTCCATGTGGCTTGAGGGCTTCTTACAGCACGGTTCTTCCAGCTTCCACGTGCCACCTAGTCCCAAAGCTAATGCCACATGTTTTAGGCTTTTCTTACAGCAACGTCCCATTTCCAGGTAATAACATTATGATTGGTGCATCACAAACCACCTCAAAGTTAGTGGTATAAAGCATTACCCATTCTATTTAACTTATATGAATAGAGTACAACAGGGAGGGTTTGTCACTGCTCCACAGTGTTTGAGTCCTCAGAGGAGAAGACTCGAACACAAAGAATGAGTCATTTGGCTGGGGGATGAAGTCATCTGGAGACTTCTCCATTATGTATCCAGTGCCTGGACCAGAATGTCTCAGACAATAGGCTCAGCTGGGTCTGTAATTGGAGCACCCACATGTGGTTTGGGCTTCTCACAGAAAGGCTGCTGGTCTGAGATGGAGTCTCTTGAGAGCAAGCTTTCCAATAGAACGAACTGGAAGCTCCCTGGCCTTTTCTGACCTATCACCAGAAGTCATGCAGCATCTGGCCGGGCACAGTGGCTCACACCTGTAATCCCAGCACTTTGGGAGGCCGAGGCAGGTGGATCACCTGAGGTCAGGAGTTCGAGACCAGCCTGGCCAATATGGTGAAACTCTGTCTCCACTAAAAATACAATACAAAAATTAGCCGGGTGTGGCCGGGCGCGGTGGCTCACGCTTGTAATCCCAGCACTTTGGGAGGCCGAGGCAGGCGGATCACGAGGTCAGGAGATCGAGACCACGGTGAAACCCTGTCTCTACTAAAAAATACAAAAAATTAGCCAGGCATGGTGGCGGGCGCCTGTAGTCCCAGCTACGCGGAGAGGCTGAGGCAGGAGAATGGCGTGAACCCAGGAGGCGGAGCTTGCAGTGAGCCGACATTCCCCCCCCCCACTCCCGGGCCGGAGAGAGAAAGATCCTTTCCCACAAAAAAAAAAAAAAAAAAAAAAAAAGGCACACAGCATCATTCACCACTTTCTGCTTTAAACTTAATCCATAGCTTGAGGGCTACAGAATTACCCAACTAATATAAATTTGGTATGCAAATCTACACTAGGAATGTTTTGCAGTTACAACTTTTGGGACCGTTCCCCCTACTGCTCAGCTCAGCAACTTTCCTTACTGTCCACTGTGGGCAGGGGTGGGGATGGGTTTACTTTGGGTCCAGTCTTTTTTTTTTTTCCTTTGAGACGGAGTCTCACTCTTGTTACCCAGGCTGGAGCAGGAATGCAATGGTGTGATCTTGGGTCGCTGCAACCTCCACCTCCTGGGTTCAAGTAATTCTCTTGCCTCAGCCTCCCAAGTAGCTGGGATTACAGGTGCCTGCCACCATGCCCAGCTAATTTTTGTATTTTTAGTAGAGATGGGGATTTGACCATGTTGTCCAGGCATGCCAGGATGGTCTCGAACTCCTAGCCTCAGGTGATCCACCCGCCTCAGCTTCCCAAAGTGCTGGGATTACAGGCGTGAGCTGCCACGCCTGGCCATGGTCCAGTCTTTATGAGGGCAGCATCTCCTATTAGTCTCCCATCTTGGATGGGTCCTGAACTTTGTCTTCCATGAAAACTGAAGTTCAACTTTGCCAAGTTTGGAAAGTAGCTTCAATACTCCACTTAGGGTTCATGCCTTCTCTTAGATTTTAGCATGATGCTTTCCTTACTATATTGCAAACTGCTTTTTTAAAAAAGATGCTTTTGATATTTAAACCAGTAATTAGCTGTCGTTTTCAACAAGAGGGTCAGTGTTGGATACACAGCTTGCTGTATTACTGGAAATAGAAGTCCTTATCTCAATAAATTGTACCTTCAATCACTTGGTTGTTCGCTTCAGGAACATCGGAGTCCGTTTTTTTTTGTTTTTGTTTTTGTTTTTTTTGAGATGGGGGTCTCACTCTGTTGCCCAGGCTGGAGTGCAGTGGTGTGATTATAACTCACTGCAGCCTTGACCTCCTGGGCTGAAGCGATCCTTCCATTTCACTTTCCCAAGTAGCTGGGACTACAGGTATGTGCCACCAAGCCCAGCTAATTTTGCTTATTTTTTTTAGAGATGAGGTCTCACTATGTTGCCCAGGCAGCAGAGTCTTTTTTTTTTTTTTTTTTTTTTAAACAGCTTTTGAAGTATAATTCAGGCCAGGCATAGTGGCCAACATTTTGGGCAGCCCAGGCAGGTGGATCGCTTGAGCTCAGGAGCTGGAGACCAGCCTGGGCAATATGGTGAAAATTGATCTTTACAAAAAAAATTACAAAAATTAGCTAGGTGTAGTGGCATGTGTCTGTAGTCCTAGCTACTCAGGAGGATGAGGACTGATTGAGTCCAGGAGGTTGAGGCTACAATGAGCTGTGATCGTGCCACTACACTCCAACCTGGGCAACAGAATGAGACCTTGTCTCAAAACAAAAACATAAACAAAATATATGCCAGGCACAGTGGCTCACGCCTGTAACATCAGCATTTGGGAGGCCAAGGTGGGCAGATCACTTGAGGTCAGGAGTTCAAGACCAGTCTGGCCAACATGGTGAAACCCCCTCTCTATTAAAAAATATAAAAATTGGCCAAGTGTGGTGGTGCATGCCTGTAATCTCAGCTACTCTGGAGGCTGAGGTGGGAGAATTGCTTGAATCTGGGAGGCAGAGGTTGCAGTGAGCCGAGATGGTGCCACAGCATTCCAGCCTGTGCAACAGAGTGAGATTCCATCTCTCTCTCTCTCTGTCATGCCCCCCCCGCCCCGCAAAAAAAACCTCCCAAAATAAATTAACATACCATACAATTCACCCATTTAAAGTATGCAATTTGGCGGGGCACAGTGGCTCATGCCTGTCATCCCAGCACTTTGGGAGGCCCAGGCAGGTGGATCACTTGAGCTCAGGAGTTTGAGACCAGCCTGGCCAACATGGTGAGACCCCATCTCTACTAAAAATACAAAAATTAGCTGGGCATGGTGGCAGCAGGCACCTGTAATCCCAGCTACTTGGGAGGCTGAGGCAGGAGAGTCACTTGAACCCTGAGGTAGAGGTTTCAGTGAGCCGAGATCGCGCCATTGCACTCCAGCCTGGGCGACAAGGGTAAAACTCCATCTAAAAAAAAAAAAAATTAGCTGGGCTTGGTGGTATGCATCTATAGTCCCAGCTACTCGGGAGGCTGAGGCAGGAGAATGGCATGTACCCGGGAGGCAGAGCTTGCAGTGAGCCGAGATTGTGCCACTGCACTCCAGCCTGGGCGACAGAGCGAGATTCTGTCTCAAAAAAAAAAAAAAAAAAAAAGCAGGATGGGGTGGCAGCTTACCGTAATCTCAGCACTTTGGGAATCTGAGGGGGGAGGATCGCTTGAAGCCAGGAGTTCAAGATCAGTCTCGCGAAACAGCAAGACCCCATCTCTGCAAAACTAAAAAATAAATTAGCCAAGTGTGGTGGTGCACCTCTGTGGCCCCACCTACTTCAGGGGCTAGGGTGGGAGGATTACTTGACTTGAGGAGGTCAAGGCTGCGGTAAGCTGTGATTGTATCACTGCATCCCAGTCTGGGCCATAGAGCAAGACTCCATCTCTAAGAAAAAAATAAAAACAAAAAGGTAAAAAGTTATTTACACAAACTTTTTGAAATCCAGTGTGTATTTTATACTTGCAGTTCATCTCAGTTTGGACCAGCCACATTTCAAGTGCTTAACAGCCACACGTGGCACGTGGCCACCTATATTAGACAGAGTACCTTTAGAGCCATTTAATACCCCTCCCCTTGGTTTCCCTTGGAAACCAACAGAATAGATCCCTTATAATAAACTTTCAGATAAAAGGCAAGGATTGAGTCACTCTCTCATCCTGAACCACCCTTGCTCTTGCTCACTACACCACACAGGGTCTTCTTTCAGTTCCTTAACTGTGTCCAGCTCTTTGCTGCCCCAGGTTATGGGCACCTGCTGTCCCCCACACCCAGAATGTTCTTCCCTTTTATTCTCCCCCAGCGAACTCCAGCGTAGCCTTAAGTTTTGGCTGAGGAGTTGCTTCCTCAGAGCCCTTCCTGACCACTGTCCCACTCACTACCCATCTGAATTTGATTTTTCTGTTATTCTTGCCCACCACAGCACACATTTCTTCTCCATAACTCTCTGCACAATTTGTATGAAGTAACTTTTCATGTGATTGCTTGATGTCTATCTCCCTACCGGACTGCAGGCTCCCTAAGGGCAGGAACCCTGTTTAATTGACTCATTGCAGTATCCCCAGCACCTGGCATGGTTCATGGCAGTAGCAGGCATTCCAGGACTTTTGCTGAATAAATAGAAGTGCAATATGACTTTTCTTTCTTTTCTTTTCTTTTTTTTTCTTTTTTCTTTTTTTTTTTTTTTGAGACAGAGTCTTGCTGTCTTGCCCAGGCTGGAGTGCAGTGGCACAATCTCAGATCACTGCAACCTCTGCTTCCTGGATTCAAGCAATTCTCCTGCCTCAGCCTCCCAAGTAGCTGGGATTACAGACATGCGCCACCACGCCCGACTAATTTTGTATTTTTAGTAGAGATGGGGTTTCTCTGTGTTGGTCAGGCTGGTCGAGAATTCCCAACCTCAGGTGATCCGCCTACCTTGACCTCCCAGTGTGCTGGGATTACAGGCGTGAGCCACCGTGCCCAGTGGCAAAGCTAGTTGAATGAAGAGGGCAAAGAAGCCAGCCTTCTGGTCGGGAGTTGTTGATGATCTGATATGAGGCCCCTCCTCACTTTCTCTCTAACCCCTGCCTCCCCTCCTGTGCCCAAACTTGTTATTTATTCAGGCCAACCATAGTAGCCTGCAATAGCACCCAGCTTCCTTCCTTCGCTCCTTCTTTCTTTTCTTCCATCCTTCTTTCCCTCCTTCCTTTTCTTTTTCTTTCTTGCTCTCTTTCCCCCACTTTCTTTCTTTTCTTTTTGACAGGGTCTTGCTCTGTCACCCAGGTTGGAGAACAGTGACGCTATCACAGTTCACTGCAGCCTGGGCGTCCTGGGCTCAAGCTATCCTCCCACCCCAGCTTCATGAGTATCTGGGATTATAGGCCCGTGCCACCATGCCCAGCCTGAACCCAGCTTTTAAAAGAGATGTCAAAATATACTATACATATTTAATGGTTTCCCACAGTACTTTTTTTTGAGACGGAGTCTTGCTTTGTTGCCCAGGCTGGAGTGCAGTGGCTCCATCTTGGCTCACTGCAACCTCCGCCTCCTGGGTTCAAGAAATTCTAGTGCCTCAGCCTCCCGAGTAGCTACGATTACAAGTGCACGCCACCTCGACCAGCTAATTTTTCTATTTTTAGTAGAGATGGGTTTCACCATGTTGGCCAGGCTGGTCTTGAACTCCTGACCTCAAGTGATCTGCCCGCCTTGGCCACCCAAAGTTCTGGGATTACAGGTGTGAGCCACCGTGCCCAGTCTCTCATGGTAATTTTTGCTAGATAGTAATGATCTGTTCCTGGTGAGCAGCCTGTCCTTTTAAGTCACAGCTGACTCATCAGGGCGTGTTGTCAATCTTTAGGCTAACCAATGACCTTTGCCCTGTGCCTGGTGCAATAGCTTCTGCCAGTTTGAAGTGGAGGCGGGGTGAGGAGTAGGGGAGAATGATGCAGATGTGTATTCACGGCATATTAATTGAAGAGCATCAGAAGGAAAGCCCACAGGGCCCTGCAGTTGAAAGCCCCTCAGCAGCTTTGAGCCCAACTCCAGCCACAGGAAGCTCAGGGACAGCTCCTCTTGGATTAATTTGAGAGTCTTTTTGTTATGCCTTACAATAAAACTTCTTTATGTTAGCTAACTGCAGTGAACCTCAATTCCTTACAACCAAAAGAGTCTAGAGTAAAATGGTCTATAAGTTCTAAAACACCAAATATAATGGACACATTTTATCTTTCCAGCCCGCAACTTCCTTCTCTGAGAACTGCCCCACTTGAAGGTATGAACACCACCAAAAACTACAGGCAAAAAAAAAAGAAAGCACTATCAATATCCATTCATCTAACAAATACCTATTGAATGCCTACTATATCTATATACCAAAATTAGAGTAGTTTCAACTATATGTGTGAATGCAAATTTGTGGGAGTGGCTGTAGCCTCCAACCATTATTTATAAAATAATTTTTTTTTTTTTTTGAGACAGTCTCCCTCTGTCTCCAGGCTGGAGGGCAGTGGCGCGATCTCCACTCACTACAACCTCCGCCTCCTGGGGTTAAGCGGTTCTCCTGCCTTAGCCTCCCAAGTAGCTGGGATTACAGGCGTGCACCACCGTACCCAACTAATCTTTGTATTTTTAGTAGAGACAGGATTTCACCATGTTGGCCAGGATGGTCTCAATCTCCTGACCTCGTGATCTGCCCGCCTCAGCCTCCTAAAGTGCTGGCATTACAGGCGTGAGCCACCGCGCCTGGCCTATAACCACGATTTTACAGAAAAATTTGTTTTACATCTCTCCGCCCAAATTGTCTTCCAATTAATATTTGGCCTAGCTGGTATTTGCATACCAGCTAGTATGTGTATCTCACTTGAGAAAAAGCTGCTGACTTTCATTATTGCTTCCTGAACAAAGGTGGGGAAGGGACCAAGAACATGAGAGGTGATGTTTTAAAATGCAGCTGTATGTAAGGCATCCACCAGAAAGTAAACAGTGCAGTACTAGTGGAGTGTGTTTACTGAAACAGGTGGCAGAGACACCTGGAAAGTCTCTGAAATGAGTCATTGGTAATTTATTTTTTATTTCTTTGATATATCTTTTTTGAGGTAAGGTCTTGCTCTGTTGCCTAGGCTGGAGTGCAGTGGCAGGATCATGGCTCACTCACTGCATCCTCCATCTCCCAGGCTCAAGTGATCCTCCTGCTTCAGTCTCGGGAATAGCTGTGACTACAGGCGTGCACCACCATGCCTGGCTAACTCTTCTGTTTTTTTTGTAGAGACAGGGTTTTCTCCATGTTGCCCAGGCTGGTCTTGAACACCTGGGCTCAAGAGATTCTCCCCCCTGGGCCTCAAAAAGTGCTGGGATTGCAGGTGTGAGCCATCATGCCCAGTCCAGGCGTTGGTGATTCATAACATTGAATCAGTTATCTGATTTACACACTCTTTAAATTAGGTGGGTTTTGTCAGACTTATATGTATTGAGTAATACTTGCACTCAAAAATTAAATTCATTCAAATAAAGACCGTGGAAGAAAAAATAATTAGGTTTTCATCCAGTGGAAAAAAAATTCTCTACAAGAGTGATTCTTTATCTTTTTGAGTATGAGAATTCCAGAAGATCTTTATGATTTCAAAGTAATAATGTTCATTAAAAACTTAAACATTATAGAAAAGTATTCCTTCATTCAACAACTATTTATTTAGCACCTACTACCTATAAGACCCTGGACTAAGCCCTAGAGATGTAATAGTGAGCATAAAATAGATAATCTCCTATAAGCTCACCTTTTGGAAAAAGCATTATTAATAGTCTGGTGAAGTTTGTTCCAGACCTTGCACATGTCTGGATTCTAACTCGGGATGATAAGTCTGTGGCCTTGATCCTCCTTCTGATGGTCCTAAGTTAGGACACTGCTCTAGAGGTGTTAGATGAAATGTTTGGCTTCACAGACTTCTGTCTCTGCACTAGGTGTTACTGATAGTCAAGAACCTCTATGAGGCCAGGTGCGGTGGCTCATGTCTGTAATCCCAGCACTTTGGAGGAAGAGGTAGGAGGATGGCTTGAGTCCAGGAGTTGGAGACCAGCCTGGGCAAGATAGTGCAACTCTGTCTCTACAAAAAATTAGCCCCGCATGGTGGCATGTGCCTGTAGTCCTAGCTACTTGGAAGGCTAAAGTGGAAGGGTTGCTTGAGCTCAGGAGTTTGAGGCTGCAGTGAGCTCTAATCATACCATTGTATTCCAGCCTGGGCAACAGAGCGAGACCCTGTCTCAAAAGAAAACCAACAACAAAAGAATCTGCATGACTACCCTTGAGAAAAGTCTCTTGCAGTGGAATTCAAGGCCATGGCACTACAGAGTCTAGTCCTTCTTTGGCACCACGCCTCTTCCCGATGGGAGCCGTCTTCGTAAGAGCCTGTACAAAAGTAAGGGAGGACAAACGTTTCCTGCTGTCCACTTAATCAGATGGTGGGGAATGGGGAAAATATCTTGTTTCAGATCCAGGGCAGCCAACAGGTATTTGATCACTTACTTCAGGGGTCCCCAACCACCACTGCAGACCAGTACCCGTGAGTAGCCTGTTAGAAACCGGCTGCACAGCAGGAGGTGAGAGGTGGGCGAGTGCTGGGCAAGTAAGCATTACCACCTGGGCTCCTCTTCCTGTCAGATCGGCGTGGCATTCGATTCTCATAGGACCGCTAACCCTATTGTGAACTGTGCATGCGAGGGATCTCTGTGCATTCCTTTTAAGAATTTAATACGTGAGAACAGTTTCATACCGAAACCACTTCCCACCCCATCCAGGAAAAATTGTCTTCCACGAAACCTGTCCCTGGTGCCAAAAAGGTTGGGGACTGCTGACTTAGCGTCTTGCAGCCCTAGTCCAGGAAAGATTAAATGTTGAGACGAACATTCCAGTTATATTTGAAGAGAGAGGCGGTTTTATGTTGCTCTTAGGAGGAAATTACTGGAGCAGGTACACATCCACGTAGTTTTGAGGACATTGTTTCTAAATCTCTGATGTCAGTGCACATCTCCCATGTCAGAGATGCTCGTGAAAGTGTGCTGGGTGGAGCGTCTACATTAGCTATCTCTCATTACACCTTGTCTTTTGGGTTTCTAGCCATACAGTTTACAATCTAGCCTTGGGTTGTCATCCATGAGATCAATCTCCTGCATTTTTAATTTTGTGCTTATAACTAAGTCTTCTTTAATGATTCTTTAATTGGGAATTTTGGCCTAAATATTCAAAAGATTTCATCGGAGAAACGTCAGGGAAAGTATCTTTTACAATATACATATTGGCAGTGTTGATTAAATAAATTATTTATGCCATCTGCTGGTCTTCTTAGGACTCACTTTTTCATTATTAATTTTTTTTACATTTAACTTGTATTTATGCTATACACAAATGTGTCTAGAATAATCCCTCAATCAAACCCATAAATGTTTTATAAGGAAGGTACTGAGTTACAGAACTTGATTCTGACCCATACCATCTATTTTTAAAATTTCCCCCATCCAAGACTAATTTAAAAAGATATTTATATATTATTTAGGGGAGAGCTATTATTCTCTAGTATAGACTAAGATTGCTAAACAGTGTGTATTTTGGACTTCAAAGCCTTTATGAATATCAAAGAAGGTATATGATCCTGCTGAATAGTGAAGTTTGTCATCTCTACAAATGTAAAATAGCTAGAAATTCATTAAATGACTCTTCCTCCAAGAAAAAATTAACAAAGGTAACAAAGTCGTTGCAACTGTTTTGTGCCCCCTTTGCCATCTGCCACCCCTCTATTCCTACCTGCCTCCTTCTAGTACATAATCAGGTTGGAAGGGAAGAATGTTCTAGGTAACTCATAATTGATGTTTCCCGATTAATTCATATATATGCCTCAGAGTACTATAGGAGACTAATGAGGAGCAAATCGATGTGCTGCTAGAACTCTCCAAATTGAATTTTGCATGACGGTAATTTTTTTTTAATTATAAAAGAAAACATGTTAATTGTAGTAATTCTGGAAAATGCAGGCAAGTACGAAGAAAGAAATAAAAATAATCCATAGCAAGCTCAACATAGGCAGTATTAACATTTTATTTTATTTATTTATTTATTTGAGACAGAGTCTCATTCTGTCGCCCAGGCTGGAGTGCAATGTTGTGATCTCGGCTCACTGTAACCTCCACTCCCTGGGTTCAGGCGATTCCCGTGCCTCAGCCTTCCGAGTAGCTGGGATTACAGGCACCTGCCACCATGCCTGGCTAATTTTTGTATTTTTAGTAGAGACAGGGTTTCACTATGTTGGCCAGGCTGGTCTCGAACTCCTGACCTCAGGTGATCGACCCACCTCGGCCTCTCAAAGTGCTGGGATTACAGGCGTGAGTCACTGCACAGGACTTTTTCTTTTTTTTTTAAACAATTTTAAATAAATAAAAAAGAGACAAGGTCTCACTATGTTGCCAGGATGATCTCAAACTCTTGGATCTGGAACTCTTGGCTTTGGGTGATCCTCCCGCCTTGGTATCCCAAAGTGCTGGGATTATAGGCATGAGCCACCTTGCCCAATCAAATAACTGATAACAACGCCCAGGAGAAGCTCAACTGTGGGGGTTAAGCCCTTGGGCTGGTTTTAGTGTTGCCCCTACTCCAATCTCCCTGTGGAGTTCTTAGGGGAAAAAGCTGCTGGTAATTTCAGCACTAAAGGAATTTCCTGAAAAAAGTGGGGAATCTTTTAAAATAATAATAATAAAAAAAGCTCATGTAAAATTGATGACTGGTAACAGAGATGTAAATAACAATTCAGACAGAGATTTGTTGAAATCCTAGAATATTTTAACTGAGATGGTTTCAGAGAATAGCTATTCTGTCCAAACCAAAGAGCAAAGAGTATATATAATTTCCTAAACATTTTTGAGTATGTAAAACACACATACCAGGATTGAAATATACACCTGCACCTGACACATACAGCACAACTCCAGGGGTGCCATTTGCGGATTAGAATATGAAGAGCCCACTTTGGATTACACAGTGGCAGCCCTTTGCAGATAGTACACAAATCAAAGATTTAAACAGGTAAACAGCAGGAAGTTAGTTTCTCTGCCACCTTGTCCCCTAGGTGTCCTATCTGGGGCAGCAATTCATTAATCTTTGCGTGTCCTTCCCAAGATTTTTTTTTTTTTTTTTTTTTTTTGAGACATAGTCTCACTCTGTCACCTACACTGGAGGCTGGAGTGTAGTGGCATGATCTCGGCTCCCTGCAACTTCTGCCTCCTGGGGTTCAAGCGATTCTCCTGCCTCAGCTTTCTGAGTAGCTGGGATTACAGGCGTGTGCCACCCGGGCTAATTTTTGTATTTTTAGTAGAGATGGGGTTTCACCATGTTGGCCAGGCTAGTCTCAAACTCCTGACCTCAAGTGATCCACCCGCCTTGGCCTCTCAAAATGCTGGGATTATAGGTGTAAGCCACCACCATGCCTGGCTAGCACTGATATTTTTAATACCATACTGTTTGCTGGTTCATGTTACCCAAGTAGCAGGGCTGCTCTTGATCATCCTTCTTTGATTTCTTGTCTAGACTGAGAGGCCTCTGCATTATTTTAAGCAAGTAGGGAACACTCACCCTTAACAGGAGCAGTGGGCCATTTCTGCAGGCCCATATGGTTTAGAGGGATCTATAGTCTCAAGGTTTTTAAATGCATCAATCCAAATATCCCTGTCCCAAGTCTCAGGATTTCACTTCTTCCTAGTCAACACCTTCACCTTGATGTAGCAGACTTGCTAAGACTAAGAACTCAAATTTCTCTGGAGTTCTGCCACCCTTAGAAGTAAGTGCAGGGCCTCATCTCAAGCTTTTTCTGCCCTCTGGCTGTGGGAGATGAGAGTCCCTGGATAAGCTGCCAAGGAACCTCTCTTTGTTTTCACACTGGGCCTTCAGTTGGTGATTCATCACCTTCCCTCTTTTGATGTCTTTTAAAAATGCATCGGCCGGGCGCGGTGGCTCACGCCTGTAATCCCAGCACTTTGGGAGGCCGAGGCGGGCGGATCACGAGGTCAGGAGATCGAGACCATCCTGGCTAATACAGTGAAACCCCGTCTCTACTAAAAATACAAAAAATTAGCCGGGCGAGATGGCGGGCGCCTGTAGTCCCAGCTACTCGGGAGGCTGAGGCAGGAGAATGGCGTGAACCCCAGGGGGCGGAGCCTGCAGTGAGCCGAGATTGCGCCACTGCACTCCAGCCTGGGCGACAG